>NC_058097.1:52099772-52402803 GCF_020171115.1 Neogale vison | reverse complement strand
TCACCTTAAACCCCCACTTAGGCTTTGACCTAAATCTGACCCCAATTCTAATCTGACCCCACCATAAACCCAGATGGGATCCTGCCTTACCATTCTTCCAACCTTAACTACAAACAAAACACGATCTTGGGGCACCTGGTGGCTCAGTCGGTTGAGTGTCTGACTCTTGATTTCAGCTCAGGTAATGATCTCAGGGTCATGAGATCAAGTCCCACACTGAGCTCTGCACTGGGCATGGAGCCTGCCCAAGATTCTCTCTCACCCTTTCCCTCTGACCCTCCCTACCAACATATACTCTCTCTCCCTCAAAAACAAAACATGATCTTGGCCTCCAAACCCCCCATTGTAACTCCAAATTCAAAAGGTCTTACCAACTCTGAGGTCAGTTCCAACTCTCACCCAGCCCTGAATCTGCCCTTATCTCACTTCTAACTTGCCTCAAATGCGACCTGGAGGAGTAGCCTCCAGGTACTGGAACCCTCCTCTGAGACCTCCCTCCTGTGTCTCCCCGCCCCCAGTCAAAGCTCAGAGGTAACCACTCACCTTGATTGAGCAGCAGAGCTGGGGAGAGAGAGAGGACAGAGAGAAGGTGAGATTGCTTCCCTGGGAAGCTCAGATCCATGGTCCTGAAGGAGTACCCGCTAATGGAGCCTCCAAGGGTCCTCCCACCCTGAACCCCTTACCTCTCCCACAGCCCACCCATCACCCCTCACCTGAAATCCCTCGCTTAAGCCACTGCGGCTGGCCCAGCTCGATGAAGAAATTATCCTTTTTCTCATATTCCTCATCATCGACTATCTTTACCTGAAGAGTTTTCCTGGGGGTGGGGAGGAAGAACACCCAGCATAAGCCCCCTCCCCAAGTTCCCAGATAACTCACCCACTGGCCCATTTTTTGAGCAGCCCTCCATCCCAGGGCCCCTAAACATCTGCCCCCACAGGAAGGTTCTCTATTATTCCTGCTTGCAGAAACAAGCCTGGAAACAACTAAGGAAGCTGACATTTATTAAATAGCAACCTGAAGGATCCTGGTAAAACCAAAGTTAGAGTAGGTCCTTCCTCTGCTCAAAATGTTCACATGGCTCCTCTCTCAGCCAAAATAAAAACCAAAGTCCTTACAGTGGCCCACAAGGCCCCATGCAATGTGGCTCTTCCTGGCCCCCTGCCCCACACCCCCTTGCTCACCCACTCCAGCTACATTGGCCTCCTCACTGTTCTTTGAATATGCCAGGCCTGCTTGTGCCTCAGGGCCTTTGCAGTGACTGTTCTGGCCACCCAGAACACTCTTCCCTGGGCTCATTCTCTCAGTTTCTCTGGATCTCTGTTAAAATTAATTTCTCATTGAAGCTCCCTCCCACCACCTTCTTTAATTTTTAAATCCAGCCCTGCCCAGACCCCAGCACACCGGCCCCCTTACTCTGCTCTGTGTCCTCTTTGTTCTGTACCACCTTCTAACAAACCACCTAATGTGTGTTTTTTTGTTTGTTTGTTTATGGTTTGCCATTTGCTTCTTCACATTAAGATGTAAGTTCCACCGGGGCAGTGACCCTTGTTCCTTTACATTCTTTTCTGTATCTCTAATACCTAGAACAGTGCCTGGCACATAGTGTGTCTTCCAGAAACATTTGTTAACTCTAATCCTTTGGCTCAGGAGACACGCTGCTTCCTGCCCTCTGTCCTGACCACTTCTGAGGGTTAACTGAGTGCTAACTGATTTTCTCAGCATCCCCGCTGCTATGGTAACCCAGGGGGTGACTAGGGAGAAACAGCCAGAAGTTATTTGTGCCCCCCAGGCACATAAACCACCCCCTCCCTCACAAAGACCCTCTAACCCCAGAAGGCCCACAGCCCTGCCACTAACAGCTCTTTCAGCTGTAGGAACCTCGAGGCCCGGCCCCAGAACCCAGAAACACAAACACCCAGCCCACACAGTCACCCGGCAGAGGAAGCTCAGCCAATCACACCGCCCACACCCACACACCATCGCACCCCGCAGCCATTCCCTATGCAGTGGCAAAATCGCACAGACCAGATGCCTGTTAGCACAACACCCCCACCACAGCCTCGCGACTTCGCCAACCTGCAGAGCCCCGCTGTGGTACCATGTAGACTCTCCTTCCTTATATCTCCCTCATTCTGCCTCTTGGTGTCTGTTTATTTTTATTCCCTTCAGTCTCTCTCTTTCTCCATCTCTGACCCTCTCTGTCTCGGGCTCCCCCCCAGCTCTCTGCCTTTCTTTATCTGTGTTCTTTTCTCCCCATCTCTGTCTCTCTGCGTCCATAGGATGGAATTGCCAAAGTCAATACAACTCAAGCAAGGGGCTCTCAATCATACAGTCTCTCAGTGGACCCATCTCAACAAACGGAGGCACAGGACACAGCGACACCCATGCCGAGACAGATGCACACAAGACAGTCATGTGGGGACGTATGCCCACCTCCACCCTCATCCCCTCCTGGTCACAGGATATTTTAAATTTTCTGTGGGTGAAAATGGCCGCCCCCAACCTCAGGAGCGGGTGGGAGCTGTCCAAGGTGCTGGAACGCCGTGGCAAGAAGCAGGGTCTCTGGAGACATTCTCCTCACACACTGTGACATGCAGACAGCTGCCGACCCAGTGGCACGCTGACAGACAGGGTGATACACACACACACACCTCCGACACTCACACTCTCACAGACACGACGTGATCCGCTGACATGCGGTGACTGACACGCAGTGACACGTGTGCCAATGGGCGCCCTGACAGGCGTGCCCTCAGGGGACCCAGGGAGGGGAAACCCAGCTGGCAGGGGACAGCAAGAGGGACTCGAGCTAGACAAAGGCTGGACTTCCTGAGATCAAAGGAGGCAGCCTTCCTCCCCAGTCTGTCACTCTGTCACCCTCATGCCTGCCTCCCGTTTCCTGGAAACCCCGCTCTCCCACCCTCTGCAGCCACTGATCTCAAACCAGGCTTCTTTGTATCCTGTCTCTTGTGCTTCTCTCTGACCCAAACTCTTTTCTCTCTGTCGCATCAAGAGGACCTCTCCTTCCCTGAGTCCCACTGAATTTCTCTCAGGAAGAAGGTCTCTCTTTCTTCCCCACATCTCACTTCCCTTCAGGCTTCCTGGATTGTAGCCTCTCAATCTCCCTGGCGCCCTCTCTCCCCAAATTTTTCAGTTTCCTTCTTCCTTTGTATCAAAGTTTCTGTCTTCCTCTCTCTAATTCTGTCTCTGTCTCTCCAGCTCTATCTCTCATCTTCTCTGTCTCTGTCTCTCTCTCCCATTCTCTCCCCACCACCCCGTCTTTGGGCGGCTCTCCTCCACCTCGGTGTTGATCCTGCCTGGGGCCGCCCCTCCAGCCCGGCTGCTTCCAAGCACCTCTAATTAGCGCCTGCCGGTGAGAGGAAGGATGTGTTTCCCTAATCGCTAATTAGCCTCCTGTTCTCTGTCATCTGAAGCCACAGCTGGAAGCTTGGGCGGGGGCGTGGGTGGGGGCGGGAGCAGAGGGCGTCCCAGCCTGGGGAAGCCGTGTGGGGGAGGAGAGGGCCTGTGGGGTCGCAGCAGCAGGAGGGAAACAGGTTAGACTACAGGAAGGACCAGAATGAGCAGAAAGACACCTTTCCCCATTGCCTCTGCCTCTTGAATGTGATAGATAGGGTCTGGGATGGTGCCCTCAGCCAAGTTCTCAGCTCAAGCCAGAAACAGAAGAGATGGAAAGGTACGGAGAGTCCGTAACTGAAACATAACCCGAGTCAGAGAGCTAGACACTGAAGACCTAGATCTATAGATTAACAGAGACCCAGAGATAGACTGCCAGGAGCGAGACGCGAAGGAAGGGATGGAGAGGCGGGGAGAGCAGTGAGAAGCTCAGCGGAGGCCAGGGCACAGAGGCAAGGAGGAGGAGGGGGAAGGGAGTGCGTTGGGGGCTGTGCTCGGTGGGAGGAGCGTGGGCGGCAGGAGGAGGGAGACAGACGGGCCTGCGGGGGCGGAAGGGCTCAGGCAAAGGGGGGAGGCGCCGTCTGCCTCCCAGGCAGGCGGCGGGGGACATGAGGCTGCAGGCACACAGTGGGGAGACTCGGGCATCTGTGTAAGGGGGTGGCCGGGTGTCTGGGCGTGAGACCAGCCCTGACGCCGTGTTTTAGTGAGCGTGTCTGTGACTTAGTGATTCCGCATGTGCCAGCGTGTGTGTTGGGTGTGTCTGTATCCAGCGCACTTCCCCAGACCCCACGCCACCTTCCGCAAATCCAGTGTCTTCTGTGTCTCCCCTGGCCCTGCACTTACCTTCCCAGGCCCCCACAGTCCTACTCGGTCTCTTCTCAAAGCCTACCCCACATTCCCCTTAAGTGTCGGGCCATTTCCCCAGGTTCAAGTGTCCTCCTACCCACAAGCTCCACCCTTTCCCTAGTCCCGCCCCGAGCTCCACCCTCTCCCCTTAGGTCCCTTTCTTCCGCCTTCCTTGTCCAACTCCTTGGGTCCCTTCCTAGACCCCATCCATCGGCTTAGGCCTTGCTGCTTCTGCATTTCCATAGGCGCCGCCCCACCTCGATTGGAACCTCCCCTCTTGTCCACGAGGCCCCTCTCCTCAGGCCACATTCCATCCCCACTAGCCACAATTAAATCCTCTACACTCCTCTCCCCAGGCCTCTGTCCTCCTTCTTCTCTCTCTCCTCACCTGGCCCTACTTCCCCGGGTTCTCCTTCCTCTCCTCAAACCAGCCTCTTTCTCCCCCGCCCTTCCCACGCCCAGTCCCTTCCTCTTAGCCCCGCCCCGTCACTCCTGTCTCCTCCCCCCTCGCCCCTGTCCCGCCCCCTCTCTGAGTTGTGCCCCGCCTCCCCTCAGGCTCCGCCCGCCACAAGACACGCCCCCCAACTCCGCCAAGGCCAGGCCCTCGTCCTGCGACCCCGCCCACTCCTGCGGCTCACCCACTGGCCGGCCGCGCCCACGTCTCCGGCCCCGCCCCGTCTCCCCGCGGAGTCCCATCCTCTCCCTGTCCCCGCGTGCTCACATGGTCTCGTCGTCGCCGAACTCGAGCTCGCCGCACGCGTCCTCGTAGTGCACGCCGCCGCCGCGCGCCGTGCCGTCCACCGTGCGGTACGGGAGGCGCACGGTTCCCCGCGCGCCCGAGCTGCGCACGACGCGCACGTCCACGGTGCCCATGCACTCGCTCACGTGCAGCAGGCGGTCCTGGAAGGAGAAGATGCCCGCGTGGTCGTCGTCCAGGATGGTGACGGTGGCCAGCAGTGGCGCCACCAGCCGTCCCTTGGGCCGCCCACCGCCGTCGGGCTCGAACATGCCCTGCGCGTCGCCCACGCGCAGGTTCAGCAGCCGCACGAAGAAGTGTTCGTCCTCCTCAAAGATGTCGTCGTCGATGATGCCGATGCGCAGCTCCTTCTGTGTCTCGCCCGGCTTAAACACCAGCGTGCCCTCACTGCGGCGAGAGGGGTGGGAGGGGGAGAAAGGGGTGTAGGTGGGTCCCCTCTGTGGGAAGGAGGGGAGTCAGGGCATGCTTCCTGGAGAAGGGAAAGGCACCACCGAAAACTCCCAAGTATGAGGATGGACAGGCATTACGTAAATAATACTGAGGATGAAAAAAAAAATACTGAGGATGAATCAGGGTGGGCTTCCGAGGGTTGGAGGGAAGGGGCAGCAAAGGGGGAATAAGACAGAGTGGGTCCCTCCGTCATGGAACCCATGAGGATTAGGAACGCCAGCATTAAATAATGTTGAAGATGAGATCAGTGCCGGCTTCCTGGGGGTGTTTCTAGTGGACAGCAATGCTCCAGGCAGAGGGAACAGCACATGCAAAATCCCAGAGTGGAGAGAGCCTGCAGTGTTCCATAAACACACTTCTCCAACTTTAATGGGCATACAGATCCCCTGGGAGGTCTTGCTAAAATGCAGGTCGGTTCAGCGGCTCTGGGTTTCAAGACTGCATTTCTAAGTCGCTCCTACAGATGTGGACTCTCCCATGAAGGACACAGGGGCCACACTTGGGAATAGCAGGGATGTGGGGCCCAGAGCTGACCTTATTCACGCTTCTGATGAAAACCTCTGAGTCCTCCTGAGTACTCTCAAGAGAACGCCCACACTCCTTAACTTGGGGTCATTCATTCATTCATTCAACAAAGACTCCCTGAGTATCTTCTCTGTGCCCTGTTCTGGGTGGTGCTGGGAACAGAGGGTGACGAGCCCTGTCTTCACAGGGCTCACCACATTCACAGGCCCGTGGGAGAGCCCTATTGTGGTGACAATTACACATTTAATAATTTAATTACGGTCCATTCATTCAACAAATATTTACTGAACAGCTGTTGTGTGCTAGGCACTATTCTTAGTGTTGGGGAAACAGCAGCAAAACCAGATCAGAGGGGCGCCTGGGTGGCTCAGTCAGTTGAGCGTCTGCCTTCGGCTCAGGTCCCCAGATAAAGCCCCACATGGGCTCCCTGCTCAGTGGGAAGCCTGCTTCTTGCTCTCCTACTCACCCTCTCATGCTCTCTCTCTCTTTCTCTCTCTCTCTCTCTCTCAAAGAAATAGATTTTGAAAAAAGAGATGGATAAACAACAAACATATAATAAAATGTCAAGTAGTGATGGTGTTATGGAGAAAAATAGAAGAAAACAGAGGAAAGAGGGTAGGGAGTGAGATGTTGTGTTAGAATGTCAGAGAAAGCTTTTCTGAGGGGTGACGTTTGAGCAGAGACAGAGACTTGAGGGAGGTAAGGAAGGGAGCCATATGGAGGATATCTGGGGAAAAGTATCCCTGGCAAAAGGAACAGCCAGTGCTAACGTCCTGAGGTAGGAGCAGCTTGGAGTATTTGAGGATGCAAGTGTGGCTCCAGTGGAGGGAGCAAGGGTGGGGGGAAGGAGATGAGGCAGATGACATCACAGAGGAAACAGGGCAGATGTCAGAGGCCCCAGCTGGGAATCTGGTGCTTATTCCAAGTAGGGTGGGAAGCATGGCGGGCCTCTGAGGAGGGGAAGGATATGAGCTGGCTTAGGCCTAAATGAGCATCAGTTGTGTAAGTCTCTGAACATATGTGAGATGCTCTATAATGGGGCAGGGGAAGAAATGAGATAATGACGGCAGAGTAGTCAGAGTGAAACTTTGGGGGGACAGGGAATGAGTGGGCTCCTGGCAGGGCTGTAGGCATCAAAGTGACTCTGGGATGTAAATGCACCTTGAAAATCTACAATTTCTCCTCCCAATCCATCCCAGCATGCACCAGTGACCCCATTTCTGAAAGGTGTTATATGATCCATGAGTGTTCTCTACCATTACTGTGATCAATTTGATAAGAAACAGGTCCTGGGCTCCAGTTATCCCAAAAAACTTCAGCTCTGTGTGTGTGTGGGGGGGGGGTGGGTCAGAGACACCAAGGTTCTGGCAAAGAGGTAGAACGAGATGGTAAGACTGGGAGGAGACAGGTAAGGAGCTCCCTGTGGCTGTAGCCTTCCTCACTGGAGCCGCTGTTCATGGTAGCTGAGTCACCCAGCCCAGTGATCCCACCTGCTCTGAGCAGGGTCTCCAGGCTCTCTTGGCTTGTGTGATCTCAGCGGTTAGGATCTGCGGCCCTCTGAAACTCAGGCTCCTCTTCTGTAAAGTGGAACTAATAACAGTGTCTACCTCGTGGCTGGCGGTGTTACAAGGATTGAGTTATAAGACTAGGAAAGCACTCAGCACAAGTTAGTGATATTTGCATATTCAGATTAGAATCTTAGGGGCGCCTGGGTGGTTCAGTGGGTTCAGTGTCTCACTCTTGGTTTCAGCTCAGGTCATGATCTCAGGGCTGTGAGATCGAGCCCTACGTCGGGGTCCTCGCTCAGAGTCTGCTTGTCCCTCTCCCTCTGTTCTTCCCACCGCATGCTCTCTCTCTTTCTCAAATAAATAAATAAAATCTTTAAAAAAAGATTAGAATCTTAGAATCCCACAGTTATGGGATGTTAGAGATGTTAGCTTACGTGGGGATTTTAGCACCAACTTTACCAAATGGTTAAAGGGACATCACTGGTAGTGGGACGGGGGGAGTCATGGGCCTCTTGGTATAATGGACCAAGGAGAACATTGCATCGCTTGCATGAATTCTGGCCAAAAGTGCATCACCTGAATCTAATCATGAGGACATATTGGACAAACCCAAATTGAGGTTTGTTCTACTAAGTAGCCTGTCTTCAAAAGTGTCAGGGGCACGAAAGTCCTAGAGAAGTGGAGGGATGGATCCAGACCGAAGAACTCTAAAGAGACATGACAACGAAATGCAACATTTGGGTCTGGATCAGATTGGAAGAGAGGAAGGGAGGGAAAACACAGCCACAAGATGTTACAGGGACGATGGGCGGGGTGGGGATACAAACAGGGACCGCAGTCTGGGCAATAATATTGATTCAGTATTACATTTCCTGAGTGTGGCAGTCAGATTGTGACTGGGGGGGGTGGCTGTCATAAATCTTAGCAGGGGCACACTCAAGTATTTACAGGTGAGTGGTCATGCTGTCTGCAAGCTGTTCCCATCTAGTTCCACAATGATTAATACTAGTATATATTAGGGAGGGTGAGTGAAGGCAAACAGGACAGCAAATGAACAGTTGGTGACTCTAGGTGAAGGTGATATAAGGGTTCACCAAACCATTTCTGCAGCCCTTCTGTGGGCGTGAATTTTTTCCAAAATCAAAGGTCAGAAAGACAAAGAATATGGGGATTTTAGAAACCAGGTATGATAGAAATATAGAAGATGGACTTGTGTTTTAACACTGGATGCAAAAATTCTGATAAGATGAAAATGTGAGAACCAGCACATGGGAGACTGGTTAGGTATGGAGTAGAATACCCAAATGTGGGAATCCTGGAATCTTAAAACTTTAGACCCTTAGCATGTTAGGATTATAGGTGCTTAAATCTCAGAATCTTGGAACAGTTGTGCTCTTCTGGTAGCTCGGAGATCATATTAAATTTGGAGAAACTGAGGCCCATGGATCCTAATCCATATGATCTCTGTGAGCAAAGCAGAAAATGGCTTCCCTCCCTCAAGACCCTTTATTTCCATGAATCAGGACATTGTCATAATAGACATACAAATCTACAATGTCCACTATGTGAATAGAGCTTTCTTAGATGTGGTACTCTTAGGCAGTGCACAACCTTAATAACCATACATGACATCCCTGAATGCCTACACTGAAGCAGGAAATTGCTCAAGAAACAGGTTCCAGGACTTGGACTGGAACCCAGTTGTCCTGCCTCCCAGTCCTGGACTTAAGCTGCACTGATAAGTGATGCCAGGCCTGTGACCGTCACCTGGGATAGGAGAGCAGGGACAAGAGGAAGGTGTCAACTTTGCCTAGCTCTTTGGTTCCACCACTGAGCAGCATTTACTCCTACACTTCAGACATCTCAGTACTGAGGTCATTTGCAGGCAAGAGAGGCGCCTCTGATCCCAGCAGGTGACACCCGTCCTCACTTCCTCCTGCAAAACCTTTGGTGGGGGCAGCTGCAGACTAGGGGGTGGGTAGGAGTGGAAGGGTGAAGAGGTTGAGTGACAGCAGGCCCCAGTATGGTGAATGCTTCTTCTTCAGTCTAATGAAGCTGGGAGATGGAGGATGGTAGGGAGAGGGGATTTTGGTCATGGGTGACCAAAGGGATCCCATGTTACAGGATGACGGGACAAAGATCCTGAGCCCCACTCAGGGGAAGCAGAATGGAGGGGGAGAGTGGTGAGAGGGTGGGAGAAATGAATGGGGATGGGCAGACCAAAGGACCTTGGACTGACCCGAGGTGGAGGGAATGATCTACAAATGCCTGAAGCCACCAAAATATTGAAAGATTGGAAATGCCTCGGCAGAGGCAGGGGGAGGCTGGAGCAAAGTGGCGGAGCTGAAGATTTGTGAAACCCAGAAACTCGGCCCAAGCGAGAGAAGAGTTAAAGGGACGAGGGTGAGCAGAACTGAAGATCTACAATTAGGTCCGCCTTAGCTTTACCCAGGGAAGAGGATGAAAGGGAGGTATGGCAGACTACTTGGCAGGTGGAACTGGGGAGAAGCTCAGTCATCAACACTCTCTCCCGTCCTCTGCCTTAATTTCTTCACAGCTGACATTTTTCTGTCTTCAGTGTCTACTCCCTGATGGCCCGTCTTTCCCACGAGAATGTCAGCTGCTTTTGGGCAGACGCTTGACGTATTTCATTCACTGCTGGTCTTCAAAGCCCAGATCTGTTTCTGGCACATAGTAGACCCGTGATAAACGTTGGTATTATTATAGAGAACTATGGCAGACTGCACATCGGTCAACAAACAACACTGTAAAACTATCATTCTTGAAAGAGTATGGTGTGGACAGAAGAACTACAAACAGATAAAGACTTTTGTGGGTTCTGTGAGGATAGAGAAGTTATCTTGTTTACTGTTCTGTGTTTTATTGTTGTTGTTTTAAGGTGGGGAAGAGCAGAGGGAGAGGGAGAATCTTAATCAGCCTCCATGCCCAGTGCCCAGCCAGACAGGGCTCTCTGTCTCACCACCCTGAGATCATGACCTGAGCCAAAATCAAGAGTCCCAGGCTTAAGCCCACTGAGCCACCCAGGCACCCTAACTGTTCTGCGTCTAAAGGTTGTACCTGACACATAGTAGGTATTCAGTAGGAACTGCTGAAGGAGGGAAGATCACAGATCTCCTCAAAGAGGGGTGAGGAGAGGGATGGGGGGGGTGGGCAGAGAGATACAGGAGGGTACAAAGTGGGGGCTTCTTGAAGGTGCCACCAAAAACCTGGGGATAATTTGGGTCCTGCCTCTTCCCTCTTATGCCATTTAATTTTCCCACCTAGCACTTAAAATCCCTTGATATTCTTAATCTATTTAATAGTTCATTGCTTTATTGCAACTTGAGGATAGGGGCCTTAGCTGTCTTGTTCACCACGGTACACCCCCAGGTATACAGTAGCTGCTCAATAAACATTTTTACTTTAGTCATGGTGTGTTAGGTGGTGGTGGTGGGGGACTTGTCCTATCCAGTAACACCACATAGAATGAGCTATAATCATGAACGCGGGTGGCGTCAAGCGCAAGAACCCGCAGGTAGCTAGCTGGTACGCCGGGGAGTTGGGACAGCAGAGCTAACTGGCAAGTGCTAGAAGATTGTGCGATGCCAAGAAGGCTCTCAGCGGGAATGAATGAACCATGAATGAAAGCCGTGGATGGATGGGCGCTGGAGGCGCCCTGAGCCGGGCGATCGCGGAGGCCACGTTGGGTGGGGGGGAACCTCCACCTTGAGAGCCGCCAACCCACCTGTACTCGTAGTCGGAGCCGGCCTTGGCGGAGCCGTCCTCGGTGCGGTAGTCCACGTAGAAGGTGCTGTTGCCCTCCCCGCCTTGGCAGGTGACGGACAGCAGGACGGAGCCACAGTTCTCCAGGCAGTGGTACAGGCTGGGCTCAAAGAAGATGCGGCTGGCGCCGTCGTCCTCGTCCTCGCCAGGGCCCTCGGCCGGGGAGGCCCTGCGCGACGCGTCCACCGCGTGTCGCCGCAGCACGTTGCCCGCGCCCGTCATCAGCCGCGTGGCCTGGATGCGATAGAAGGCGCGGCTCTTCTGCTGGTGCAGCAGCGCGTAGTAGTTGGCGATGCCCACCAGCTGCTCCAGGTCCTTGTCCGGGTGCTTCTGCTTGAGGTCCTTGAGGATCTGGATGACCTCGCGGCGGCTGGCGTCCAGCTCGCGGGCCTCGGCGGGGCTCGGGCCCAGGCCGCCCACCTCGCCCGGCACCTCGGCGCCCACGAACGTGCCGTCCAGCTCGATGCTCTTGGGGGGGTCGCCCTCGGCGCCGATGATGATGCCGCTGCGCGGGTCGGTGCGGTAGCGCTTGTACACGTACTTGTAGAAGAGCAGCCGCTTGTCGGCCATCCAGGCGAACACCACGCACACCGGGAAGAAGACGAGGGTCAGCAGCGCCTCCCACACCTGCGGGTGGCCGCGTGGGTCAGGACCGCCGCGCCACCAGGGGGCGCGCTCGCCGCCCCACCGCCCGCCGCCCCCCGCGTCTCCCTCCCTGTGGTCGCCTGGCGCCCCTCGTCAGCCCCTCCGCTCCGCATCTCCCCGCATCTCGGTCCCTGCCCCGCTTCGTCCCCTCTCTGCTTCCTTCTTTCTCTCCCTGCCTCCGTCCCATTCGACGCCGGCCGGTTTTTGAATCTTTTTTCCTCTCAGTCTTGTTGCTTCTGTCCCCTTGTCCGCCTTTTGTATCTTTTGTAGATACCCATCTCTCTCCCTTGTGAGATGCTTCGCAGTTTCTCTCCCCATCCCCCCCCCCCCTCTTTCCTGGTCGCCTGATGCATGCATGCCTCCATCCGCTCACCCGTCCACCTGTCCACCCATCCGTCCGTCCATCCATCCATCCATCCATCCACCCACCCATCCGCCTTTTATCACGTTGAGAACCACGCCCACCTGCCCCAGTGCCAGGAACCCAGCTCCGCTCAAGGGGCAGAGCCTGTGTCCCTTCCTGCCTCTCTTTCCTTCCATCTTTTTCTCCCTACTCCACTTCCCCTCCACCCCTCCTCACCTGGGATGCCCCTGACTAGTCCAAACCCCACCCATCACCTAGGGCCTGCTCTCCACTCCACCTCCTACTAAAGCTCCCTGATTCCCTCTCCCCTCCCATCTCCTGCCCCCCCTCCCTGGACCAATGACTACAGCCTTTGCCAGACTCTCCTTAGAATCTGGCCCTTAGGGACAGGACTTTTACTCTAAAAGAAGCAAAAGTTGGCTCCCTTTACAGCCTCATACAGCAAGTTCCCAAGTTTATATGCTACCTCCCCAGAGAAACAAGGCAAGGCTGAGTCCAGATCTTGGTTCTAGAAGAGGGAGGTCTGGCTCAGCCTCTTGCCTGTAAGGTGGGGGCGTCCCCAAGACTGAATGAGCTTATGTACCCCTAACACTTAGCACTGTCGGTTCCTGATACGTGGAAAAGACTCAGAATGTGAAATTAACATTACCATTATTATACTAGCACTCAATGAAGTCCAGGACTCAGTCTGCAAGTAGTTACCTTTCTCATTAAAGGTTATTTACCATCAGAGGGCCCCCAGAGGTGTCTTTAAAATGGGCCCAAAAGGGAAAATATCTTTTCCGATCCAATGCCCACACACCTTGTCGCTGTGTTTACTGATGGCTCAGAGAGAAGGGCAGGACTTGGAAACAGCCTCACAAGGCCACCAGGCAGGTCTGTGAAAAGAAGCTGAATTTTCTACACAAGCTGTAAAATGAACTCTGGCCTTGTGTTCATTGCACTGGTCACTGTGTATATTGCAACAGGATTCTCCCAGACAGCCTCCAACCCCTAAGATTTGCTCCCCCCACTTGCAGGTAAATAAAAGGCGAATCTAGGAGACTCATATCTTCCTTCCAGGGCACCTACTGCGTAAGGGCATATTGACTTGCCCACCCTGGGAGGGAAGTGAGACACCTTCTGTGGACAAGAATACACCCAAGAGGAGGCGTCTCCAATCTGGGGTCCTTTGTGAGCTGCCACCACAATTGTGGGGGGGGGATATCTGGTCCAGTGACTCATGGGGCAGCCCCACACAATGCACACCTGTCCCACGTGCTGCCTGACCTCAGAACCTCCCGCTGGACATGTGCAGTGGCGAAAAAACCTGCTTCTAATAATTAGAATCTATAACTCAGCTCTGTTACATGTATATGAAGTGTTTTCCTGATGCTCTAATATATGCTGAATGCGCTTATTTTTAATCTTGTGGTTACCCACTCCTCTGCTCAGCTCCTTGCATGGAACGTTTCCTGATCTTTTTCTTTCTCTTAAACCCAAACTTATTTGGTGAAAGTAGGTGCTGGCATCTGGTACCCACACCATGACTTTTAACGTAGCTGTGAGACATCGCTTTCCTTTATATCAGTTTGGCCATTATACAGACTGTCGGATAGCCAACAGCACAGGCAAGTTCATTAATGGGAGGAATCACTCACATTTACTCTGTCCTAGGCTTGCTGTTCTGAGCCCTTCCATGTGTAATTTGTTTGATCCCCACACCACCCTCTGGAGTCAGTGCTATGCTGACGCCCAGGTGACAGCTGAGGAGACTGAGGCACAGACAAGGTGAGGGACTTGCCCAAGGAACAGCTGGGGAGCAGCAGAAGTGGAGTTTGAACCCAGCGTGTCTGGGTCCAGGGTCCATGCACTTGGCTACGGGGGGAGAAGGCCTCTCTCCTCTCATATAAGAATTTCACGTCCAAGTAAAAGGTAACAAAGCATTTGCTAGAAAAAGGGAGCACTCGGTATGAAGGGTCAAGAACCAAGGAACTAACCCCTTCCATGGTTCAGATATGAAAACTGAGGCCCCGAGAAGGTATGGGCTTTGCTTGAGGTCACACAGCATTTGGGGAGAAAACTCAGAGCCAGACCTATCTTGCTGCTCCAGTTCTCTCCATTGAGGAGGAAGTGGCACTATCTTGATCTCATGCCAGTTCCTTCCATTATTTCATGAAAATGTCCCATAAGCCTGGCCTCCGTGTTACTCCCAAAGGGATCCCCCATGGCTACTTACCCACCCAGAGCTGTGATATTTTCAAGCTTGTTTTCTCAGTCTGAGCCTGGCTCCTTCTTGGGGTGGGGAGAAGCTCTCTCCTCCACCCCCATCCCTACCCACTTGTCGCTCATGGTATCTAAAATTCTCTTCATAGCTTTGCTGTGAATCCTCATCAAAGACCATTTTGAAAACCCAAGCCAGTATACCATCCTTTCTATAAGCTCATGAGAACCCTGTGACGCAACCTTCTGTACTTTTCACCACGGCTGCCAGGAGACTCAGCATTCTAGTCATTATTCAGCTTCAGTAAACATCTCCCTCTCTCATCCCTGTATCCTGGTGTTACCATCTCCCCCTTAACTCACCTGTGATTTCTGGTCCCTCCCTCTGCTTTTACATCACCTGCAAAGAATTTTTATACTTCTAACTTCAGCTGCTTCCTGGAAAGAGACTAGAATTGGCAGAACCAGATATATTTGCGCAGAGAGATTATACACATGTGTGAAGGAATTCTGGGTAGCCTCAAATAAATTATGCATGTGTGTGAATGAATTAGGCCAGCCCATAAATAAATTATGCAAATGCAGATGGCAGTCCTGGGGTTGTGGGAAATGAATTAGGCACACGTTTTAAAGGAAGACTAAGCAGACTGTGGTTAAGACACTGGACAAATGAGAGGCAAATGATTATGGGAACGTGGGTGTAAATTATGGAGCGGTGGGGCTAAATTTTGTTGGAAGAGATTATGGAAAGTGGCCTTTGCAGTGGACTGGGTTTATACCTATGTTGGATAGGATTGCATATAAATTACAGTGAAGTGGCATAAATTATCCTACCATCAGCAATCAGTTATGAATAATGAATGAATTATGCAAATCACAATTGCATATCTGGCCAATACAGAGCTAGATTACACAGATGTGGGCCAACGTCTATGCAGGCCCATGGATACATTATGCAAATTGTACCAAGTTACCCAAGTTGATTAGCACCGCCAGAAAATACAAGGCTGGATTATGCAACTGTGGCATGAATTATGCAAATGAGGTGGTCTTATTATAAAGACAAGAATAAATTATGCAAAAGACAGGGAGGGTAAGAAAACATGTGAACCTACCTGGCAAATACCTGGCTAGACCATGAAGTGGGTGTGGTATATGTTACACAGATCACA
This sequence comes from Neogale vison, assembly GCF_020171115.1. Lineage (NCBI taxonomy): Eukaryota > Metazoa > Chordata > Mammalia > Carnivora > Mustelidae > Neogale > Neogale vison. The sequence continues at coordinate 52,387,134 of NC_058097.1, read as the reverse complement.
AGGACTCTGTTAACACATACGGCACCAAAGTGAGAGCTAAAGAGGTCCCTTCCAAATGGGTATAGTGTAAAATGTCACCCCTCTCTGGGTGGCAGGCGAGAATTCTACCACTGAACCACCAATGCACCCCTCTCTGGGTGGATGAGCCCTTTCCAGGGTCTGCAGAGCCATCCAGACATGGCTTGGGCATACTCGATGGACTCCAGCCCCAACTTACCTTCAATGCCTCATGCCCTCGTGCAGTGTACAACCTGCACAACCATACCAGGAGGCCCTCCCAGATGTGAGCATGCATTTCTGCAAATACAGGTATCAGGTCTCCAAGCCCAGGAGGCCACCCCTCTGGATTTTGAAGACATACATGCACCAAGAAGGTGTCCATGGGCCCTTGCTCACCTGGACCACACCCGGGGAAAAGACAGCCAGGATGAGATAAAGCCAGACGTAGGCGAAGATACTCCAAGAGGCAGTGACAAAGAAGACTCTCAAGTGCTTGATCTTGCGGCTCTCACCAGCTGGGATGACATAGATGCACACGGCAATGACCACAAACATGTTGAAGGCAGCACTGCCCACAATGGTGCCCGGGCCCAGCTCGCCTGCCTGGAAGTTGTGGCCGCAGACCTCAATGACGGACAGCAGGATCTCAGGGGCCGAGGAGCCCAGGGCCATGAGCGTGAGGTTGGACACCGTCTCATTCCAGATGCGGACGGTGCCCACGCTGGTCTCACCGTTGGCCTTGGTGATGGTGATCTCCTTCTCCTTTGACGTGATGACCTCGATAGATGCCATGAAGCGGTCAGCGATGATGGACACGCCCAGGAACATGTAAACCATGGCCACGAAGTAGACCACAGCTCGTGCCGCCTTGTCCCCCAGGGAAGGGTCATCGGGCTCCCAAACGGGCAGCAGGACCCCTGGCTGGCAGCGGTTGGAGCCCTGGCAGCCCCCGGTGCTGGCGTCACTGTCATTGGTCGGGGGAGGCGGCAGTGAGGGGGTTGGGGTGGCCGCCGCCGAGCAGGGGGTTGTCCCCAGGAGGAGCACAAACCCCACTAAGGCCAGGGGAGCCATGGAGGGTGCTGGGTCCTGTTGGGGGAGGAGGAAGAATGTGGGTGAGGGGCATGGACCCCTCCCATTTGCACAGGAGCCAAGGCTTGCTGGGAGTGGGGCATGGGGGACAAGCAGAGGGCTGACAGAGGGAGGATGGGGACAGAGGGAGATGCAGAGAGACAGAGAGAGCCAGACAGAGACCAGGGGAGAAAGATAAAAAGACAGAGGAGCATCACACGCTGCTGGCGGAGTGTACGTTGGTCTCTCCACTTTGGGGAACTACAGCTGAATATGCCGTGTCCTAGGACTCAGCTGTTCCCACTCCCAGGTACATACGCACCCAGGAGCCCTAGGTCATGTGTCTGCCAAAAGACACATCCGAGAATGTTTTAACAGCTCCCGTCTTGAAACAACCCAGATGACTCTCAGCAGTAAATGGAGAAACCCAGCACGGAGCCCTCACACCGAGGAATGTTATAGAGCCCTGGAAAGGGAACAGGCTGTTGGCCTGCCCAGCCACACAGACGAATCCCACAGACAAGGGAGGAATGAAGCCAGGCCCTAGAGAACACAGAGTGAATAATTTAGTGGGTGAGGCGAGGGGCTGGAGGCCCTCAATTCATGAGGTAAGTCTCATGGTTTCTGACTTGGCCCCCAGAGGGCTCCTGTTCAGGGTCTGGGACATCTGTCTGTCTGTCTGTCTGGAGGGTCTCGCACTCACATCGTTCCTGCAACGATGGCAGGTGTCTCTCTCCAGGAGCCCCCAGGTCTCTGTGAGGTGCCCGGGTCTCCAGCAGCTGTGACATAAGGCCCTGTGTTGGACTTTTGGTCTCCTTTGTGGGTTGTGGGGTCTCTATGGTTTTAGTACTTCTCCTCCAGCCTCCGATCCTGGCTCTGAGTGGCTATCTCTGTGTCTTGCCTCAGTTCCCTTTAAAAATGCAAACTAGGGGGCACCTGGGATGGCTCAGTTTGTTGGGCATCTGCCTTTGGCTCAGGCCACGATCTTAGGGTCCTGGGTTCAAGCCCCATGTGGGGCTCTGAGCTCAGTAGAGTCTGCTTCTCCCTCTCCCTCTGCCCTTCTCCCCAGCTCATGCTCTCGCTCTCTCAAATAAATAAATGAAATCTTAAAAAAAAAATGTAAGTCACCTCTTCCCTCTGCTCAGAACCCTCCACGGCTCCCAACTCAGTCTCAGCTAGAGTACCACAGCCCTCGTCCTGGCTCATGAGGTCTTGCAGGATCTGCCCCCCTTGTTCCCTCTCTGGCTTCATCTCCCCCTGTCCCCCTTGCTTGCTTGGCCCCTGCCACCTCAAGTCTCCTCACATACTAGACAAGTTCTTGCCTCCAGGCCTTTCCACCTGCTATTTCCCATTCCTGGGATGCTCTTCCCCACATATTCACTCTCTCCTCTCCGGTTCTCCACCCAGACATCACCTTACTGACCTCTTGATTAAAAATGACACCACCCCACTTCAGGGTGTCCCTAGCTGGTTCTTCAGTGGAGAAGGCCAAGGCTCAGAGGTCAAAAGCTCATTCAATGCCCCCAGCACCAACTCAACTCCCTTTCTAAGAGTGGCCTGAATTCCCAGTTCCTCTGCCCCACTCTTGCATTGCCTTGGTAATGCAGTAGCCTATTAACAAAAAGGGTGGGGGGAATGAGAGAAGAAAGACGGTCCTCTGAGCCCACAACTCCCTGATCCTGTCTTGGCCAGTGCTTCCAGGTACCGGGTATCAGGTCTGAAAGTTCTTCTCTGAGTCTAACCCATAGCCTGCCCCCAAAACACGCCCACGTACTCACGGGCAGGGAGCTGGCTCCTGGGGGAGGGAGGCAGAATGTTGGCAGAACTTCCCTGAGAATATCTGTGTGTGTGTGTGTGTGTGTGTGTGTGGGCGGGGCGAGGGGGATTCTTAAAGGGCCACCACACAATTAGCCCCTCAGCAAGGCCCCTAATGAGACATCCAATTAGCGACCCCCTAATTAGCAACAACTTAGGCATAATTACAAACCCACCAGGATCCAAAGCAAAGACTCACTCTCTTCTCCCTCCCTTCTCCCTGGTTTTCAGGAGTGAGGAGGGCCACCTGGGAGTCAGGAATTCATCTGGAGCATCGAACTCCCTCTATCATGGGAGGGCCCTGGCCTAGAAAGTGCCCCCTCAAGTCCAACCACCCGTCCCTGCTGGTGAGGTCCTCCAGGGAGACCAGAGTCTGGCAAAGGGTGTCTTCATGCCTGCCCTCCTTGCTCAGGGGCTGGGCAAAGAAGCCTGCCTCAATCCCTTTTCCGGTAAAACCTGGTTTTCTCTCACTGAGGCCTTAGGGGAGGTGGGGTCAGACAGAGAAAGCGTGAGATAAATATTTGTGAAATGAAGAACCAAGAGCTCTGAGTCCTGTTGCCGGGGGACAGCTGGGCTTCCTCTGCTAGACGCACCCGCCTCTGACTCTCTCCGTCCAGCCGCCAGCAGCCCTGAAACCTAATCTGAGTTTAGAACCCAGGGGCAAAAGGATCAGGTTGAGGCCAGGGTAGGAGGGCCGATAGTGGCATCTCTCCTTTTCTCCCCACCCTTGTGGGCAGGCAGCCAGCTGGGTCAGTGGCCAGTACCCCAGGTCTGCCTCACATGCCTCTCGGGGGTCTTGGAGACCTTCTGCCTAGAGCGGGACTGTAAGTGGGGGAAAGCCTAGTTTGGCATGGCAGGTGGGACCTCCTCCCTCCCTCCTCTCCCTTACCTTGGCAAGGGAGGTGGCTGTTCCTGGTTGTGGTCTGGTGGGAGCAAGTGTTGACCGCCACCCCTCGGAGGGATTTCGAGGTGGGGACACAGGCTTCTAAACACACCCACTTATTGCTCCGGTGGTGAGCCAGGCTCTCCCAGCACCAGACCACATCCCGGTCTGGGATGGGGGGGGGCACACACATAGTCTCAGTGTTCAGGGTCATGATACCCTGATAGGTAAACTGAGGTCCAGAGTGGGGAAAAAGCTTGGCCAGGTGAAGCAGCTTCAAATCAGGGGCAGGGGCAGGGGAGGATGGAAACGCAAGGCATGGGACTCCTAGGCTGGTGATCTTCCAAACCCAGCTAGGCCCCACGTGGATACTTGAGGACCTCACCCCATCCCAGCCAGGGCTACAGGGTAGGCTCTCCCCTTTCCCCTGGTCACTAACTCTCACCCAGCTTCTCTAGGGTCCACTTTCCCCAGGAAAGAAGATGTACTGGCCAGGGACCTCCAGACTCAGAGGGGCCCTCTTGGAGCCCCCAGGGAATGGTGGAGTAGCTTTGGAGAGCCAACCCTCACTGAGAGGTCTGAGGCTGGCATGCCAGGAGAGGGATGGAAGTAAGGCTGCAGAAAGGACTGGCCTGACCCACCCCGGTGCCTAGTGCTGTGCCTGGAGTACGCAAGGTGCTCAGTAATCGTCCAAGGAACAGATGAGTGAAGCAAGCAATGGACAAAGGGTGAGAGACGTAGCAGTCAGACTGTAGGAAGGACCAGTCTAGTCTCTACAAGGAGGAATGGGAAGGCAAGATGGGAGGACTGCTGCAGTCTCCACCACAAAGGGTAGAGGGTAGACTGCAAGAAGGACTGGCCTCCGGATGCCAGATACAAGGCAGGGGAGAGGAGAGGAGCTCTGTTCTCATGGAAGGGACAGGGCACAAACCAGCCAGGAGGATGGGTGGGAGCTCGGCTGAAGAAGGGAGAAGACTTTGGGGGACTCCGCACCTTCTGGGGGAGCCCACTCTGCGGGAGGGGGAGTCTTCTTCCTCCAGGTCTCCCCCTTGCCAGAGGCGGGGACAAAGGTGTGTGGGAGGAGAGTTAACCAGCTACCAGGGAAGACAGAGACAGAGAAACAGAGACCTCATACCTACAGACAGAGAGGGAGAGAAGGAGGGAGAGGGGCAGGGAAGAGAGAGGGAGACACCCACAGAGACAGAAGAGATAGACACAGGAGAGGAGAGACGGTAGAGAGAGAGACAGGGACACAACACACACAGATGGTGAAAGAGGAAGGCAGAAAGAAACCAGGGACTCAGAGACAGAACCCTGAAAAGACACAGAACAGACCCTGGCACAGAAGGAACCAGAGGGATAGAGGAGAAAGTGAGGGACTGAGAAACAGGAACACAGGCAAAGGGACTCAGAGAGGCGGCCAGACTCTGCAGGACAGGACCCCCAAGAGATGTGGAAAGACAGACAGACGAGACCCAGACGCAGGAAGGCAGGGGTAGAGGGAGAGAAGGCGAAGGGGGACTGCCCCAGACTGTGCCTCAGTGCCCCCTCAGTGCCCAGGAGGCACCCCCTCCCCAGCCGGCCATGCTCCCTAGAACACAGGAGGAGCTGAGGATGTTGGCTGCTGGTGGCGCCCCCAACCCACGGAAGGAACCTGGTATCCCCACCCGGGATATGCAGCCCCCCCAACCTCCATAAACGAGCTCAGGGAAAAGCCGCTCCTGGCTCCTGAAATGTCCCCCTCTACCAGCCCGCCCAGGCAACACCATCCTTCTCCCACACTGCCCCTCCTCCCCAACGAAGGTCTCTTACCTGCAGCTGCAGCCTGGAGCAGGTCCCCCTAGCACTGGGCTGGCAGTGGTGGGCGACTCCGCCCGACAGAGAGAGAGAGAGAGAGAGAGAGAGAGAAGCTGGAGACTGAGAGGGAGAGCCAGGGAGGAGGGGAGGGAGAGGGGATAGAGGGAGGAGAGGAAGAGGGGGGAGGGACACGGGGGAGGGGGAGTCAGGAGAGAGGGAGGAGGAGGGACGGGGGAGAGTGCTGGGAGGGAGGAGGAGGAGCCACAGACCAAGGGGAGGAGGAGGAGGCGGGGAGAGGGGAGGCTGCCGGGGCGGGGGAGGCTAGGGGAGGGGCCTGGAGAGAGGAGGCTGGGGGGAGCCGGAGCTTCCCACCCACCCTTCAGGTTCAGCACCACAGACAGGGGACAGCGGCGGAGGGTGCTCCGTGTGTGCGTGTTGGGAGGGGTTGGGGGTCATTCAGAGGCATCCCTCCTCCTCCCCAACACTGACAGACTCTGATCCATACAAGGGCCAGAGAGGCACGAACAGCTACAAATAGTTACAGGCTCACAGAACCAGGGGGAGGGCAAGAATGTTTAACCAGAGTCAGATCCAAATTCACATGCTGTGCCTCCAGACAGAACCTCGCCCAGCAGGCCCAAAACAACCACAAAGGTACCCATTAATAATAGTAACAACAGTTGCCATTCATACCCTCCTTACCACGTGCCAGGCGGTGTTAAACACTTTTTTTTTTTTTTTGGTAAGTGACTGACAGGTGTTGACACAACTAGTCCTCCAAACAACCCTGTGAGGTAACATTATTAGCCTCATTTTACAGATGGGGAAATCGAGGCACAGAGAGGCCAAGCGGAGCTTTGGGCTCCATACCCTTAACCACTCCACGGCACGTGTGGTCCCACATGCGGGAGCAAGTGACGAGTGGTCAGCGAACTGCCAACAGCCAGGTGAGGGGCCGAGTCCTGAAAACACACAATCCTGAGCCCTGAAGGGGACACACGCTTCATAGTCACACCATCACTGACTAAACTCACCGAAATCCCACGCCGGAGTCCCACTCCCACCCAGGATGGGAGGGGATGCAGCTGAGGCCCGCGGCAGGAGGGAGGAGACCCTGCCCCCGCCACTGTGCCCAACACCGGTCCAGGCTGGACAGCCTTGGGCAGGCTGCCAGCAAGAGGGAGGCAGTTCAGCTCCCTGCAATTTCCCACGCTTGGGTCCAGGGTTCTGGGAGCTGACAAGGGCGGCCAAGGATTGGTGGGCTCCTGCCTCCCTAAAAACCGACCTGGTGGCTTGGTGTTTATGGTCAGTGTGCGTGGTCAGACCATGGGGTGGACTTCCTTGGTAGGAGGTAGAGACAGATGGCCAGGATGACTGGGGGATCTGCCCCCTCTGCCCCGGGGAGCAGGAATCCCACCCAAACCCTGTCCCACGGACGAAAAAGCCCACCCTCTCCACCAGCCTGGATCCTGCTCAGGAATTTCTTCCCCAACAACACCCCCCCCCGCCCCACCCCACAGAAGCTATTCCTGGCCTGTGGGGGAGGGCGAGAGTTCTCCTGACTCCTGCCCTCCACCGGTCCTGCAAATACAGGCCACTGCTTCCTTCTCCCTTGCCATAGACAGGGCCACAGGAGGGAGCAATTTCTAAAGCCCTCCCAGCCTTGGGCCAGGGAAATCAGCCCTGTCTCAGACTTCCTGGTCCCTAGATCCCCTGGGCTTTCCAGTTTTTTCCAGTCCAATCAGGTCTAATCCTGGGCCTTTCAGCATGGCCCAGCAGGGGTCTTTCCCTCCTGGGTTCCATCTCAGTATGCCTCAACTGGGATCTAAACTCAGTTGCTTTCTGCTGGGGTCTGACTTGGGCCCTTGGCACAAAGTCTAACCACAGAAATTTGTTGGGGGTCTGACCTCAGCATTATCCATGGTCGTGGTGGTGGGGGTCTAGCCTCAAACCCTTTGCTGCAATTTGACCACAGTTTCCCACAACAGCCCTTCCTCTGAGGCTTAATTACTGTACTTCCCCCATGGGGGGTCTAATCTCAGTCCTTTTCCACTTCTGTAACCTTCCATGTTGGTTTCATTTCAGCCTTTATGGCAGGTCCTCATTTCTGTCCTCTGAGGTCTACACTAGGATCTCACCACAGTCCCGCTTCTAGGTTGAACCTCGGATTTTTCTCTCCCCGTGTGCCCCTCTCTCCTATTCTTCTGGGCGAATCCAGCACCCAACAACGAGCCTGGCCCACGGCAGTTGTCAAACACTTGCCAGAACAAAAGAATGAAGACAACTGAAGTCCACTTCCTCTGGACATATAAATAATCACAGGTTGACCAAGTCTCCATGGGGGTGACCAGTGGGGTGAGATTGTCCCATTTTTCAAACGGGGACACTGAGGTACAGAGACAGGAGTGCGTCAGCCAGGCCTGCAGGGCACAAGGGGGCAGAGTCAGAGCACTGACTCCCAGTTCCACCATCCTGGGGGGCCTGGGGAGACCCTCCCTTCCTTCAGGAGGCTTCCCCACTGTGAACGGTTAGAGGCAATTACTACAGTGACTGCCCCTGGGCCTGGGACGGGCAGTGGGTGGGAGCTCAGGAGGCTGCGGTCTCAGTGGGCTCCGGACCCGCCCTGTCCCCAGGCCTCTGCGACTGATGTCTCTTCTGCTGCACTTCATGCCGAAGCCGGGTCAGAACCAGTTCTGATGCCTGGACCAGGCTGTGCTGTGGGGAACAAGAGGGGGCCAGTGCTAAGAAAGATCAGGAGGAGCGCAGGTTAGACCACACGGGAGCTTGGCGGCGGGAGGTCAGAGAGTGGACCAGCGTGTGGGGTGGGAACGGGTCTCTGTGATGGGATGAAGGTTAGACCCAGGAGGACGGCCTTTGGTGAATTTCCAGTGGGAGGGACAGAGCCTCGGCGGAAATGTGCGGGTGTGAGGTCTGAACTCAGAAGGGACAGGGAAGGACCGATACACGGGAGAGACACACATTGTATGGTAGTGAGGCTGAGGTTAGACCATAGTGGGGGAGACAAAGGTGAGACCTTGATGACAAAGGACAGGCTAATAAGGGGCAGGAGGAAACCAGCAAAGTGAAAAAGGGAAGAATGTGGCACCACATAAGGGACAAAATGAGACCCTGGTTGGAGGGTCTCAGACTAGACCCTAATAGAAGGGACAGAAGAGATTACAGTGACATGCCTTGAATGAGGGCAGAGGGTTGAGGGGATGGTTCGGGCCACAGAAAAGGGAAGTCCTCTGTCGCACGGTTGGACCCCAGCCTCTCTACTGGGATCTAACCTATGTCCTTTCAGTTTAGGCTCTAACCTCAGACCTCTCCACTGGGGTCCAGCCTTTCTCCTTTCTGCTGAGGTCTAACCTCGACCATTCCATTGAGGTACAGAATGTAGGAAAAGACCCAGGCAAAGCCTGCAGAGGAGCCAGTACCCTTGACCTCTGAGAGAAAGCACCCAGGCTAGACCACAGAGACAGGGCCTTGGAGGTAGACCAGAGGCAAGGAGAAGGCGAACAACACACCAGGAAACAAGGTAGAGTACAGCCTGAGAGGTAGCGATAGGCCACAGGGGAAAGGTCAGAGGTCAGACTGGATGAGCTGCAGTGGGGGTTAGGGTTAGACCCTGGACCACTGGAACGGTTGGGTACTAGACCCCAGTAGGGGTTATGGCAGTTGGGCTGCTATGCGGTGGGAGTGAGGGGGTCTAAGTACTGCAGAAGGCCGGACGACAGACCCCGTGGTACAAGGGCTGGCTCACTACAGGAGGTTCAGGGATTAGGCCAAAGCGGGAAGGTTCAAGATTAGTTAGATGCCAGGGGAAAGCCAGAGACTGGTTGCGGGAGGGCTGGAGGCTGGACTACAGGGACAGTAAGTCCCTGCCTGCCGTGGAGGATAGAGGTTAGACCCCAGAGGAAGGACTGAGGTTAGGTCACAGGGAAGGGGGTAGGGGTTGCAGGGAGGGCAAAAGGAGAGAGTCAGACAAAAGACATGGATTCAAGGACTGAAGGTGGGGAGACTGAGGGTGGCTGGGGGCTGACAGCTGCCTGGGTGGGTTCCCTTTGGCAAGACAGTCCCCTCCCGAATGGCTGCCCCGTCTGCCCCGTCTCTCGGGACTTGTCCTTGGCCAACAGGAACTGCTTCCTGGAAACAGTTACTCCTTCCTCTGGGGGGTGGGGGCGGCCCACAGTCCCCCCACTGAAGGTGGGCTCAGGCTTGCCAAGCTCCTGTGTGGTCAGGCCCCTGAATGCACCTCCTCGTGGGGCGCCTCCCCGTCCCCTTCCGTGTTTCCGGGGGAGCGCACCCTTGACACAGCAGGGGTGCACTGATCCCCCCACCCCCACCCCAAGGTTGGGCTCAGCGAGGGGAACCCAAGGTGGGGAGCCCGGCTACCTGCAGGATGTGCACGCCCTTCAGGGAGACCACGGCGAGCTCCTGCAGCCCATCCCCGGTCAGGTCCACGTGTGCCATGGCCAGCAGCGGGCTGGAGAAGCCCCGTTGCCACAGCAGGCGAAATCCGTGCTCGGCCTGGGGCAGCCCGCACTCCGAGCCGAAGTACTTGTAACAGAGCAGCTCCTGCAGGGGATGGGGGTGGGGGGGGCGAGGGTCACATGGGGATGTGCGGCAGTGGGAGGGGACATGCAGCGGTGGTCCCATCCCTCAGCCCTACCTGCCCGTAAGTGGCCACCAGGACTTCAGGCCTCCCGTCCAGATCCACGTCGGTGACCAAGCCACAGAGGACGCTGTCAAACTGGTCACTGCCAGGCAGGAGAAGCTGGTCCTCGAGGCCCCGGCTCAGCAGGTCCCTGAGGGTCCCCGGATGCGGCGGGGAGACCAAAGTCACACCACAGTGCCTGCCCCTTCTAGGCGGCAGGCCTGGGCTGGGGGCCCACAGTGCTTCCCCTTCCTGGGTCTCGGCCATGCTGTTCCTCCCGACACCCAGACCCTCTCGTCTCCAGCCTGGCCATCTGCATATCCACCAAGGGGAACCCAGATCATTTCCTCAGACTGTTCACTGTTGCCCTGAAGGGACACCCACCCACACTGCCCCCTAGAGGTGGGGCCGTCTCACCCCTACACAGAAGACCCTGTTGCCCTTTCTGGCAACACCTTTGCCTCCAGTCTGGACATGCACAAGGCCTCTGTGAGGCTGGCGTGGGGGGCTCGGACCCCACTTGGACACCTGTGCTGCCCACCAGGGGAGCCACGGCTGGCTGGCTCTGGCTCCTGAGAGCAGACTGGGACATTTTCAGAAATTTTGCCAGCTGACTTGAAGCCCACCACGGTGGGAAGAGGTACGCTCCCAAAACTGGCCACCCTCTGAATCAAGGCTTTCTTACACGCCGAGTCAGCTCATAAGCTCTTGCCCACACACTTGTCTGGGGGTAGTGGGCATCTCCGTTCTCATCCCAAGGCCGCAATGCAGCCCCGACCAGTTCCAGACCCAAACACTGACGCTCCCCTCCCGGGGGGCACAACCTCCTTGACCCACCCCACCTGGAATAAGCCCTCACCTATATACCACTGCCGGCTCCAACATGCTGGCCACGAGCACACTGTACTCTTCCCGCTGTGTGGGGTCTTTGGTCTCTGGAGAAGGGACACGGATGGGGGGCACTGACGGGACAGTCTTCAGGCTCCTCACACCCCCCCACCCCCGTGTGAGGGCAGAGACCTGAAGCTGTGCTAGGGAAGGATGCATCGAGGTCAGATCATGAGAGGTCGAGGGAGGGGAGACGCCAGGAAGAGGAGCAGGTGTGAGGCCAGAGCAGGAGGGAGAGAAGTGAAGACCAACCCAGGGGGTAGACGGTGGCCTGCCAATGTCAGGCGAAGGGAGCTGCCAGGGAAGGGCCCAGCAAGAGGAATGGAGCAACAAGTGTGGGTAAAGGGGAGCCTGGGGAGGAGGAGGAGGGCAGCGTGGAGTTCCCAGGGTTGGGAGTGGGGCTGGGAGAAGAGCTCAGGCTTAGATTGCAGCAAGAGACAGATGAAGAGGCTGGCGGGGTGGGGAGGTGTAGGAACAGAGGAAGTCTGCAGGTTGTGGGTTAGACCACCAAGGGAAAGGCAGAAGTTCAACACCAGGTTAGGTCTCGATTAGACCATGGGGTGGTAAGTCACTGAAGTACAGTAGGAGAGCACGAAGGGGAGGGAGTGGGCACGGGAGGGATGGGGGAGGTGCCGAGGGATCGGACACTTTGTTCCCAAAGGGCATGAATCTGGGTGTGGGGGGCAGAGCCTGTGGAGTTGCCCCCCGACCAGGCCCGAAGCTCACCCCTGGGGGCCGAGAGGCTGAACACGATGACCCGGGAGATGGGGCCGTCCTGCAGGATCGTCCATGTCTGCAGGACCTCTGTGGGGGAAGGGGGGATTCAGGGCCCTGTCCCCAGCCCCTAGCCCCCTGCCCCGCCCCCATCCCAGTCGTCACCTTGGCTTCGCTGGTCCACGTGGGCAACTCGGACATAACCGCTCTGACAGCCAAGGGCGGAGAGTCGCCGGGATGTGCCAGGGAGGTTGTGGACGTCAAGCCAGAGGACGCTGGTGGGTGGGTGGGCGGACAGTATGGCCGGAGGGCATCACTGGGTCCTGGCCCCATGTTCTGCCCCTCAAGGAGCATCCACCCCCTTCCTGTAGCCCTGGGACCCTGCTGGGGAGTCTGATTTCTCTGAGGTTACCCCTACCACCCGCTTTCTCAGATCTCCCTGAGTCTGTTTTGTGTTTTCTCTGTGGACACCACCATTGACCAGCTTCTCCTAAGTGGCCTGAGTTTGCTGAAGTCCCCTCTCCTGCCCAATTCTCTGAGGTCATCTCTATCCCCACTATCCCTGATTTTTCTGAGGCTCCCTCCTCCCATCCCCATGGGCCTCGCTTTCCAGGGGCTCTCTTACCTACTGGTCAGGTTCGTGAGCTCTGGGAAGAGGTTTTCCACGGGCTGTTCTTCAAACTGATGCAGCCCCTCGTTCTGGGAGAACCAAGACCAACCCCCACCCAACCCCCGACCTGGGAGTCAGTGGCCGGCCTCATACCCAGCACCAGCCGTGGCAGCCCGGGCAGGGCCCTGCCCACCGTGCCTCCCTCTGCCTCACCTCCTTGTACAGATGAATGGCTGGGTCATTCCCACTCAGGAGAAACACTGTCTCGAGCTGATTCCCGACCTGGACCCTGAAAGCAGAGAAATCTAGAGCCCCAGTGTGGTAGAACTTTCTGAATCGCAGAAACCTTCTGTTTCTAGAGCCCTCACCTGCTAGAACCCTCATTCTGGCTGTGGATTCAGGCACGGAACATGGGGCTCTCATATTCTAGAATACCAGAACCTCTTTAATCTAGAACTCCAGTGTTCCAGCAGTTCTGTTTTCCACCTCCTTTGAAATACTCGAATTTCTAGAAACTGCCACCATAAAAGAGCAGAACATCCAAATCCTAGAATCCAGAACATCAGCTTCTAGAATTCTCACCTGCTAGGCCAGAGGCTGGCAAACTATGACCTACAGACCAAATCCAACTTACCCCGTTGCTATAAATAAAGTTTTATTGAAACACAGTTACACCAATTATTTACAGACGAGATCGCACGCGTTCAGGGTGATATGGCCGTAGACTACACCAATTATTTACAAAGTATCAATTTCTTGCTACAGTGGCACAGCTGAGTAGTTATAAGAGAGAGGATCTAGGGGCACCTGGGTTGCTCAGTGGGTTAAGCCTCTGCCTTCAGCTCAGGTCATGATCTCAGGGTCCTGGGATCAAGCCCTGCATCTGGCTCTCTGCTCAGCGGGGAGCTCATTCCCCCTCTCTCTCTGCCTGCCTCTCTGCCTACTTGTGATCTCTCTCTTTATTAAGAGAGAGAGAGGATCTAGCCCTTAACAGAAAAACATGGCTACTCACTGTGCTAGACCACTGGTGTTCTAAAATGGAACTTGAGATCAAGTGGAATTTTCGCACTTTGGGATTCTAGAAACCTCACATTCTAGATGGTCTGTATTCCGTCTCCTTGAAATATGAGAATATAAAATAGGAGAATGACTTTATCACTAAAGAATCTCAGAATTACCAAACTGCAGAATTTTAAAATCTTGGGATCTCAGAACTTGTGACTCTAGAAATCTCAGTATCTCTGGATCTTGCAGGATCCAAATCTAGCACATTGGAACCCAAGATTCTAGATGTCCAGAACACAGGTGCTCAATCAGCTCTCAGATTAGCTAGCTCGGGGCTGAGGCTGGTCCTCAGCCACTTTAAAAGCACAATATTCGGGGCACCTGGGTGGCTCAGTGGGTTAAAGCCTCTGCCTTCAGCTCAGGTCATGATCCCAGGGTCCTGGGATCAAGCCCCGCATCGGGCTCTCTGCTCAGTGGGGAGCCTGCTTCCCCTTCTCTCTCTCTCTGCCTACTTGTGATCTCTGTCTGTCAAATAAATAAATAAAATCTTAAAAAAAAAAAAAGCACAATGTTCTAAAAAACAAAACTGGAGTGTGACTGTCTACAGACAGGTTTGCCTTGTTGGCAGGAGCCTCCGCTGTGTGCACACGCGCGTGCGTGCATGCGCGCGCGCACACACACACACACACACACACTCTCTCTCTCTGTTGTATGACACCTGCAGCTTACATACTCTGCATGGCACAGCTGGAAAGGAGTGAACTGGAGCTCCAGGTTCAGGCAGCTCTCTGTAAGGGGAGCACACGCAGATGGGGACCGGGCACCTGATAGGTGCCCCCTCCCATCTTCCCCATCCCTCCTTCCCTCGAGGCCACACTTACGTGCAATGGAGTCAAGGTTGTACTCAGAGCCAGGCTCGTAGTCGCAGTAAATGTTAAGGAAGGGGCTGCCCTTGTCCCCTGAATCCTGAGGTAGGAAACTGGCCTCAGGGGAGAGCAGGGGCAGTGAGAGGGATTTGGGTCAGACGTACCGGGACTGTAAGGAGGGAATGGGTAGATGGAGGGGGCCTGGATACCTTGATGAACGTGATCCCCACCACCAGGCCCCGCTTTGGGGGTGACTTGTTGAAGGTGTCGATGGAGACAATCTCTGCATCCACTGGGAGGGGACAAAGTGCACGTCAGGCAGAACCCTATATAAGCAATCATGGTGACCCCTGATCTCTAGGACTCACTAATCTCTGACCATGGCAATTACCATCATCTTCTGGTCCCTGTGAATCCTGATCACAGCCGTGGTACGAGGGATCCTAACCTCTGGGTCTCAGGAATCCTGAACCCTAACCATTGACAAGATGCCTCCCGATTATCAGCCTTGATACCTTTCAGTCACACTGATCCCATTCTCTCGTGACCCAGCTCAGAGCCTCAGAAACCTTCTCAACACCAAGTTCGAGGCCCCCCAACCCCATGGCGCCACGCACCGGGAATGTAGTTGAACTGCAGCTCCTTGGCCACGGGCCGGATTTTCTGTCGGAGGTCTTGGTAGCGGAAGCCCAGTACCTTGCCTTTAAGGGTGGCGGCCAGCAGCTCCCCGCGCCCGCCCGCACCGCCCGCCAGCCCGTACACATTGCTCTGCGACGAGAAGCGCGTGAAGCTATCCTCGCGCAGCGGGCACGGCCCTGCGGCCACGGCCGCCTCCCCCATCACGCCCCTCAACCACTCACCCCCGACAGCGCCCGGCGCCGCCGCCCACCCTCCCCATCTACCCACCGCTCCCTATCTACCCACCGCTCCCTATGCGACCTGAACCGCCGGGTGCCCGCACGTCGCGCAGACTGATGACGTAAAGAAGCTGCTGTCGCTGCCCTTTACCAAGATGGCCACCCGCCGGGCGGCCAGGGCTTCCTTCCCATAAGACTGCCCCACCGCGCGTGCGCGTTCCTCTCCGCTCCTTTTCTGAGTGGAGGAGAGGGGCGGCTGCTAGCAGATTGTGGCCTGAACTGGGGGGTGGTCTCGTAGTGCAGTGTGGAAGGTAGAGTAGTAATCCTAAAACTCCGTATCGTCCTTACGTACCAGGAGGTGTTCTAAGCGCTTTCCATCTATTTATTTCAAACTCAGAAGCAGGCTGAGGCAGTTACTAGGTTTTACGAAGGAATCGAGGCTCCCGAGGTAATCTGCGTCCGATCGCACAGCTGGTAAGCAGCAGTAGTGGAATCCAAACAAGATAGTTAACAGTCTGTTGTCTTCCATCACGTTCCCTTTAAAGTGGTTAAATGGATTCCTACTCAACGAAGAAGGATCTGGCTGTCTGTCCCGGCAAATAACCACCTCCTTCACTGAATACCTACTTGGTGCCGGCTTGTTGGCCCTGATTGTCACGGAATGCTGACAACCACCCGGCTATGGTTACTCTGAATTCATTTACTCAGCATTTATTGAGCACTTCCTGTGTGCCCGGTCATCCTTTATGTATCAGTCTCAACGAACCCTTCAAACTCTGCAAAGGACTTCATTATCCCAATTTACAGAGGATGAAATTGTGGCTCTGATAGGACTCAAAAGTGGTGGAGACTGGGGTGTCAACCCGGTGTTTCTGACTCTGGGGTCTTCAGGGGTTCACATACATGCTTTTTTTTTTTTCTTTTTCTTTTTTGACCTAGAAGGGCATCAGGAGTTTGAGGACTCTGTATACATCTGTACATCATTTCCAGAAGACATGAGTTGGCCAACTGTCCGGCCACCTTGAGTGATCTGTCACACACACACACACACACACACACACACACGGTAGAAAGCTCACGTGCGTGCACACAATAAACAAGGACAGCGGGATCCATGAAGGTAGTGACTAGATGTCCCTTGGTCACAGTCAGATCCCCAGTCCTGGACCACAAGGCTGGACACAAAGTTAAGCATTCAATATATAGGTGTTGGAAATCCAAAGACTCTGTGCCAGCCCCTTTGCCAAGCACCAGGGACGTTACGTAAGAGACACAAGGGGAAATTTCTCGAAGGCACATGGGATCTGGAGGGTGGTGAAGGGGAGTTTGTGTCCCTTCTCGACTTTGGGATTTGGTGACCAAATCTTGGAGGGCAGGGTCTGGCTGTGTGGTTTCATGCTGTATTCCCAGGGCCTAGCCCAGGCATGGCATACAGTAGGGGCTTAGTAGATATTCGCTGTGTCAGTTGAACGTGGGGTCTAATTCCGCTTCTTAAGAATGTTTTCTTCAGGCTGCTTCTCCCTCACGTGGTAACCTCTGAACTATGTTCACTTAACATCTGTTAAGTGAATAAATCAAGTTATATGTTGGGAAGGAAAGAAGTGTTCTGCTCAGTGATTTCCACCTTTTGTGGCACATGTGACTCAGCTGTGGAATTTCCAGGAAAAAACCAAAACCCCCCAGAAGGGTGGGGAGCTTCACCCAAATCACAATTTATCACACTGTGACCCAAGCTTGTGTACTTTAAATGATTTTAAGCACAGCCAGGGTCAAGACTCATTACTGAGGTCAGGGTGGCAGAAAAATTCTGACCTACATATTCTTAAACCTGTGCCAGTGGCAGACATTGGTAATCGATCTCAGGTCTCAGGAGTCTTAACTGAGCCCTAGGCAGCCATCATCAATCAATCCATCTGAGCTGTGGGAGGAGCTGAAGGGGACAGGAGCAGGGCCTCCTACAGTAGTCCATAGAGAATGGACTTGACACTGAACCTGAACCTCTTGGACTTCTTCCAGGTTCTGGCCTGGAGCACCTCTTTTGAGGAGCCTGACCTGGTCTCCCAGGCAGCCCCTCCTCTGCATCTGCCCCACTCCCACCCCCCAGTTCACTTCCTGACATCCCAACCCATAGCAACTGTGCCTTTTGGGCAGAGCTTCCTCCAGCTCAGTGACCCCACAGCCCAGGGCCAGGCACAGCCCATGCACATCAGACTGCTCACCTCCACAGAGGCCTCCACTGTGGCATATGGTGGAGGCTGGTGGTTCTTGCCCACCTTCCCTGGGCAGAGGGCTCCTGCCATCTCCTCTTCCACTGCCATGCCCGCTTGGTCTTCATGCACTGCCCACCTAAGCTGTTTCCCCCCTTGTCCTGGGATGCCTGGAACAAATAGCAGTGGGGCTTTCAACCCTCCTTCCAGGCAGACTTGAGCACAAGGGGACTCTCTTTCAGCCTCCTTACCACCACTGTCCTTAACCTCCATTCTCCAGCCAGCTGAGGGCTGGGACTGCCACCCGCCATCCCAGCTGAGGAAACTGAGGCCCACAGAACTCAGAGGCCATAGGATTAAGCTGGGTACTCCTAGACTCCAGAGCCCACCCATCCCTAGGCTCCCTGGGGACCTCTGACCCCAGCCCTGTCTCCTGGTCACACCTGCCCTCTTTCCCACCCAGTGTGTCCAGAGCCCAAGCCGGGGACCAGGAGGGGTAGGGAGACAGGACACCAGCCCTGAAGGGAGAAGGGGGCAGCAGAGGTGAGGAGGAGGAAGGGAGACTCATGCAAAGTATTCTTTTTTATTTTCTTTCTTAGGCCAGCTGCAGCTTCTGACCATAAAACCTCAAAGCACTAGGGAAGGAGCAGACGTAGGGGTGAATGCAGGGATGATCCTGAGCTCCAGGGCCTGCGGTCTATCCTGAGAGGTCAGGGCTGCAGGAGGCTTAGTGGGGGGGTGGTTCCCGGCACTGGAGAGGGAGGGGCCCACCCCCGAGGTGAGAGCAAATCTCAGCAGCTACATGTGCTCAGAGCTCGGCTGGAGGACAAGTGGGAACAGCAGACACCAGCCTCGCGCCTCAGCTGGTCAGGAGATGGGGGACCAGACACTGACCCCCACCCCTGGCAGCACCCACAGCAAAAAGGTCTGTGTCAAAGAGTCTGTGTTTTGGGGCAGAGAAAGGGACCTTTGGGGGGCTTAAATAAATGGGCAGGAGGCAAGGGGTGCAGCGAGAACAGAGGGGGACTGTCCGGCCAGCAGGCCCCGCCTCAGGGGCTCCAAAGCAGGGCTGAACCCACACTCTGGCTTGGGGAGACTCCTCTGCGGGAAGGGAGGGAAGGTCTCACAGCCAAGGTCTCGGCCCCGCCTTTCTCTCTGGGCTTACGCACTGGAGGGGCGCGGGGGAGAGAAGATGGGGCAGGAAGACAGATGCCAGGGGGCAGGGTGGGGCTTAGCGCAGGTCCTCCTCATCCCCCTGGATCGTCTTCTTGATGCGGAGCAGCATGGTGGTGAGCCACTGGTCCAGCCGGGAGATGGCATCGTACTCCTTTACCTGGGACACACAGGGGGCGGGGGGGAGGGTGTCTGAGTGGCCGGTCCCACAGCTGGCCCTGGTCCTGATTCCCTCCTTGTCCCCAGTTCCAGAGTCTCTGGTCCCCAAATTCTCTATGTGTGTCCCAGCCTGCCTCCCAGAGAGGAGCAAAAGGAGGGGGTTCCCTCTAAGGCTGCCTTGGGAAGAGGAAAAGATGTCGCAGCATAAAAATGCTCCAGCTTCCTTGTTTTATGGGTGGGAAACAGGCCTGGAGGTGTGAAGGCCTGTTCACAGGGACGGAAGCCAGAGGGAGAACCAGTGCCCTGTTGCCTAGAGGCAGCCCCACTCCTCCCTTCTCCTCGCTGGAGCTTCCTGAAGTCCTGCCCATCGTCCCAGGCAGGAGGGAACGGAGGGACTTCAGTATCTGTCATCACTGATAGTGTAGGATTCCTGAGGAGCTCCCAGGAGACACCACTGGACAGACGCAGTCTACACAACTGCATTAGGACCGGAACTGGGCCCAACCGAGTCCCAAATTGTTCCAGAGAGTAAGAAAAGGGAGAAACACCTCTGTAGGGTGCTTCTACCAGGGAAGGTGGTGCTGGAAGGGGAGGCCCTTTCATGACTCGTCTCCCTCTCTCCCTGTTCCCACTGCTCATGGGGGGCACTCATTGGTGCAAAGACCTTGGCCCGGGGAACAGAGAGACAGATGTGGGTCTGCCTCCCCACTCTGCCCCCAAGAGGCCGAGGATAAGTCTCCTCACCTCACCCCGGTGTCATCATCTCTGGTATGCGGGGAAAACCTCCTGTACCTCTGGGGCTCCCCGTGAGAATTCTGGGGTGACTGGAGAAAGGAATTCACAGCCAGGGCCGGGCCCGGACCAAGGGTGGGATTCACAGGACAGCGTCTCTGAGAAGGGCGCCCCCTGCCCCTGCCCCAGCCACTCACCGCCTCAGTGTAGCTGTCAATATTCTGCTCCTCATGGGCATCTAATAGTTTCTGTAAGAAGACAGCAGACAGGCAGGGGTCAGGGGTCAAGACTGGCCTGAGGCCTGTCACCAGAGTCCTATCACTGAGGCCTGATAAGACACACACCTACTCCATCTGGGGGTTGTAGGTTGGGTGGGGGGGTGGTGGAGGAAGGAGCTAGTTCTACCTCTGCCTGGTGCATGTGTGCACGTGCGTGTACGTGTACATGTGCATGTGTGTACGTGTTCGTGCAAGAGATCACGCGGCCTCCTGGCTCTGCTCCCACCTCCACCACCACCTGAGCCTTACTTCTCGCATCGAGAAAATGGAGGCCCAGACAGGAGAAGAGGAAAAACAACACACAAACGAAAGATCCTGAAGAACCGCCGACAAACTTCGGTGACAGTGCCAGTAATACCCAGAGTCCCAGCCTCTGGATCCCGCCCCCCAACGGGGTCCTGGCTGAGACCTCCAGGCTCAGAGGCAGGGAGAGGGCGGCGGGGCACCCGGCACTCACTTTCATCAGCGTGCACTCCCGGGAACCAGAGAAGGCAGGGAACAGCTCCTCATACTTCTGGACAGCGAGCTGGACATCGCCAGGGTGGAAAGAAGGAAGGAAGGAAGGGGACAGGCTAATGAAGATGGGACATGGGAGCCACCGGCCTGGCAGCCAAGGGGATCTGAGCCACCTGGCCCCGAGTCAGCGCTCTGTGCCCTTCCGCCAGCCCCCAGTATCACCTGGCTCTGTGTCCCGCAGGCACCTCCGTGGGACTGTGCCCGGCCAAGCCTGGCCGCAGAGACAGCTTGTGGGGAAGAAAGCTGAGGTGGGGGTAGAGGGGAGGGAGAAGGTCTTCCAGGCTGGCGTGCAGGGTAGGGGGCAAATGCCAGGCCGGTGCACAGGGTAGGGCGTAAATGACCGCTGCCTCGTGTGAGTCCTTCCTACGTGCCAGGACTAGTGCTGGGTTCGTCTCACATTTAACCATCACGTGGACCCGGGGAGGGTTGAATGATAGTGACCCCCATTCTGAAAGTGGAAAACGCCCGATAACCTGCTCAGGGCACAGAGTTCATGGGGGCGGGGACGCGAGCTGGCCCGACACCAGAGCCTGGGCTCTTACCCCAGCGGGAGCAGAGAGCAGTGGTGCTCAGACACCCCGTGTGGCAAAAGGCAGGGCGGAGGGCAGGGCGGCTGGAGGCCCCTCGAGACTCCAGCTCCTCCCCCCGCCATTCCCTGCCCCCTCGCCCAGCACTGACCCCTCTATCGCCAAGAAGCCCTGCAGATGGATGACGAGGGCGCGCAAGCTGTGGTTCAGATCATGACACTGGGAGCCAGAAAGATCTGGACTCTGGCCATGAGGCCCTGAATAAGGGTCTCTGGTCTCAGCCTCAGCATCCTCATCTGTAGGACAGGGGACAGTGACGCTGACCTCAAAGGAGGCAGGAAGGACTCAAAATGTGCCCTCAGCTGAAGACAACACCAGGCACTGCGTGAGCCAGGAGCTGGATAAACTCAAAAGCAGCAGAGACTGGGCGGGGGATGCCAGGGGTGGCCACACAGCAGCGACAACACGCAGCTGACTGTTGGGGGGCCAGATGTGAGGGCGGGGCTCACCACCCATTAAGGGGGCAGGCAGCAACCTAGCTCGGTGACAGCCCTGATGCTCTGAGGTGGTCAAGGGGAGGCGGGGGAAGCCCTGGGCAGGCTGATGGGGCCCCTGCTCACCTTGGCATTGAGCATGTCGATGCAGAAGTGGCAGAGGGCTGCCTTGAAGAAGTAGTCCTTGGCGCTGTACTTGAGGAGGGGACTGTCCATGGCGTTGGTTCCCACCTGTGGGCATGTGGAGGTGGTGCCATGAGCTTGCAGCAGGCAGCCAGAGGGTCAGGGTCATGGCCAGGCATGCAGGGGCCAGAGGGGAGCAGCACCTGTATCCTAAGTGAGGCCCTTCTAACCCGCAACCCCAAGGGCAGGGAGGCCAAGGACCAGCCCCAGGGAAGTCAGCCAGTGGTGCACAAGCAGCCAAGGCCCAGGGTTTGACAGGGGCTGGGTGTTGCCACAGGGCTGAAGCCAGGTGTCCATGGGCCCCCCGAGGCGCCCAAGATGCTGGGGAGGAGGCAGCTCTGCTGTCAGGCCCCACGGGAAGCTGGCTGTCGGTGGGCAGAGGGGCGGCAGGCTGAGGGAACATGAGAGGTGGTACCCGCCCCCCTTCTCCTCCGAGGCCAGCTGCCTGCCATTCTCTTGGCCAAACCGAACCCACCAGGACAACCTGGCTCGTCCAGCCCTCCCCACACACCCCAGGGAGCCTGGGCACCCAAAGGACACTCCCTCCCCATCCCTCCCACCTGGCCACCTTCCTGGAGGCCCCTTGGCCACCTCTGGCCAACCCCCCCCGCTCCCCATGCCCCCCGCCCAGGCCTCAGTGATTCTGGCCACTCCCTCCAGGACCCTAGGCCTCCCAGAAAGCTCCCTGTGAGAAGCATACAGGGAGAGGACGATGACACCGTGTGGGTCGTGTGTGGAGAAAGGTTTAGCCAGTGAGCTGATTCAGGGAGATGGAGAGGAAGGCACGGGCACAGGGCCCCAGAGAGCAGGCCTCAGAGCCCCACCAGCCCCCACCTGCTCGTAGATGTCAATGGCCTTCTGATACTGCTCTAGCTGTGCCGCGTAACCAGCCACCTTCAGCAGACACTTGTTGGCTGAGCTGTGTGGGGTGGGCAGGGAAGACAGTGGTCAGTAGTGGCCTAGGGGCTTACTGGGGGCTGGGGAGGGGAGCCCGCTGCCCCATACCTGTTGGATTCCTCCCCTTTGTAGTAGTCTGCAGACTGCTCATAGTGGGCGATGGCCTGGGGAGACATGGGGCAGGCGCAGAGGGAAAGGGGGTAGCAGTGCAGCCCTTGCCCATCACAGGCCGGGCCCTAGGCCCATTACACAAGCTCGGCCCAAACCCCACGCCCTCTTCCAGTACTCAGACATCAGGGGACTCCCCAAGTGCACACAGCAGTGAGACGAGCCCCAGTCCAAGGGGACCGGCCGCCGTGGTCCTCCCCCACCACTGGCCAGGCATGGCCGCTGACCACCCCTCACCTTCTCGATGTCCACCAGCTCCGTCTCATAGATCTCGGCAATGGAAATGTGGTGCTTGGCCGCGATCGTGAATCGGCCCTGGGCAGGACACGGGAAGGAGCTCTCTGTGACGAGTGATAGCCCCAGTGCCTCACCTCAGACCCTCCTCACCCTTCCAGGTCACTAAAGCTGGTAGGTCCCTGCCCCTCAGCCACACCACTGAGCCAGAAGGGCACAAGCCTTCAAGAGGAGGCTTCGCCGAGGCGTGGGTCTGGGTGCTGCCCTGACGGGGGAGCCCTGTGCATGTCCCTCCACATTTAGCCTCCGTGTCCATCCTGTCCACAGGGACACGGGCAGACAAGGCGATGCCAGAGGTAATGGTGGCATGGGTACCCGGTAGAGGGCCTGGCCCGGGGAAGCATTTGACAGACAGCCCACAGAGGTGGAAGGACCAGCTTAGAACTGCCTGGTGAGAGCTCTGGAGAAACCAGGCTGATGGTCTGACCATTCCCACTGTGGACAGAACAGCCCCTCTTGGCCTCCCTGGGCCCCCAGTGTGGCCACGGAGGCCAGTGCCCATCTTCCCCCAAAGACACACATAACATGTCTAGGTCCTGGGTTCTGGGTCCCTGGCGGAGCCGCCTCTGGGCCTCACCTACCATGGGGGTGGCTCCCTGGGGCAGGGGCAGGGGCTGGCCCAGAGGACCACACTCCCCTCACTCCCACTGCCCCTCGAACCTGCTCTTGGTGCTGGGGTTGGGGACAGCAGGCTGGAGCAATAGGGCGGGACAGGAAGGGGACAGGACGGGCAGCGACCCTTACCATGTCTGTGTAGATCTCGATGGCTCTCATCAAACAGTTAATGGCCTCTGGGGAGAGAAGGTAAGTGAGGAGCAAAAATGAGAAAAAGAAGTCATCTAGGCAGAAGCCTGGAGAGGAGCAGGAGGCCAGGCGGGCGCTCAGGGGCCTGTGGAGAACATCGAGCTCATGCAGCTGCCAGGGCTGCATTCCTGTGGCTGGGCCAGGGGGCTGAAGGGATCCCTGAGCGGAATGTGCTCAGAACCATGGACGGTGCAGACCGTGACCTGCTGAGGGCTGTCATCTCGGCAACGCCAGGCACGGAACACAGGCCGGCAGCCAGCCTCCCACAGGGTTTGGGAGCCAGGCCAGTGAGGGCCCCACCTGCCAAGACAAGAGGGGCTGGCAAGGGGGACAAGAGGCAGCCAGGCCTGACATGTGAGGGACCCCTGGGTTCCACCAGGGCCCTGGAACCTTGACACTGCCCCACATCCCTTGCACTTGTCCAGCCTCTGTCAACAACATGAGGGGAGCCAGACGTCAGGACACCCAGGCCCCTGGGGCTGTGACCTCCGTCACTGTCTCATGCACACATGTCCGCATTCAGCAGAGCCCTCCACTCTCGTCCCTCCCCCTGCCATCCGCCCATCCTGAAACCACGCAGCAAACACCAGAAGGCCCACGAGGAGAGAAATTCGGCTACCTTTGTGGTACTACCTCTTCTAAGACCTGAAATTCGGGTATGGTTTTTTTTTGACATGTTATTTGGAGGAGAGTGAGCAGCATGAGTGGGAGGCATTTTCTAGCAGACAGAGATGAGCTCTCAGGGTGGCTTTTTTTTTAAAACGCATCTCCAAGGAAAAGGTGTTGGGGGAGGTGCAGGGGGAAGGACAGAGAGCCTGGACAGACCGAGGACACAGGCTCGAAGATGGGCTGGGGCTAGCGTCCTGACGTCCCAGGCACCCTGCAGGCTCCTGGTCTGCCTCCAGGGCTACCCTACCCCCCCACCCCAAGTCAGCCAGGTCCGCTGGGTGGAGAGGCCACGGAGAAGGGCCGAAGCTGGTGCCTGTTCTCACAAGGCCCAAGGTCTCACTACCTGGGCGGGGCGGGGTGGGGGGTATGTGAAGAGAGGCTCTTTGCCTCAGACCTGTGGCTGGGCCTTCAGGGAGTCCACAAGCCCCCCTAAATTTACATGCAAAAGGCGGGTGTCTGTGAGCACTGCTCTGGGGGAGGGAGGGCCTGTAGGTTTGGTCCCATTCTGAAACTGGATGCCAGAGATCTCCTGAGATGCCAGAAACATTCAGAGAACGAACAGCATTCGGTTGGGGTTCTGAGGCTGACTGTTGGAAGCCCGGGGCACCAGAGAAAAAGAAAATGAGATAAAGAGAAGGCAGAGAGAGAGAACACAGGGCCCAAGTTACCGCCAGAAACGGTCTCGCTTGAACATGCACACACGTTTTGCAACAGCTTTTCTGAGCCAGGTGACCGGCAAGGGGCTGCTTGCAACCCGGTGCTGAGGCCGGGGAGGAGCTGGCTGGTTGGCTACAGGAGAGTGCCTCTCACCGGCTCCCCCTTCTGGAAAAGCGTGGTGGGGGGGAGGCCCACCCCACACCTGTGCCTGCTCCTGCCACAAGGAGCTCGGAGACGGGGAGACAGGGAGAGGCTGCGAGTTCCTACGGAGGACAGGCTCTCTCAGTGGCTGTTCTGGTGCTACAGGGCTGTCAGCAAGGCACGGCCCCTGGAGCAGCAGCGGGGGGCAGAACATCAACCCCCCCACCCCCAGCAGCAACATGGATTCATGGGGTTAAGGCCCCCTCACTCCTGTTCCTGGCTCGGGGACAAGCGGCAAGCTGCCAGTGAACACCCCGGGTAGCGCTGGCACCCGGGACATAACCGGCTTATCTACAGGTACCAGGTCCCTGAGGAGCGGCTAGAGCACCCCTGGATGAGATCCAGCCCAGGGCAGGGGGTGCTGCAGTCCAGAGCAGGGAAGGTGCTTGCTTAGGCTCACCGGGAGTCGTGCAACCCAGGGCCCTCGCCCTACCTGCGGGGCTCCAGCAGCCTCTGGGTCTGGCTACTGGTTTCCACATCAAGCCTGGGACTCAGCCCTCCTGGGTACAATGGGGGCAGATGGCAAAGGCCCCCAGGGAAGTGGCCTGGGTTAAAGCAAGCTGTGGCCATGTCTGGTTCGCAGGAGACACCCAGTAGCGTGCGCACGCAGCCCCGGGCCTGGCTCTTGGGTGGCTGGGGTTAGAGACCTCCCTGGCTGAGTCCCTCCAGCGTAGCGGGCAGAGGCTGGGACTCCCGGGAAGCACCCACAGCCGGGGCATCGCAGCCCCACCCCTGGCCACCCAGGGGGCAGCAGGCAGCCCCGGTCCACCATTCCAGGCAGACTGGCAGACACAGGGTGTGCTGACAGCCGCCAAGTCCGCTCCCTCCATCCCGGCCAGCTCTAGCAGGCCTTCTGTGCGGGCCAGGCGCCAGCGGCCTCTTGCGGGGGCAGCGGGAGTGGGCCTCCAGGACTCCTAGAGGTGCTGACACAGGACAGAAGCCTTCAGGGTGGCCAAGAGGACCAGGAAGGCCCCAGGGAGCTGGCTACCTGCTTGGGGCAGTCCAGTGGGGATCTGAGTGGGCCCTCTGACTCTGTTTTATAAGCCACGTGGCCACAGGGAGGAGGCCGGGGGAGGCCAGGCCTCTGATGGGAGCCAAGGGCCACCCCACACCAGACATCTGTTACACACCAGGTGCTGGGCTGGCTGAGCCTGTGCTTCTCACACGTGGCCTCTGCCTTGCCAGACAAGGAAACGGAGGCCCAAAAGATGAGGTGACTGCCAGCCTGAGGTCACAGGGAAAGGGGCTGGGTCCAGACTGGGGAGCAAGCCGAGCCCCACGTCGCATGAGCCATTACTCAGGCGGGGAGTCAGCGAGGCTGCGGTGCAGGGTCACTACTCCGAGGCCCCTCCCTGCTCAGCACCAAGAACCTGGCGCTCTGGCCAAGGCACCCATTCCAGGCCATGCCCAGATGAGGCTCCCCTCCTCGTCACTGCTCCTCTTGCTGCCTGAAAGGTCCTTCCCACCCCAAACCCACCTCTGCCACACCACCGCACTCAGCTCCCAGGCAGCAAACTGCACTTGCTGATCCCTGGAGAAACCAAGTTGGCCTCTGGGCCTCACGATGGCCACGTCAGCATACCCAACGACTGCTGCCTTCCCACTGTTGTGGCACAGCTCCTGAGGCGGGGCGCCAACCCTGGCCTGAGCCCCAGCACCCAGCCCACCCCTTGCAGAGCCCTGCCTCTGGCTGGAAAAGCTCAGATCAAAAGCCACCTGAGGCCCAAGGACGCAACATCACAGACGCAACATCGCGGAGCCGGGTGGGGGCCTGTCCCAGGGAAGCGCTGGCCTTTGTTTGCACTTGACTCCTGCCCCAGAGACCTGTCCTTCCGGTCACTCTGGAGCAGCAGCTGACCATCACACAGGCCTAGGGTGGCAGCTCTAGGAAGACCAGTTCCTCAGGGAGCAGAGGGAAGGCTGACGGTGATGGCGAGGGGTGGGGCAGGGAATGGGACAGACGTCCCTGGGTGATTCAAGGCTGCCCTGGGTCCTCCTCACATCATCCACACGGCCTGCCGTGGCTCAACCCCGCCACAAGGCCTTCCCTCCAGTCCTTGCTGAGCCTGGGCCCACCGTGTGACCCCTCAGGCCAACCTCTGGGAGACCCCCAGGTACACAGCAGGGACTGATCAAGTCTGGGGACACAGAGACACTACTTGGTCTATCGAGACACCTGATCCCCGCCTGGAAACGACAGGTCCCTCGTGGCCGTAGTGGATCGGCCAGCAAGTCCCCTGCACTGGGGTAGGAACCAGCGCTCACTAAGCCTCGAAGGCACCTCGATGCCCGGCTGCAAACTGTTCTCTCCTGGGAAGGGCTGGTCTTTGTTCCAAGATGAGGCATCTTTTTTTATTTTCTTTCCCTTAAAACATTCACGTATTCCCTATTCTCTTCTGAGAGAACAGTAGCAATAGATGGTCACCCAAAAAAAGCATCTTGGCTCGCTTAAATTAAAAAGTTAGCAACCTGTGTCTGGCACTGAGATGAAAAACAGAAATTAAAATTCCAGCTTCCCAAGACCCAAAATTCTGGTCCCCACTGGGCTGTGCTCCTGCGTCGGGACGAACCCAGTGGGACAAGTGGTTTTCTTGCCGTGAGTCAGTCCCAAAGCGGGCTTCTCTCCCCAGCACGCCCTCATTTTAAGTAACTTGTTCTCTGGCAACTCCCATCTTGGGCTCTGCTCTGATTTCCCCCCCAGGGGGTAGGGAAGCCAGGTTAGGATAATTTCCGCTCCTTTTTCGGCAGCAACTCCTACCTGGCTGGTCTCAGAACCCCCTCCCACCCCCCTTCTGCATGTTAATTCTGACACCAGAACAGATTTTCCTCTCTCCTTGGCATGCGGTGGGTCTGCGGTGTAACTCCCACTCCCAAATGCTCCAGGCTCCAGGAGGGAAGCATCAGCTGCGCGCACAAAGCAGCAGGGGGAGGCGGAGGCTTGGAGCGGGATGCAAATGCCAGCCGGAAGGGAGCCAATCGTGAAGTTCAACCGCAAGTATCTCCCTGCCGGCCCTGGGCCGGACACCTGAAGACTTCTTGGGAGAGGGCTTCGCTGGGCCCCAGGGACCCACAGAGGCTCACCTTGGGGGTCGGCCTTCTTGAATGCGTTGCCGGCATCCACAAAGCAGGTGGCCGCATCGTGTTTGCTCTGGAGCTGCAGGTGCAGCTGGGCTGCCTGGCAGAAAGCATTTCCGGCAGCTGGAACAGGAGAGAGCATGCGCAGCCCGAGTGGGGCTCTGCCCGTCAGAAGCCGCCCTGACGATGCCCCCCACAACCCTGTCCCCCTGGGAGGAGGGGGACTCCAGATTGGCCCCGGGGGAGTGGAGGTGAAGGCCTTGACCTCAGGCTTCCTGACCCTGGCCAGGGCTGAGGCTCCTGAAGGCCCTGACGTGGACAAGGAGGGAGGAGGAAGCGGCCCCCTGGGGGCGGCCCCTGAGCCCTGTGTATAGAGAGAGAGAGCCAGGTGGGGGCCCACTATGATCCCACAGCCTGAATCCCAGCCTCTGGCAGTATTTCCAGGGCCACCTGGTTCTAAAGATCTGAGGAGAAGGCCAATGGGCCTGAGAGCTACGCAGGATACAAAAACTATCCCCAGCTGACCCCAGCAGTGGCCCCGGGGACAGTGGGAAATCAGGTGCAGGGGACAAGTGCTCTGGGGGCAGGGGCGGTGCAGACACCACCGGAGGCCCAGTCTGTCTTGTCCCTGGCTGCATGTGGTCTTCCTGCGCTGCTCCCAAGCCACTGCAGTCACCTGTGACTCCTAAGCTGCCTGGGGGCTTGCCTGAAACAATGGCATCACTTCTCCTATGGGGCTGGAGAGCAGGGGTGGGGGGTGGGAGTGTCCTGACCAGAAGCTCCAATGCCCACTGCTGTCTTCCTCTGGCCACATCGGAATCACAGACTTCCAAGAGGGAAGGGGACCGGAGGGCCTGACCCATCCTGGGACATCAGAGCAGCAAGAAAGACAAATGCAGCCCAGTTCCCATCGTGTAGGATGTATTATCTTTAAAGACTCAAACGTGAGTGCAAAATTTCCAGAAAAGCAGTATCATAGGGAGAAAAATGAAACAGAGCCCAGGATTTTTTTTGACTAGTTAGGGTGGGGAGGAAGCAACACGTTTTAGGGGCAAAGAGACACCTATGCGATTGAGAAGTAAATATTCCTTCTCTGATGGCACCTCTTTAGCTTGGGAACATGAAATTATACAGGGCGTGTGGCTCTGTGCACAATATATCTGGTGAAACCTCAGGAAAAACCCTTCTAGTTTCCAGGAAACCAAAGGTGTGCTCAGGAAATGAGGCGACTCCGTCTCACCCCAGGCCTCCACACTCTGCCTCCAGGGTCCCATGCCAGGCTGTGTCTCTTTCTGGTCAGAAAGTTCCTTCCAAGGTCCCAAACCTGTCTTTGCCCAATTTCTGGGATTCAGTCTTACTGGGGCTGGAGGCCACATCCCAGAACTGGCCCGAAGAGCTCCACGCCACGCCAGATTCTCCAAGCTCTCCTCCAGGCCCTCAGGCGGCTCCTGGCCACCTCTTCTGGTCTCTCCAACCTCTAGGAGCCCCTGCCTGCCTGCCTGCCCACCCCACCTTGGCTCTGGGGAACCCGCCAAGAGCCAGCCCTGCCGGAGCCGGACCACAGCCAAGTCAGAGGAGTCGTAACTCTGGGCTCGTTCTGCCTGCCAACACAGGTCGTGAGCATCCGCAGAGGTGTGGGAGCTGGGACACCCTCCCCCCAAGGATGGAGGCCCTTGCAGCAGTGTGCGACACTGTCACAGTGTGTCCTCCCCCAGTCGGAGTGAGAGCACATGGGAGGCTGTGCTGGGCACCTTGTGGCCACTCCGGAAGTTTGCTAGTCTGCGGACCAGAGTCCTGTGAGCACTTCAGCTTCCACCCCAAGGCGGGGCGGGGGCAGTGCTTGCAGCTGCAACAGATGGTGCCTGGGGTCACACGGCCGGCTCCAGCTGTGCCACAAACCTCAGTCCCTCTGGCTGCGGAGGTCCTGAAGCCGCAAAGAGGCCGGCCGAGCACCGCACTCCAGAATTGGAGCTCTGCCTTCTGAATTCTCGCTCTCAGTCCCTCACTAGGGGCGGCACCTGAGGCCCCGGGGCTGAGTCAAGCCTCGGTTTCCCACCACGGGGATGTTAGAGGCAGCGCCCCTCACAGAGCTGCCCTGCCAGTTCCATTCAACATGCATGCTCGGCACCTAGGGGCGCCCTCAATAAATGGCCGATGGTTAAGGTGACCACTGGACCGCTGGAACGTTCCCTCAGGCCTAGAACTCAGACCTGATGAAAGCACTAGGGAGGAGGTTCCGGGTTAAACTGGACATTCTGGGTTTAAGGAGAAAGCCCTCCAAGAGCTACCCGGATTCAATAATGTATTTATCCCTATAGTCCTCTTGCCAAGGCCCCGTGGCCCAAGTAAAAGAACCTGGGGGCTCAAAGTGACCCGAAGGTAGGCCGATGGGTTTCTGGTGCCACAGATGGCAGAGAGAGATGGGGAGGGGGTGGTGAGGGTTGAGCCCCGGAGCCAGGCCCTCAGGACTGGAAGCTGAGGGAAAGGAGAAGAAAGGAGCATGAAGGGTTCTGCAGAGATCACATACCACTCCAGTTTTTGGCCATTTTGAACATATTCGCTGCTCTGGTGTAGATCTCGCATGCTTCCTCTATTTTGGATGAGCCTCTGGGGAAAGAAGGAAAAGGAGAGGAGATGCACGAGTCAGGC
Organism: Neogale vison; assembly: GCF_020171115.1. Lineage (NCBI taxonomy): Eukaryota > Metazoa > Chordata > Mammalia > Carnivora > Mustelidae > Neogale > Neogale vison. The sequence goes on along the minus strand of NC_058097.1, from coordinate 52,356,291 downwards.
AGTGAGCAGCAGCCCGCATTCTGTCCTGGGGACGGTGGGTACCTGAACTCCCTACCCCCATAAGGCCCCTGTGAAGCCCTCTGCAGCCCAGGCCTCTGCTGACGGCTTAGGGGAGACCGAGCCCGTGGTCCCCACTCCCCCTGCACAAAGGCACACTCACTGCAGGTGCCTGGGCAGCCAGGGGAGCCGAGGTTGTCATCACACGGCAGGGGTAGGCTGGGGAGGGGGAAGACTTCCCAGCCTTCCTATAAGCCCAGCCTCTGATGGCCTCTTCCACTTCTGTTCAGTGAACGCTGGTTCCCAGGCTCTATACAAACTACCCCCCACCCCCACCCCACCAACACATCGCAAAGCATTCTGGGGGAGGAGCCCACTCTGGACACCTTGTCTATCCCCCAATGCCTCAAGCCCATGCCTTGCTCGCTGCAGGTGTTCTGGGAAGACCTCCCAACCCTACGCGTGTGCCATTACTATTTCAGGTAGGAGCAGATAACACACAGAAAACCAGTCACTGCCTTTCCTCTCTTAAGGTGGGGTCTACAAGACTGGGGGGGCCAGGTGCGAGAGACAAGATTTCACACGCTCCTCCTTTGTACTCCTTGAATTTTCTTATCTTCTGCCCATTTTATCTGCTAAAACGTATTTATATAGAACATAGAAAAGATATATATAAATCGTTTTAAATATCAGGATTTACATTTGGTTCTGTGGTCCAGCAATGAGTTACATTTCTAGCACTCTACCCCAAAAAACTAATCAGAGAAGGTGCAAGGATGTTCAGTGCAGAATTAATTAAAATGACAAAACCACCTTCAAAGACCTTCTCGTGCCAGAGCAGGGGTCTGAGAGATATACAGAGGTACATCTGAAAAAAAAATCAAATAAAGAGCACTCCGCTGGGGCAGCTTTACTCCGCCTTCCCAATCTCCAAGCCGTGCACCAGAAGTTTGTCTGGAATTGGGGGCGCCCTTCATGTGTACCCTGTGAGTCCCCGCCATATTTCTGTCCACTCCAAGAATGCAACCCCGCCTCAGCTCATGAGGTCTGTGGTCTCTGCAACTGTCCAAATTCCCATGCCCACATCCACCAGTAGAAAACACCCCACACACCGAGTTCCACCAAACGGATTTCAGATTCTCTCTTCGCTGACATCAATGTTTTGTGTTAAATGAAGAAAAAAGAGAGGTATTTTCTAACAGAAAGCCACACAAATCAGCCTTCCTGTCCTTCCCCCAACACCCGTGTTCACTGGCCCTGGAAACTAGCCAGCCCCCCGCTATGGTTATGGAGACCTCTGGGGTAATTCTGGAAGTTGTGTTCATAGGGCTCCTTCCTTTGGTCCCCTCCTTTGCATCACAGGAGTGGATGGTTACCATGATCACACCAGACCCCCCTAGCCACCTTCTGGGAAGATTTCACTCAGTGGGTCTGGGTGGGGCCTGGAGTCAGGCTTTTTTACACAATGGGCCCAGGGGATTCGGAGAGCTCAGGTGAGTTCGGGAGGAAAAAGCTGATCTATACCCATGGCTCACTCTTCTCTCTGGGAGTCAGGCTGTTTCCGTTGGTAATACGCCCCACCCCCCCTCCAGCGCAGGCTAGCTGGCTGGCGAGGACTGGAATCCTGGCCTCCAGGATCTACATCCCAGAAGGTAAAGTTCTTCTTTGGATGAAGTCTCTACCTTCCAGAGCTATGCTGATGCCGTCTTCCCTAGCCTCTGCTGTTCCACAGGAAGCGGCCCCGCGGGGTAATGCACGCCTGTGCTCACTCTGCTGGGTCTCACGGTCTTCCCAGGCCAGCTTCACCCCAGATGGGCCGACACACTTTGGGCTCGGGGCTCCTGCTTGGAGTGACTTCTGTAGAACCCACTACTGGCCTTGGAGAGAAGAGGAACTTGCACTGGCAGTATGGGACCTTTGGGGCCTGGCTACAAAATTCTCTGGAGGACCTTCTCTAGAACGTTCTCTGACTTAAAGGAGATGGATGCACTCACAGACCAAAATCGGGTCTCCCCATGCCGAGCTCCTCCTTCCCTTCTTTGTGAGAACAATGAAGCCCTATCCAGATTCAGCCAGTCTCTGAAAAAAACTCAGGTTCCATGAGCACAAACAGCTCAACCCACTGAGGGGCCCAAAGAGGGGTGACCAACAATGGATAGGGTCAGCCCCAGCTGGTGTGCTTCAGCTCAGTGGGACAGAGAGAACACAGCACACAAAGGCCGGCAGCTGCCAGGCTGAAATTTCTGTGATCACAGGCCAGCCCTGCACCAGGTCAATGATTCTAACTGCGGAGTGGGAAAACCAGAGGGATTAATGTCTGCTCAGGCCTGCCTCCTCCCTCCTCTCAGGACCTGGGTCCTGGCCATTTCCATGCCACACGATGACAGGGGAATCTCTGGGATTCCATCATCTTCTTTAAGAGATGGAAGTGGAATTCCCAGAGGGGACAAATGACTTGCCTCGGGTCACTGGCAGATCCTGAAACAGAAGCCCTTCCCATAGCCACTGACTCACCTGAGGAACAAATCTGAGCATTCACTATGTGCCAGACACTCGCAGGTATTAGCAGTAAACCAAGGAGAAGGACCTGGCCCTCGGTAAACAGGAAATCAGCAAGACGATTTCAGACTGAGTAAGCCCTGGAGGGACTGGGGGAGGAGGGGGCCTCTATGCAGATCATGGCCACTGCTATAAGGACTGGAAGTTCAAGCTCAGTCCCCATAGATGACTAAGGAGCTACCGAAAGAAAGAGGGAAGACCATTCCAGAGAGCGGTCACAGCATGTGCAAAGGCCCTAGGACAGAAATAGGCGCAGCCAAGTTCCAGGAACAGCAGTGGGCCAGGCTGGCCATGGTGCAGGGAGGGCGGAGAGGCAGGTGGGGAACCCCCATACAGGAGGCCGGGGGGAAGGGGTGAGGCCCTATTTATATAACACGACAGGGAGGTTTCTGGCAGGGAGAGTGACCAGAAGGAAGAAGTCTGCGCAAGCACTCTACCAAGGGGCCGCCCTACAGGATGAAGCTACAGCTGACTACAGGACTTCTCCCCCAGGTCAGGGTAGCTCTTGGAGCACCCATGAAGCGCGGCGAACTCCCTTCTGGGAAGAAACCAGCCCTCCTCCAGTGCCTCCTGCAGGAGATCCAGAAAAGCTAGTTGGGCCTGCCCCTCCTGAAGAGCCCAGTGGCCGCACCAGTGACAGCTGACAGTCCCTCCCCCACAGACCTCCTCCGAGCTGCCTCTGCTTGGCTCTCCCTATCCCGCAGCTCAGGCTCCGAGTCACGCCGGGAATAGAGGGAACTGGTTTGGGCCGGCCTGCTGCAGGGCTGTCTATAATTACCCACTCAGCTCTGCTTTCTGCCCCCTCCCCGGGTGGAGGAAGCAGCCTCAGGGCTCCCAGGCACAGCCACCAACCTCCGGCGACTGCCATATGGAGAGGCGCGTGCGATGCCAGCGATGCACAGACGGTCCGGTGGGCCCCAGGCCTGGTGGAGGGGGGTCTGCAGGGCAGAGCCACAGCCTCCCTCGCTCCTTCCTCCACCCCCTGGGCACTTCCTGGCTCCCAGAAACATGCCACCCGGCCCACCAGCACTCTCCCAAGGGCTGCAAAGGGCAGGCCAGATGGAGTAACTCCCACTGCAGGTCCTCAGGCAGCCCTGGGCCTCCTGTGCGTCCAGAGGGCCACAGCCACCACCCCTCGGTCCTGTCTTGTCCTCAATTGGCTCTGCTTCTCTGGGCAGTGTCCTGGGTGGGCAAGAAGGGACCCCAGGGCCCATCCCACCCTTTTTGTGTCTCACGGTTTATACACCCCTATCACGTGACTAGAACTGCTTGCTAGGAGTGCCGAGTTCCTGACAGCGAAGCCCTGGCTGTCACCTCTGCTCCACCAAGGAGGAAGCTGGGTCTTGGAGGAGTTAGGGGGCCAGCTCACGCTCACACTGCCAGAAAGTGGCAAGACCCAGAACTAGGACCCAGGCCTGGAGATCAAGTCCTGCCTTGCTTCTCACTCAGTGATCTGGAGGCTTCCTTCCCCACGTCCAAGGGTCTTCTGGAAAATGAGAAGGGGACCACGGTCCCCACCTGCTCCAGAGTAAACAGCCAACACTGGGCCAATCTCCCTCACCCGATGGGCAGACGCTGCTCTCTGCTGGAGCCACACAGAGCTGTCTCTAGGCAAGGGAGGGAGGCGGTAACCAGTCCCCCCACATGGGCCCCCATCAGGGCTGCAAGTGGAAGGAACAGCAGAGAACACGAAGGACCACCTGGCACAGCGAGTGGGCAGCCACCAGCCCTGTTCCTCTGCTGATGACACTGAGCTGTCACAGCCGAGCCGCGGAATCCCTGGGCATCTCCTCCCGCCCCGCTTTGTGAGGCTAAGCCCTTCACAGCCACAGCTCCCACCCCCTACTGGGCTCTGCAGTGTGTACCCCCCGCCTACCCCATGGGTATGAGCTCCTGCGGGGCAGGGCCTGGGCCCCCAGAGTGCACACACAGGCACCGGCAACAATGAGAAGATAAAGTTACGTGCTAATTGCTGCACTACGCAACCACCTCAGGTCGCTCTTGTGACACGTCTGTAATGGGCAACAAGCAGAAACAGAATGGACTTGGGGGCCGAGGGACCTGGCTGAGCCCAGTTTCAGGCACTGTGATAGCGGTGTGACCTTGGGTTAGCAACAGCGGAGCCTCAGTTGCTTTATCTGTAGAACAGAGGCAAGGAACCCGATCTGAGAAGCGGCCCTGTGGGGATCAGAGAGAACAGAAGCACCCAGCCTGGCACAAAGGGCAGAGCTAGGGCAGGTGCTCAAACGGCTGCTATTCTGTGAAAGAGGAGAAAAGCGCTCCGAGGGCTGCCAGCCACCTGGCAAGGGGAATTCTAGAGTCACGAGGGGGTGGTAGAAAAAATCGGGGACTGCAGCAAAGCCTGGACTCAAACACAGGACCTTCTGTGACCCTGGTGGGGGGGTGGGGGTGGGAGACACTGTACCTGACGGGGCTGCTGGAGGCTCTTGCAATCTCGCGGGCAGTACCTGGGAGAGTGCCCGCCGCATGGCAGGTGCTCAGCCTGGCTCTTATCGGCGCTGGCAGAGAGGGCACGTTCTAGAAATGTTTACCTATTTCCAATCTCAGCGTGAGCTTAACCTCCTCTGCCCCCCAGGTTGGCAAAGGGGCACCCACCTCTGATTTCCACAGAGCCCCGAGGCCTCCAACCTCCCCACCCCTCCTTCCTACATCCTGCTGACCAAGCTTGTTTCTGGGCCACCGCCTTCCTGACCGTAAGCTCGGTGGCAGGGGTCAAGCCTGTGCATAATGGGATGGGTACTCCTCTAGCTCTGCTACGGATGCCTCTGCACCCCAACAAGGTAACTTCACCATGGCCCAGACTGAATGTATTTCCTTGCCTTAACAGACGTTTCCGAAAGACCTTGGCTTCTCAGCTGTCCCATCCCAAACAGGAGCACTGAAGTTCTGTATAGCCAGGTGGCAAGGTCCCCTCCGTCTTGACAGGCAGAACCCTGGGACCACCGCAAAATGACGGCCGGGGTACCCTAGACACTGCATCCCTTAGGGAAGGACTCCACTCTGAGCCTGGACGAGGGACCCCCAAGTTTTCGGCCGTGGAGCCCAGCAGCTGGCAGGGAGCTCTGTCACCGCAGTGCCCGCTGGACACAGGCAGGCCGGGCTGTGGGCAGGCTCTACAGGCAGAAAGGCTGTCCAAGGCATGGCCAGAAGCTGAGGTTCCTACACCGGGCTGGGCTAAGGGCCCACCCACCTGACCTGGGCACCCACTCTTCCTCTACACAAGCCAGCCTCCAGGGCTCCTGGGGAGTGCTGGTGCCTACAGGCAGTTTAAACAGGAACTGATTGGTCCACACTCTATCTTCAGGAACCTGCTCTCAGTCTGCGCAACCTGCTACCATTCCTATTTCCCTGGCGCCTCCTGCCCAACTTGCAGTAACAGTATTAATAACAGTGAGTACTTAAACACTCACCAGGGCCAGGTGCTGTGTGCTCACCATGTCAGAGCATGTTCCCAGTTACTATTTAGGACCATCCCGTGAAGTAGGTATTACTATGATTTTCCATTCACAGACAGAGAAACTTCCTATCAACATTGGTATCCCAGTGGAAAAGAAGTTTTTGTCTTGGATTTCAGTCGGTTGGAGATGGGGGACGAGTGTGGAGGTGTCAGGGATGAGGACAAGCCCCAGGGAACACAACCACCATTTAGAGCTTGTACCATTCCCGAGGGGGCACAGTGGTGAAGTTTCTGGACCCATCTGAAGCCTCGGGGTGGGAAGGAGGAGAGAGCGTGCTTCTCCTCCCCTTTCCGGTGGTTTCACTGTGCTTTACTCAGGAATTCTCCATCTTTTTGCTTCCAGAGAGCCGTCTGGGTTGCCCCCTCCTCATTCCCCACAGCTCCCTATCCCAGGTGCCCCTCAGGTGCCCGTGCTCTGGCTGGGGGCCTGAGGGAGGAGGGAGCCAGAGGGAAGGGACACAAGGAGCTCCGATCTGCTAACTGGATCTGCTAACTGGCTGGTACCGCCTCCCTCCTCTCTCGCGGGCTGCTGGTGCCCCAAAGCCCTCTAGTGTCCAGGAGCCCAGGAACAGGGAAGAACACAGAAGGCCTTGACATCCAAGGATACGGGGCTGGCCCTGAATCCCGGGTGGATGCTATCCCACTTGGCCCTCTGATGTGACCAGAGGCCTCTCAGTCTGGAATGGTACCGCTGAGGTTTCTGAAAGAGGAGGGAAAAGCACGAGGGACAAGCTGAGCCCCAGTACGCCTCCCGTGGTCCCTGAAGCCACAAGAAAAGGCAGCTGTGAAATGCTGAACACACGAAATCCCAGCTCCAGAGGGAAGGAGGTGCCAAGAGTGGCTGCTGGCCGAGAGGAGTGTCTGGGCTGACCTGTCACTCTCAGACAGGCTCTGGTCAGTCCCTCTGCTCCCGCCTTGCCCACTCCCCTCTCAGCACCATCTCAACCGCTTTTGGAGCTGGAAGGGACTGGGAGGAATACACCGGCTCTCTCGAACGTTTGGAGAAAACTGCCATGTGAGGCAGGGAAGGAGGGAGAGTTACAGGGGTGAGAGCCCCCTCAGACACTGGAAAGTCTGTCAACATCCTCCCTAAGCGTAGGGTCCAGAAATGGGCATAACCCTCGGGGAGAAATGCATGTGGCAGCAAGATAGCTCTGGGATCAGACAGGCCCAGGTCTCCCACTTACTGAGGTCCAAGGCAAGTAAGTCTGTCCACCTCCACAGGGATGTTGTGAGGATGCAATACAAGAACACAGGTGAAGTGCCTGACCCAGGTCTGACTCAGAATCAGAGAACTTAATAAATCTAATCCAGTATTATGACCGTCACGGCCTTCGCTCTCCCCCACACCAGCTGCTGCAGTCCTTTCTAAAAGGCCAATGAGAGCCCTCCCAGAGTGGCCCTGTTCTGGACTGAATGGGTCCTCTCAAGACTCATGTGTCAAGAACCCAACCTCCAAAATGATGGTATTAGGAGATGGGTGCCCTTGGGAAGTGATTAGGTCATGAGACAAAGCCCTCCTGACTGGGATGAACGCCTTTATGGGAGACTCCAGGACGCTAGCTCATCCCTTCCGTCACCCCTTCCACAATGAGAAAGTGCAGTGACAAGTTCCCTGTCTATGAGAAAGCAGGCTCTCATCAGACACGAAATCTGCCAGCACCCAGATCCTGGACTTCCGGCCTCCAGACTGTCAGAAATAAATTTCTGCCAGAGATAAATTACCCCTTCTAGGGTACTTTGTCTTAGAGGCCCAGACAGAGTAAGACGACCCCCATTAAAATCCTCAATGTTCTCCAGCACCTCGAGTCCACGCCCTTTCTCCAGTTCAGGCGGCTTTCTCTCAGGCGCCTCAACACACCTCAGACTTGGGCTCATCGCTCCCAGGATCACCTTAGCCCTGACCCCCCTGACCCCCACCGTCCAGAGTTCACTGAAACCCACTGCGATGCGCCTTGGGAAGGTCAATCCGCCGGCCAGGTGTCAGTCCCGGCCCCACCCCCCGCCCCGTGCCCATCAGGGAGCCTTCAGACAGGTTCTCCTAGAACTCCAAAAGTCTCCTTGACCTGGGGGCTCTCCCAGGCCGGTCCCCTTGAGGGCCTCAGACCGTGTTGGCTCCGCGCAGGTTCTCCTCCCGCCCCTTGGCCCATCTTCAGCCCGGGTCCCCTTACCGCCTCCAGACGGTGTGGCCTCGGTTTGGGTGCCCTCAGCCCGGGGCCCTCCCAACACCGCAGACTGTCTCTCCTCCAACCGTGTTGCCACTGCCGGGGTCAGCTGTCCTTAGCCTGTGTCGCCTCTGTTACTACCTCCTCCCGGAATGCCCTCCGCTCTCTAGGCTCGAGCCGTGCGACTCTACCCCGCCGCTTCAGGCCCTGACTCCTTCGTCCTCTCAGCGCAGGTCCCAGCCGACCCCTCCGCGCGGTTCTCACCCAAAGAGGCCCGAGAAGAAGGACTGCGAGTTCTTCACTTTGCGCTCCGCCTCGGCCAGCAGCGCCATCGCCTCCGCTTCTTTCCCGGAGTTGTCCATGGCGGCCCTAAAGGTACTCAGCAAACGGCCCGACCCGGGCCCACGGGGGACTCAGCCGAGGCCCCGCCGCGGTAGACAAGTCGGGGAAGCTTAGACGGCTGCGTTGACGTCGCACCGGTGCGCGCCGCCCGCAGCTCGAAACCACGTGACGTGCGCCGGCCAACCAGCGGACAGCTAGGGAGGTGCGAGCCCCACCGGCCACGCCCCCGCCCGCAGCCGCACACCTCCCCGTGACTCAAGGCGGCCAATGAGCGACGCGATACTTCAACGCTTGCGCGTACTTCCGCGTAAGACTCTCCACTCTTCCTGGTGCGCTCCACGAAATCCCACGTGACTCGTCTAAGCCAGTCGTAGTCCCCACCGTCCAAGACCCTGTCCGAGGTGCTTTTTTCTAGCTCCTGCTTCACCAATCACCAGCATTCCCCGGGTCGGTCCGTCCCTCCCCGCGGAACTTGCGCCCCCGTCAGCTGACCACTGACCCTCACGTGACAGCTCCCGGCCCCGGCCGGAAGATACGCCCCGCCTTCCTCCGGGTTTGACTGGTGCCCAGCGCGCTGCTCAGTCCCCGCCTTCGCCTCTTTTCTCGCGGGGCTCTTCACTAGGAGAAGAGTCAGCGGTCAGGAAAGAGCTCTGCCTTTTCTTGCGCCCTCTGCTGACGGATACTGGAACTGGTTTGGGAAGGCCAGTAAAGTAACCAGACGGGGAAACAAAACTGAGCGAGGGCTCCCTGCATTCATAAAAAAAAAAAAAAAAAGGGCTGGAGAGAGCGTGTCAAAAATTCAGACACTTCAGACACTCAGAGACCAGATCTTTAATACCATTCCCCAATAAAAGGAACCAGGACTCCTTGATAAGTGGCTGCTTTGAGTCTTGGGCAGGAAATTACACAGGATGAGCCTGGAGCATCTTGTAGTGCCAAAAAGGAAGTATCTGTGTGTGTGAGAGAGACACACACAAGTGGTAGGATATGTCAGAGACACAGGAGCCAACTGGAAGAGCTCCCAATGGCCAAAGCTGGAAGAATTTCAGCAACACATTAAACTAGTCCGGGATTGTCGTCCACTGTATAAAACGTCCCTGAACCCACGCGGTATAAATGAACGAACGAACGAATAGACGGGGAGAATCGACAAACATTTCATGCAGAAGAGCTCTGCCTAGTTCGTGTGGACTCCTACCTCCAGAACGTGGAGCTTGGCTCCTCACTCTTGCTTGTGGAGGTCCAGAGTGTGGTATGGGACAGGGATGGCAGGACTGTTTCCAGTGCAGAAACCCGAGAAACCTGGTCAGCCAGGTGGCTGGGGTTACCATCGACGGTGGTGAATCACACTGATAGAATGTGCTCTCAATACTGTGACATGAGTGGCACATCACTTCGGTGAAGGATGGCTCCTGACACGACCCTCTCCCCATCGAATCACAAACATCAGACAAACCCCAGCTGAGGCACATTCTTTGAAACACTTCACCAGGATGTCTCAACACTGACAAATTATTTAAAAACAAGGAAAGTCAGAGATATTGTCGTCGCTAAGGGGAGTCTATGGAGACGGGTCCACTGTATGTAATCTGGTGTCCTGGGTGGGAACCTGAAACCAAAGATGAATGTTAGATAAAGACTAAGGAAATGTGAATAAAGTATGGGGTTTAGTTATTAAAATCATATTAGTGTTGGTTTGGTAATTGTAACTGACTGGGTGGCTCAGTCAGTTAAGCGTCTGGCTCTTGATTTCAGCTCAGGTCATGATCTCAGGGTTCTGTGATCCAGCCCCAGTTGGGCTCTGCACTCAGCAAGGAGTCTTCATGAAGAGTTTTCTCCCTCTCCCTCTGCCTCTCCCCCTGCTCAAGTTCACTCTCTCTCACATAAATAAATATTTAAAAAAATAATGGGGGGGTCACCTGGGGGACTCCGTCTTTAAGCATCTGCCTTCAGCTCAGGTCACGATCCCTGCGTCCTGGGATAGAGCCCCATATTGGGCTCCCTGCTGGGTGGGGAGCCTGCTTTTTCCTCTCCAGCTCCCCTGTGCTTGTATTTCCTCTCTCGCTCTTTCTGTCATTAAAAAAAAAAAAATAGGGGGACCTGGGTGTGGGGCATATGAGAATTCTCGGTACCATTTTCACAATCTTTCTGAAGAATCTAAAAATGATTCTACTATGAAATCTTTAAAAAAAATTCAAGTTCCAGAGCCCTACCCCCTATCCAGAGCAATTCCAATTGTGAAAGTTGGTGGCAGGATCCAGGAATATGCATTTTCTTACAGGGCTCCCAGATGACTCAGACAACGCTGTTATTTGGGGGGTGAGGGTGGGGTTTAGCTGAGGGGGAGTAGTTCACAAGAAACCTTGGCTCTGACATTCAGAGACTCTCTTGGAACACCTTCTTGCGGTGGCGGCTGTATTCTGACCACAGATCAGGCGGGGGTGGTGGGGGGGGGGTCTGGATTGCCACAGGCATTTTTGGTTCCTTGTCAGTCTGAGCCGGGCTATTATAAAAGCTCCAGTTTGTTTAACACTGTTTTTTTTTTTTTTTAAAGATTTTTTTTTAAAATTTTATTTATTTGAGAGAGAGAGACAGTGAGAGAGAGAATGAGCGAGGAGAAGGTCAGAGAGCGAAGCAGACTCCCCATGGAGCTGGGAGCCTGATGTGGGACTCGATCCCGGGACTCCAGGATCACGCCCTGAGCCGGAGGCAGTCGTTCAACCAACTGCGCCACCCAGGCGTCCCTTGTTTAACACTGTTAATTTCAGGGCGATTTGTTATGTAGCACCAGAGAACTAACAGACCATCACCCACCCGTTAGGTCAGGGTCTTTCATTTCCAGCAGCTGAGCTTGTCCTCCTGGGCAGGATGTAAACAGTGAGAGCAGGAGGGCGCTTTTAACAGCCGCTGCCCAGTTCCCGTGGTGCACCCTGCAGAAAGCATCGTTTACCTCTTTTCATTGAACCAGGACGTGGGGGAAGTACTTTCCATCCCATTGTACAGACTGAGAACACGGAGGCTGAAACAGGGAAAGTGACTTGTCCAAGGTCACAAAAAAAGACAAGTCAGGCTGTAAATTCTGACGCCAAGGAATTCCAGCGCCTGAGCCTGAGCCCTGTCCCTTAACCACAAGGGTCCTCAGTGCTTTAAACTCAACTTGCTCCTCTGCTCCTACTCCTGTCCTGGCTTTAAGATTTATTTAGCCACAATGTGGCCCCCTGGGATGGCTCCTGATACCGCCCTCTGCCCACATCCCCCCAACCCCATCCCTCAGTCCCTCTGAATGCAGAAACCGCTCTGCTCTGACAGACACAATCACACCTCGAGGCAATCAGTCCTCTGAGGAATCCCTGCTCTTCCCTGTCTGACTTAATGACATCCACTCAGGCACCAAACCCCAGAGCTGCCATGTTGGCCCTGACCTCTCCCTTACTACCTCTCCCTGGGAGGGGACCCGCCAGCAAGGTGGAGTCTACCCCCAAGATGCTTCCCTACTCCCCAAATTTCTGTCTCTCTTCAGCCCAGGCCACCATCGCACCTTCTCACCACCGTGTCTACTGTCTATGCTTGCCCTCTTGCCTCCTACAAGTTCCACAAAGCGGCCAGGGGCCCTTAGACCATCCTCCACTCACCCCTGCGCCAGGGCGCTCAGCTGTGCTACAGCCTGGAACCCAGACCATGGCCCCAGCAGCCTCCTCGGTGTAGCCTTCCCTGGCTGGCCACTGTCTGCCACTTCCCAGACACGGCCTAGGACTTGCTCCCCACCTCCCGCTTTATTTTCTTCATGTCACCCTGTGGTAGACACACTGTCTCCCTGCCCAGTAGCCCTCTCTGTGTCCCCTTCTTTTTCTGGCAAACCAAATTCCAGTTTTGACCTGGTGGTAACAAACTTGAGGGATAACACTGGGTTCCGCCGGTTCCTGGAGACACAGCTGGAGTGTTCGGGAAAACCGTGGCTATCTTCCTTCCAGCTGTCAGGGATCCGTGGAGAAAGGGCAGGGGCTACAGTTAGCCAGCAGTACAAAAGGGGCATCCTGCTGGGGGCTGCTACCAGCTCTCCTGGCTCTTCCAAAGGGACAGGAGGAAGGGACGGAGAGGGCCATGTTCTTTTACCCCGCAGCCTCCAGAGGTCTGGGTGTTGGAGTAGAAAGAGGTGATTGCTGTGGCTGTGGCAGGCCCCCTGCGGGTGCTCCTGACCTCACAGCTGAGCCCCAGGGGGGCCACCACCCAACCCTGCACCAGAGCCTGCGCGTCCCTCCACATCCCATATCCCCTTTCCATTCCTTTATCACCGCGACTCTCCCACTCTGACGAAGGAAGCTCTGCGAGGAGAGGGGCTCTGTTTCTCCTGCATCCCTGTAGCCCCACTGCACAGATTGGGCTCCCTGGGGCTTACACTCTATGGTGGGCGCTTGCTAAATGCTGACTGAGCGCATGGGGCCCCTGGCTTCTCTCCTTCGGGATGGGGGTTCCCCTGACTCATCTCTGTGGCTCCAGCGAGTAGCAGGGGCTCAAACGCCTTTGTCGGATCAACAGGCCAGGGAAGCCAGAAGACAGCTGCTCAAGAACCCAATTTAATAAGATTTACAAGTCGACACGTACAAAAAAAACCTAACAATGTACAAGTCATTGCAAGACTAGGGACTGAATCTGGAACGCAGAGAGACTCCCCCAGTGAGGAGGCCCCACATGTTGGAGATCTGAAGGTATCTTCCCACTGATTCTCTACGTCTTGGCCTTATCGAACAAATGTAACCAAACCCCAAAACTGAGGCGAAGATTTAAGAGCTACCCAGATCTACCTCATTCCCTCCCCGAGCCTCCCTGCTCTCCAAGGAGTGGAACTGAAAGAAAGGGAGAGACTAATTAAAACCTAAAGAGAACAGAGCCTCTGGCATCAGCCGACAGTGGTCTGACGACCGGGAGCTCCTCCTGCCGACTTCTAGCCAAATCCCCGCCATGTTTCCGAGCAGGGCTGGCCAGGGAGGGACAGTAAGGATGGGGGGGAGGCAGAGGATGGGGGGGGAGGCAGAGGGGTGCCCCAAACACCCTGGAGAGGCCGAGGGCATAGTTGACGAGGCTGGAGGCCCCCATCCAGACTTGTGGCCTCGCCCTAGCCCCTGCCCCCCGCCCCAATCACCACTGCAGGGGGCCGATGTCAGCCCCTATTTCCTCTTCCTCCTCCTCTTCCTCCTTCAGCTGGAAGGGCTTCACGGGCCACTTCACCCTGACGATGGGCTCCACATGGTCCTGAAGCCGGTGGCGCTTCATGTGGGCATTTCGACTCTTGATTTTGTCGAACACCCTGAGAAGTCACCAGAACGACACAGGTCAGAGCGGGGTTGGGGGGGCAGGTGGCCCAAGGGCAGCTGCCGTTGGGGGGGGGGCGCGGTGGGGAGAAAGGAGGTGGTGTGGGCGCATCCAGGGACAGGAGTAGCACCTCTCACATTCTCTGCAGGGAAAGACACCCTGGCCCTCCACACTCCCCGGCGGCTCTGGGGTCCGCTTGGGGCCGGCATTCGGACTGGAGTTGAGAATGGACTCCCTCCTGTAACTCTTGGTCTTTATCTTGAACTCAGGAGTAGGACGGTGGCTGGGTCTCTCCCGAGGGCTGCAAGTGACCTGCAGAGGGGCAGAAACGACGATGGAAGGGTGCCAACCCTCCACGCTTCTCAGCGCTTGGCCTGGCAGGGAAGCCCTTCTCAGCGGGCACCCTTCCCCCTTCCCTGACTTGGACGGGCAGCGGCATCCCAATCTGGGCCAAACTCCAGCCCCACCTCCCCCCGGACCGTCTACCTTTGCTTCTGTTCTTTCTGCCTCATCTGGCTCTCTCTTGACCCTCTTTTCCAGTCCTGGGGCTCGACCACAATCAAACTTGATCATTTTTTTCCAGATGTAATAATACTCCACACACTGGGCCACAGTCTTTGTCTGGATCTAGCAAGGGAAAACAGAAGGCCACTGTGGACAACACCCCATGAGCAGCCTCGAGTGTTGCCATGATGCCCTGAATACCTTCCCCATGAGGCCACTTTTGGAAAGCTTTCCTGAAATGTCCCTCTGCATGGCCTGGCATGCCCCTTTGGAGCAAGGAGCAGAGAATCACAAGTCCGCGCAGGTGGCAAGCGGCTCAGACTGCAGTCACCGCCGCTAGCACCGGTCAGCATTGCACACACCAGGGGGCAGGTCCATCCCAGGGATCCTCCCCTGTGGGAAGGTGCACTGGAAGGCGTACCACTAGGGTGTTCACAGCGAAATCATACCTAGGAGCCTCGCGTTTGCCAGCTGGGACCAATGACAGCAGAATGCCCTGAGGCAGTGGGGGCCACACAGCCTTTGGGACAGTGATGCAGGGCCGTGGAGTCCAGAGGAAGTGGCCCATGAGAGAAGGAAGGGGCTCTGAAGGCACGGCTGGATCCTGGCCATGCAGACCCCACCATGTGCTCCTCCCTCCACTAAGAAGTGATCCCGTTAACAATACCTTCTGTGAAAACAAAACAGGATGGAAAAGTTTCATTGCCCCAGAGACAACATTTCTCAGGTAAATGCAACTGGCCATTTAGTATCTGGAGCTCACTTCAGAACATTCCTTCTCTGTGTGAGTTTTTTTGAGCTGTGTGGGCCTTTACAAAGTAAGAGTCAAATTTCCTAGGACACCCCCTGTCCATTTCCTAGGACATCCCCTGTCCTAGGAAATGGCACTAAGTTAAAAAAAAAAAAAAAAGCCAAGAAGCTGAACTTGTGCTTCCAAACAAGACAGGGTAACAGGAGGAGCTGGGTCTCCCTCCCAGCTGAAACGAGAAGACACAGGAAACAGTGGTTGGTAAGACACCAGGCATCGGTCCGAAAACAGCTTTCCGAGAGGCAGAAAATACACCACTACCTTGGGATGGTTTCCAGGCCACAGCCAAGGGGGAGGGACCCAGGCAGAGCCCAGCAGACTCCTGAGCTGAAAGCGAGCTGAGTGCCTGGGGAGACTGAGGTGGCAAGAGTCCACAGGACAAAGGACAGTAGAGGAGACAGCAGCATGGAGAAAAATGCCAGGGATCTGGACAGGGTTCCCCTCAGGGATTCAGGGACATGCGTGTGAAGAGAACCCAATGCTAGGTAAAGACCCATCATAAAGGATCAGAGGGAAAGCCGCCTGTGGCTCTCAGGGGCCAGATACAGTGCCTGTCCCCACCAGCTGGGGGTGGAAAACCTCCTAATTCGTGTGGCATTGGTAGAGGAATGAGAAGGATTTTGCTCGGAAATGAGAAATAATTAGCCCTAGACAAAAAGCTGTTCCAGGTGCCTGGGTGGCTCATTGGGTTAGGTCTCTACCTTCGGCTCAGGTCATGATCTTGGGGTCCTGGGATTGAGCGCCACATCAGGCTCCCTGCTTAGCGGGGAGCCTGCGTCCCCCTTTCTCTGCCTGCTGCTCTGTCTACTTGCGATCTCTCTCTCTCTGTCAAATAGTTAAATTAAAAAATCTTAAAAAAAAAAAAAAAAGCTGTTCTGGTACCGCCATTAAAAACCTAAAAGCAATATCCAAAAGGATCAAGTTGTTCTCACTGGTCTACACGCAGTGATGTAAGGCAGTAAAAATGGTAGCTATGTGGGTAAAAATATAAGGCTTCGTATCTTAAATCTCTCTAAACATAGTTGACTGTTCAAACAAAAACAGTAACAAGGTATTGCACAGTTAGTAACATATAGAAAAGGCATAGCAGTAAGAGTATAAAGGCCAGGAGGAGAGACCAAGCCACTACTCTGTGGTTCTCATGCTGCACATGGAGTTCTATCAAATCACTTGCAGGTTCTAGCCTGATAAGTTAACAACGCACAGTATAAACCCTAACGCAACCACCAAACTAATAGTTGTAGTCAATAAGCCAGCAAAGGAGATAAAAATTTACTACATTAATCCAAGAGGCGGCAGAAAAACTGCAGAAAGGGGAAACGAAGAACAGATGAGTCAAACAGCAAACACACAGCAAGGTGACGGACTTAAAGCTCACCAGCCCAGTAATCACGTTAGACGTGAATGGTCTAAACACCCTCATTAAAAGAATGGATTATTTTTTTAAAGATTTGATGTATTTATTTGAGAGAGTGTGAAAGTGAGAGATATCATAGAGGGAGAGGGAGAAGCAGGATCTCCATGGAGCAGGGAGCCCGATGTGGGACTCGATCCCAGAACCCTGGGATCATGACCTGAGCGGAAGGCAGAAGGTTAACCGACTGAGCCACTCAGGCGCCCCAAGGCTGGATTTTTTTTTTTTAAGCGTATAACAGAATATTACTCAACTCTAAAAAGGAATGAAATCTTGCCATTTATGACAACATGGATGGATCTGGAGAGTATAATGCCAAGCGAAATAAGTCAGAGAAAGACAAACACCATATGAGTTCACTCATGTGTGGAATTTAAGAAACCAAAACAAACAAAAAAGAAAAAAGACAATTAAGACAGATTCTTTTTTTTAAAGATTTTTAAAATTTTATTTATTTGACAGACAGAGATCACAAGTAGGCAGAGAGAGAAAGGAGGAAGCAGGCTCCCCACCGAGCGGAGAGCCCGAGGCAGGGCTCGATCCCAGGACCCTGGATCATGAACTGAGCCGAAGGCAGAGGCTTTAACCCTCTGAGCCACCCAGGCACCCCAAAGACAGATTCTTAAACACAGAGAACAAACTGATGGTTCTCAGATGGAGGGTGAGTGGAGGGACGGGGGAAATAGGTGACAGGAATAAGAGCACACTTATTTTGATGAGCTCTGAGCAATGTACAGAAGTACTGAATTACTATATTGTGCACCTGAAATCAATATAACACTGTATATTAATTATACTTTAATTAAAACAAATTAAAAAGCACCATCCAACACATGCTACTTATAAGAACACACTTTCCATATAAAAACACAAATAGGTTAAGAGTAAGAAGATGAAAAAAGATATACCAGGCAAACACCCATTATAAGAAAGCTGGAATAGTTGGCTTTCTTATATAATATAATATATATAATAATGTAATAGCAGAAAAATAGGCTTCAGAGCAATGAATAATACCAGGCATAGAGGAAATCATTTTATAATGATAAAAAGGACAACTGATCAAGAGGACATAAGAGTCCTAAATGTTTATGCACTTAACTCAGAGCCTCAAATACACGAAGAAAAAACTTGAGAGAACTACAGGGAAAAATAGATCCACAGTTACAGCCAAATATTTTAATAACTCCTTCCCAATAATGGCTAGAACAGGAGATGGTAAAGGTATGGGAGATCCAAACCACATTATCGATCATCTTGAACTGGTATTTCTAGAGCTCCAGCCAACAGCGGCAGAATGCACCTTCTTTAAGAGTACTCGGGACCCATACTAAGATATAGACCATATTCTGGGCACTAAACAAGGATCAAAAAATTTAAAAGGATTCGAGTCACATGAAGTATTTCTCTGACCACAGTGACATTAAATTAAAAGTCAGTAACAGAAGAACTCCAGAAAATCCTAAAATATCTGGAGACTCAATAACAATAACATACTTCTAAATAACTCATAGATCAGGGGTGCCTGGGTGGCTCAGTGGGTTAGGCCTCTGCCTTCGGCTCACGTCACGATCTCAGGGTCCTGGGATGGAGCCCTGTGTCAGGCCCTCTGCTTGGCGGGGAGCCTGCTTCTCCGTGCCGCCCGCCCCCCGCCTACCTGCCTCTCTGCCTACTTGTGATCTCTCTCTCTCTGTGCCAAATAAATAAATAAATAAATAAATAAAAAACAAATAAATAAATAAATAGCTTACTCAAAAAAGAAATCAAAAGGGAAGTGAAAGCTTTGAACTAAGTAAAAATGAAAACCCAACATACCAAGATGTATCAAAGCAGTACTCTGAGGAGAATTTATAGCACCAAATACCTATATGAGGGAAGAAGAAAGGTTTCATAACAATGATCTCATTTTCCACCTTCTGAAACTAGAAAAGAACAAGTTAAACTCAAAGCAGGCAGAAAAAATGAAATAATAAACAGCAGAGCAGAAATCAATTAAACAGAAAAAAAAATCAACAAGCCAAAGCTGCTTTTTGAGGAAAAAAATCAATAAAATCAATAAATTTGATAGATCTCTAGCCAAACTGGTCAGGAAAAAGTTAAAAAAAAAAAAAAAGACAAATTACCAGTATCGAGAATGAGAGAGGTGACATCCCTATAGTCAATGAATATAAAAAGAACAATATGAGACTATTACAAGCAATTTTTGCTAGTATATCAGACAACTTAGAAGAAATGAACGAATTTCTCAAAAGAAAAACTATGAAAGCTCACTCAGGAAGATGCGACAATGCAATTCACCCTACATGTATAAAACACCTGAATTTGCATTAAAGAACCTTCCTGCAAAGAAAACTCCAGGCTGAGGTGACTTCACCACCAAATATTTAAGGAATAAATAAGCTGATTCTAAACAAGCTCTTCCAAAAAATTGAAGAGTAGGGAATACTTCCCAACTCGTTCAGTAAGGGCCATGTTGCCCTGATACAAAAGCCAAAGACGCTGCAAGTAAAAAAGGCTACAAACCAATATCCCTCCTGAACACAGACGAAAACTTCTAAACAGAGTTTTAATAAATAGAATCCAACAATATATATACAAAGGACAAGACATCGGGACCAAGTGGAGCTCATCCCAGAAATGTGAGGCCGATTTAACAATCTAAAATCGGTGTAGCTGGTCATGCTAAAATGAAAAACAATAACCATATGAGCATCTCAACAGATGCCGAGGAAGCACTATCGATACAACCTCATATCCTTCACCGAAACAAACTCTTAGCAAACTGGGAATAAAAGTAACTTCTTCAACCTGATAAGCAACATCTGGAAAGACCCCACAGCTAATATCATACTTAGGAGGGAAAAATAGGGGCTGGTTTCCCGCTAAGATCATGAACAAGTCCAGAAGGTCCACTCACCATTTCTACTCAACAAGTTACTGGAGGTTCCATAGTGCAGTGAGGCAAGAAAAGATGAAAGGCAAGGAAGAATTAAAAGTGTTTTTATTTGCAGATGATATGATTGTCTATGTAGAAAATCCAACAGAATCTTCAAAAAAGCTACGAAAACAAATAAATGAGTTTAGCAAGACTGCAGAACAGAAGATCAATATTATTTCAATTTTATTTCTATATATACCAGCAAGAAACCATTGGAAAACAAAATGAAAAAGAGCCTTCCATAATAGCATAAAAAGTAGAAATACTTAGGAATAAATAGGATGTAACACCTATACACCCAAACCTTCAAAACATCATGGAGAGAGATTGAAGACTTAAATAAACAGATACACTTTGTTCGTTGGTCGGAAGACTAAATAACTGTTAAGATATCCATTGTCTGCAATTGACCTGGAGAGTCAACGCCGTACCAGACAAGAGCCTATCAAAATTTTCTTAAAGAAATTGACAAGTTAATTCTAAAATTCACATGGAAATGCAAAGGACCCAGGATAGAAAACACTTTGAAAAAGAATAACAGGGCTAAAGAACAAATCAACAGCAATAAAGAGCATGGTAACAGCTTAACAGTTCGCAAATACACTAACTGAACAAAATGGTCAGTCCAGAAACAAACACGTATGTATACGGCCAACTGATGTTTGACCGAGGTACCAAGGCCGTTGGCTGCAGAAAATGCATTCTTTTCAACAAAAGGTACTAGAAGGATTAAACGTGCGTGTGCAGAAAATGAATCCAATCTGTACCTTGCACGGCAGGTCAACCCAGAACAGATCATAAATCTAAACGTAAAACTGAAAACCATAAAGCTTATAAAGAAAACATAGGGGAAATTCTTGGTGACTTTGGGTAGGCAAAGCTTTCTTAGAGACGCCACCAGAACCATGGTCCCTAAGAGAAAAATTAATGAACTGAGCTTACTCAGCATCTGAAACTTTTTCTGAAAAGACACTGTTGAACCAACACTGAGAAGTCAGACACCGGGAGCAAATATGTGCAGGGCAGGAATCTAGAAGAAGAGCTTTGGTTTGGAACGAAGAACTCCCACAGTTTAATAAAAACACAAACACCCACCCCCCCAAAAAAAACATAAGCAAAAGATTGGGAGTAGACAGTTCAGCACGTGAGGGTGCGGGGATGGCACACAGGCCGGGGGAAAGATGCCCGGCATTGTCAGTCCCTCGGAAGCGCAGGGAGCGAAGGCTGTGTCGTGTGCTCAGAAAGGCGACGAGAGGAGGCCTGGCCGTGGGGTGCGCTGGGGAAGGTGAGGGGCCTCTAGAAGTCTCCTGAGCTGCCCGTGGGCATGCGACGTGCCACGATGGCTTTGGATGACCATTCGACAGCTTCTTCAAAGTGAAACATGACCCTCACCCCACAATGCTCTCCTCCCCCTGCTAGGCATTCACCCCACAGGGAAACAGTGCTACAGAAGTCTGCCACACGCCTCAGGGCTCACAGCGGCTTCATCTCTAAGTGCCGGTGTCTGGAAACCACCCAGATATCCACAGGCAACAGAGCGAATAGCCGGTGGTTCACCCACACAGCGACACGGTCCCTGGCAATGAACGGGGGTGAGTGACTGCTACTCTGCCACCCAGATGGAGCTCGGGGATGCTGAGCAGGAGGAGCCAAAGCAGAGCACGTGTTGTACGATGATTCCACTCAAAGAAAAAACTCTGGAAAATGCAAACCAATTTACAGGGATACAAAGGAGACAAGGAGTTGACTAGGGACAGGGGTGGCATGAAAGAGGACCAAGGGGTGTGGGAAATGGGGGGGGGCGGATGTGATCTTGACCGTGGTGATGGTCTTATGTGGGCGTAAGTACACGAAAACATCCAAGGTTACACTTGGATCATGGGTCAGTCGGTGGTCATCAGGTTAACGGAAGAACAACCCTGCAGGACATCTGGTGTAGAAGGATCTCGGCCTTCTTAAGGATGTGCACGGACGAGCAAGAGAGGCATACAGACCGTGCCAAGCCTGAGGCTCACAAGCAGACAGGCCAAGGTTAGCCACCAGGAGGAGGCTCTGCGGAGGACATGGAGGCCTTTACTGGAGCATTCCTCAAGCTGAGAATGGGAGCATTCATTTATTTGAGCACTGACACATTTCTGTACTGTTTGGAGGTATTCACAACAATGTCCTTTTAAAAATGATGAACTGTGGTTGAGACCAGCAGAGGGTCTCCTTGGCAGGGCCTTCTGCTCTAGCTGGGCTCAGTTGCGCAAGGCGAGGCCCTGTCTATGCCAGCGCACCCGTGTTCACCTTACCGTCTTGTGTATCAAGTAGAAGTCCTTCTTGTGGGCACAGAATGCCTTCTTAAAAAGCCTCTTCTCCATGGGGGTCCAGATGTCAGAACCTATCAGAGAAAGAGCCAAGCATGGGGACAGGACGGGGCTGACGTGCAGACCACCGTCCTTCCCAAAGCTGCCATCACTAAGCATGATCATGTGTCAAACATTCTGCTAAGCCCCTTACTTGCTTCATCAGCTACAGCCCTCACAAAACCTCAGCGGGTGGGGCCCTCATGATCTGTGCTTTACCGAGGCAGCCATGGAGGCCTGCACTGGGTGAAGCTCCAGACTGCCTGACTCCAGGGCTGGCGCATCCACTCTCACCCCTGAAGCTCCGCCTGCCTCCTCCCCTTCCTGGCCCGGGGGCATCCCCTTCCAGGCTGGGCATGGCCCCCCGAGGGAATCAATGGAAAAGGGGGAAGGCAGGATGTAACTAGCAGAAAACATGCCCACGGAGTCCTGTCCTCCCACCCGGGGGAGTGAGAAGGCCTTTCTGGAAAGGCAGGAGAAGGCCCCAAGAGAACTCCCAAAAGGCACAGGTGAAGTTTGCTGTCAGGACTGTTTCCACGAGGTCTCAGCCGGGCAGAAACCATGCCCACACCCCCTGCCCAGTCACCTGCATAGCGGTAGTCGGCCAGCGGGTGAGTGCGTGGCTTCTGGGGCCCGCGCAGTAAGAGGGTCTCCAGGGCGACCTGGAACAAGAGGGGCCACAAGATACTTTACACAGAGAGGGGAGGAAGAGTCTCGCCTCCGTTCCTTCCTTCCTTCCGAAGCCACCGCCGGCTCTCCCGAAGATTCTCCCCAACCCTACACTCAGTGTGGTGGGTCCTCGGACCAGCCCACACCTGTGACCGCTGAGCGCAGCTGCCGTGGACGCTCCTGGGAAGGTGCTCCTGACCAGGAGACAGTGGCTGTGTGGATTTGCTCCTGTGGTGCACGTTTCTTGCCATCAAGGACCAGCATTTGAAACAGCCCTGCCCTTGCCCACCGCCCCCTTTGTTTCCTTCATGGCGCTAATCGCTATCCAGCCACCTTCCTGAACGTATTTGCTGTTTTGGCTCTTCTCAAATGTAAGCCCATAAAGAAAGGGACTTTGTCCTGCTCCCGCTGTGGCATCTGTGGGACCCAGCGCAAAATGAAAACCCTTGTCCAAAACTTACTAAGGATTTCAAGATGACAACATGAGCATGAAAGCAATACTGGGGCCCCCAAGCTGGCCCCGGCCCCCACATTACAACATTCATTACCAAGCCTTCAGCGGAACCCCAGGAAGGTGGGTTGCCCGCTCTGTTGAGCACCTACTATGTGCCAGCCGCTGCCTCTCAGCTCAAGAAAGAGCAGGACCGTGGCACTGGCTCGGTGATGGGCCTCTTCCTCTCCCACTACTCAGCAAACTGAGGAGGGTCCTCGGAGGAGACACAGGCAATTCTAATGCACTAGCAGTTTTCATACACGGGTTTTTAGTCGAAAAGAGAAAGCTCAGTAAGAAACCTAATGAGCACAGGACCCGAGTTGGGTGTGCTGGGCACCGGCTCCCCAGCACCCCAGAGATGGGGTGGAGCCTGGCACTGCTGTCATACCGGAGCCCACCCCTGCAGCTCATGAGGTCCATACCGACCCCAAAGCCACCGGGAAGAAGGACGGTGGCCTGCCCAAGCAGACCGCACAGGGCATGCGCCTGCCGCTCCGGCTCCCCCAGGCACCCCTGGCCGCTGCCCCTGGCCCTGCCTCCACTTCACCTGAACACTGCCCCGGGCCTCGTGCAGGCAGTGCAGAGCGAGCTCCAGGTTGGTGCCCCCTCCCGGCATCACGCTGGAGCAGGCCACGTTGCAGAGCTCGGTGACTGTGTCCGGCAGCCATCCCAGCAGAGTGTGAGAGAGGAGACAGGGAGTCACCAAGTGCCGGGGAGACTTCCCCGACAGCACAGAGGGCGGGCTCCTTGTCACTGGCCCCCTTACATCTCAGCTGAAAGTGGGATGAGGGAGGGGAGGGACAAGAAGGACAGGCACAAACCCTGCCCCGAACAGCCAAACAGCCGACCGGGCTTGTGGGCGGGAGACTGCAGCTGCGGAGAAGCCATGCAGCACCAAGGGGAACCCTCCCGCCTCCTCACCCCGGGTACTGCTTCGGGGCCGAGGGGAGAACTGGGAGGAGATGTCCTCAGACATGGGGTGGGGGCTAGGAGCAGGGCCCGCTGGAATTTGGCCCCAAAGCCTCAGCCACCTCTGTCCTGCGTTTCTGGGTTGGTCGTCACATCTCCCCACGGCTTCCAGACCAGAGAAGCAACGTGCTCGTCAGCAGCCACCAGCGCTCTCTCCTGGAGCTCTGGGATCTCAGCCTGAAACCGGCTTCCTATGTTGATGTGTCTGAAACAAGGCCGCACACACAGACACGCGGGAAAGACACCCGTGACTAAGACGGGAAATGAAACAGATACGGGCGGTATTCCCTTTTCTCAGGCCACAGCCTTGCCTGATGCAAACCCTGTGCCATCTGCCAGACGTGTTCAGTGTCCATCATCCCTGACAGATACGTACAGGCATTCCAGAAACCCCTCAAAGGGGTACTACCTTCCCTCCTCTCATTTTCCTTATTGCCATATCTCTGGCCTCAGGTGTCGCTGTGGGTCCAGGACAGGGGAGTACATGCTGATAGCTCTTGTGCTTCTACACCCACGGCCATACCATCCAGCCACACCCCATGGACACTTGAAAGTCTGGACCATACCACTACCAATCCTACCTAGAACCCCAGGGTCCTGGGCATTCTGTCCCCGGGACCCCAGCTATGGTATGTCTAGGCAGAAAGAATACTAGGGGAGCTTCCCACCTACACCCACAGAAGTGCACCACTTCTCTCTTAGGGAGGCTCCATAGTGAGACCTGATCTCCTGTGACGAAGGAGCCCCGGGAAAACTGACACAGGCCCGCAAGGCAGGTAGAAGCACCCCCACTTTGGAAGGATGCACCCTCAAGTGCTAAGTCTATTCCAACTTACGGTTCAATGCTGATCTTGGTGTCATCCTTTACCATGCAAATGCCGAAAGAGCTGTCCACTTGATCTAGAAAACACGCGACAAGAACAAAAGCCTCAGGAAGACTGACCATAAGGCCCTTCTGCCTGCCTTCGTGGCACAGCTAAAAACCAGCTCTTTACAGCTGTGTGGTAGGGAGAGTCTTCGAAAAATTAAAAGGAGAACTACTGTAAGATCCAGCAATCCCACTTCTGGGTATTTTTTCTGAGATTTTATTTATTTATTTGACAGAGAGAGGGAGCCAGAGAGCACAAGCAGGGGAAATGGCAGAGGGAGAGGGAGAAGCTGACTCCCCACTGAGCAGGGCACCCGATATGCGGCTCAATCCCAGGACCCTGGGATCATGACCTGAGCCAGAAGCAGATGCTCAACTGACTGAGCCACCCCCACCCTGGGTATTTATCCAAAGAACTCGAACCAGTATCTTAGCGATAACCGCACTTCCACATTTACTCAGCACTATTCACAACAGCCGAGTGGGAACAATCTGATGTCCTTCGACAGAGGAGTGGGTAAAGAGAATGTGGTATTTACATAGGATGGAATACAAGTCAACCTTTTTTTTTTTTGAGTGGAACCTCCAAAAGGCAACAACACGAATAAACCTTGAGAACATCATGCCAGGCACAGAGAAGGAAATACTGCATGACTTTGCTTATGTAAGTACCCAGAATAGTCCAATTCAGGGGCATCTGGGTAGCTCAGTTGGCTGAGTGTCCAACTCTGGGGTTTGGCTTGGGTCATGATCTCGGGATCCTGGGGTTGAGCCCCACATCAGGCTCTGCCCTTGGCATGGGGCCTGCTGGAGATTCTCTCCTTCTCCTTCTCTCTCTGCCCCTCCCCCCACCCGCATGCATGCTCACGCTCTTTCTAAATAAATAAGAAAATCTTTTAAAAATAGTCCAGTTCATATAATCAAAGGTGGGATGGTGGTTGCCAGGGGCTAGGAGAGTGGGAAGTGGGTATTTACTGATCAATGAGCATAAAGTGTTGGGGAAGCCAGATGAGTAAGCTCTAGAGGTCCACAGTGCAATGTGGTCCCTGTAATCAACAATGATGTTCTGAGCACTTACTCACTTAAGGGAGACTCATGTTAACTTCTTATCATCATAAAACACAATTTTTAAAGAAAGATTTATTTACGTGAGAGAGAAGGCAGACGAGAGGGGCAGATGGAGAGGGAGAGAGTAACCTAAGCAGACTTGGGGCTGAGCACAAACCTGACACGGAGCCCAATCTCACAACTCTGAGATCATGACCTGAGTGAAACCAAGAGGTGGTGACTCAACCGACCATGCCACCCAGGTGCCCTGATAACACACAATTTAAAGAAAAAACTGCATGGAAGAGGCAGAGGAACTCAGCAAGATGACAAATTAACTGATTAAAAATTATTTTATAGAACAGGAAGCTAAGGTCTCTGGAAGCTGTCCTAAAGGCATACAGCATTTTAGGAAATACTCATTTAAGAAAATGACCAAATATTGGTAAGAACAGTGAAAGTCTATGGCATCTGCCCATTACTTCTGTTAATGGCCAAGCTCCATTAACAGAAGCTCTACCTGGAGTGCCTCACCCTAGGCAGGTGCACCCAAGGAGAGGGACCTCTTCTCCCAGCAACATCCACGCTTAAAGAATTAAAGGGAGGTAGGATGATTTCTTATCAAAGAGAGAGTACTGTAAAGAGACAGAAGATTTTTAAAAGTACAATAAAATAAAATAAAAAGTACAATAACCAGGGTGCTTGAGTGGCTCAGTCACTTAAGTGTCTGACTCTTGGTTTTGGCTCAGGTCGTGATCTCAAGGTCATGAGATTGAGCCCCGCATGGGGCTCTGAGCTCAGTGGGGAGTCTACTTGAGATGCCTTCTCTCCCTCTGCCCTTCCCCCAACTCTCAAAAAGAAATAAATCTTCAGGAAAAAAAGAAGCACAATAACCAAGATTAGGCTCAACAGCAGATTTCAGCTGGTAGGAGAAATGATCAGCAAATCTGAAGATAGATCACTGGAGATTATGTAATCTGAAGAAGGGAAGAAAGAATGGAGAAAAATGGAGTGAGTCTCAGAGAAATGGGGGTCATCATTAAGTGCTGCAAAATACGTGTAATCAGAGTACTGGAGAAAGACAAGGAAGGGATGACAAAACATCATGGCATTGATACAACAGCTGAAATCTGCCCAAATTTGGTAAACAACAAAAACAAAAACCTAATATATACAGTCAGGAAACTATAAACACCAAGGAGAATAAACACAAAGGTCTCTATGTCTAGACACATGCATCACAGACAAAATGCTGAAGGCCAAAGATAGAGATCTTGAAAGTAAAAGGAGAAAAACAACTTGCTTCACACAAGAGCACCCCAGTAAGGTTGACAGCTGACTTCTTGTCAGAAGCAACGGAGGTCCGAAGGCAGAAGGATAACATATTCAAGTCATTGAAAATAAAAAACTATCAACCAGGAATTATATCCAGCAAATTACTTTTCAAAAATAACTGTGAAATAAAGTCATTCTCAGATAAATAAAAACAGATTTGTTGCTATCAGATCTGTCTTATAAGAAATAGTAAAGGGGAGGGATGCCTGGGGGGCTCAGTCGGTTCAGTGTCTTGAGTCTTGGTTTCAGCTCAGGTCATGATCTCAGGGTCATGGGACTGAGCCCCGTAGTTGGGCTCCATGATCAATGGGGAGTCTGCTTGAGAGTCCCTCTCTCCCTCTCCCTTTGCCCTGCCCCCCACCCTCTATAAATCTTTAAAAAAAAAAAAAAAAGAAAGAAAGGTGGAATATCATTCAGTCATAAAAGGGAATGGAATACTGACACACCTGGCAACACAGGTGGAACCTGAAAACATTATGCTAGGAAACAGTCAGAGAACACCACATACTGCAGGATTCCAAGTATATGGAATGTCCAGATTAGCCAAATCTACAGAGACAGAGAGTAAACTAGAGGTTACCTGTGGCTGGGGGTGGGGGGCAGGGACAGGAGTGGCTGCTAAAGAGTGTGGGGCTTCTTTTGGAAGTGCTGACAATCTCTGAAACCTGACGGTAGCAATGGTTGCACAGGTCTGCTGTGACTGTAATAAAACCCACTGTATTACATGCTTTAAAGGAGTAAATTTTATGTAAATTGTATCTCCATACTGATAATAGACACCTAAGAAAGTTGCTTAGACTGAAAGCAAAAAACACGAGATAGTAGGTGAATCAAAACAAAAAACAAAGGGTGCTGATAAAGGTAATTATATGGGTAATTTTAAGATTATAATGACATATTTTTTAATTGACTCGAAAAGCAATCGCATAAGACAGTATGTATTGTGGGCCTATAAGATATAGAAATACACTATGTGTGGCAATAAGAAGGAATTGCACTACAGTAAAGGAAGGATACCCCAGACAGTGACTTGAGTCCACAGGAATAAATGAAGTTATCAGTAATGGTAAATGAGAAGGGCAATAAAACAAACTCTATAAATAATGCCTGCTTTCCTTTTTCTCCCTCCTCTTTAAAGACTCCATTTATTTATTTGACTGAGAGCAAGAGAGCACAAGCAGGGGGGACAGTGGGGGGAGAGAGGGAGAAGCAAACCCCACGCTGAGCAGGGAGCCCGAATTGGGGCTCAATCCCAGGACCCAGGATCACGAGCAGAGCTGAAGGCAGATGCCCAACCATCTGAGCCACCCAGGCACCCCTATAAATAATGTCTGTTTTCCTTTATTGTCTTCTTTATTATAACACAAAATTATATAAAGTAATAATTACAACAATGTATTTCTGGGTTTCTAATATATATGTGTATATACATATATAACATAATATTATATATATCCATACAACAATAATAGCAGAAGGGTTAGAAGAAATGGAATTAGATAGCTATGTTTCTATATTTGATTAAATTAATATACAACTGAGCATACTCTGATAAATTAAGATGTATCTTTTTAAGTTCTACAGCAACTCCTAAGAAATGACTAAGAGAAAGTGAAAAATTAAAGGAAATGATGTGTTATACAAGAAAATATTCACTGAAAACAAAAGAAAGCAGAAAGGGGGGAACAGAAGGAGAAAATTACATGAGACCTATAGAAAATAAAAAGCAGAATGGCAGATATAAATCTAACTGCATCACTGGCTCATAAAAGAGAATGCTTAAACAAACCAATCAAAAGGCAGTTTCTCAGACTGATATAAAAATATGATCCAACTGACGCTGTCTGTGGGAGACACGTGTTATTTTCAAAGACACAGGGTGAAGGTAAAAGAACAGGAAAAATCAGACCAAGTGAAAAACAATCATAAAAGCCCTGGAATGGCTATACTAATGTCAGGAAAATTAGACTTTATTATTTTTTAAGATTTATTTGCAAGACAGAGAAAGAGGGAGCTGAGGGAGCAGAAGGGAAGGGGGAGAGGGAAAGTCTCCGGCAGATTCCTTGTTGAGTGTGGAGCCAACGCAGGGTGACCTCATCACCCAGAGTTCACAACCTCAGCCGAAATCCAGAGTTGGATGCTTAACTGACTGTACCACCCAGGTGCCCCTGCAAACTGGGACTTTAAAACAAAAAATATTACTCAAGAAAATGACAAAATTCTTGTAAAAATGATAAATGATATCCTATCATAATGATAAAAGGTCAAGCCATCAGGAAAATATGGCAATTATATAAAAATAATGCACCTAAAACAGATTCCATAAATACATAAAGCAACAATTGACAGAACTAAAGAATAAAATGAACAATTAAAAGATAATAGTTGGGGGCGCCTGGGTGGCTCAGTGGGTTAAGCCGCTGCCTTCAGCTCAGGTCATGATCTCAGGGTCCTGGGATCGAGTCCCGCATCGGGCTCTCTGCTCAGCAGGGAGCCTGCTTCCTCCTCTCTCTCTCTGCCTGCCTCTCTGCCTACTTGTAATCTCTCTCTGTCAAATAAATAAATAAAATCTTTAAAAAAAAACAAAGATAATAGTTGGAGGGGCGCTTGGGTGGTGCAGTCGGTTGACTGACTGACTCTTGGTTTTGGCTTGGGGGGTGATCTCGAGGTTGTGGAATCGAGTCCCAATTCAGCCTCTGTGCCTGATGTGGAGTGTGCTTGGGACTCTCTGTCCCACTCCTTCTGCCCCTTCCCTTCATGTGCGCAGATGTGTTTTCTCTCTCTCTCAAATAAATAAATCTTTTAAAAAATAGCTTAAATACATAAATACTTTCAATGATGCACAGGACAACCAGGCAGAAGGCCAACAGGAAGTAGAATACTTGGACTAACGGCACATAACGGACATCTACAGTGTTTTCTGCCCATGATTGGGAGAATATATTCTTCTGCAGTACACACGGAACATTCTCCATGACAGAATGTATTCTAGCCCATAAAAATGCCTTGAAAAAAGTAAAAGCACTGAAATAATACAAAGTATATTCTCTGACCACAACAGAATTAAAAATCAATTTTAAAAAGGCAACATGGAAAATTCACAAAGAGGCAGAAATTAAACAACATACTCGTAATAATAACTGTATCAAAAAAACCAGTGACGGCTGGGTGGCTCAGTCAGTTAAGTGTCTGCCTTTGGCTTAGGTCATGATTCTGGGGTCCTGGGATGGAGCCCCGCATCGGGCTCCCTGCTCAGCAGGGAGTCTACTTTCCCCTCTTTCTCTGCCACACCCCACCCCCACTCGAATAATAAATAAATAAATAAATAAATCTTTCTCAAATAAAATTTTTTAAAAAGACATAAAAAATCAGAACATGCTTTGAGATACATGAAAATAAGAATACAACATGCTGAAACTTGTAAAATGCAGCTAAAGCAGCGCTATGAGAGAAATTCATAGCTGTAAATGTCTGCATTAAAACAGAAAAAGAATCTCAAGTCATTTATGGTTAATCGGCTTTCCACAAGGTGCAGAGCCAATTCAAGAAGAAACGAACAGCATTTTCTTTTTCTTTTCTTTTAATTTTACTTACTTATTTGACAGAGAGAGAGATCACATGTAGGCAGACAGGCAGGCAGAGAGAAAGAGATGGAAGCAGGTTCCCTGCTGAGCAGAGAGCCCGATGTGGGACTTGATCCCAGGACCCTAAGATCATGACCTGAGCTGAAGGCAGAGGCTTAACCCACTGAGCCCCCAAGGCGCCCCGGGAGCAGCATTGTCAGTAAGTGGCGCTGGAACAATGGACAGCCACATGCAAAAGAATGAGTTGAGACTCCCACCTTACACAATACATAAAAGTCAAAATGGATCAGACATAAATTTAAGACTTAAAATGATACAACTCTTACAAGAAGACAGAGAGACAAATCTTTGCAATCTTTGCTCAGGCAAAACTTTAGATACAACGAGGAAAGCACAAGTGACAAAAAATAAATTGGACTTCATTGAAATTAAAAACTTTAGTGCTACAAACAAGACCACAAATAAAATGAAAAGGCAATGACCCAAATGGGGGAGAGTCTGCAAACTCATGTACCTGATAAAGGCCTTCATTCCAGAATAGAGAAGAAGCTTTTACAACTGAGTAATAAAAAGATAACAACGCAATTCAAAATCCGGGCAAAGGATCTGAAAAGATTACAGACAGACGGTAAGCACGCAGAATGACCCTCAGTCTCAGGAACCATCAGGGAAATGCAGCTGGAAACCACCTTATACATAGCAGGATGGTCACATGAGAAGAAAGACCACGACAGATGACAAAGATGTGGAGAAGCTGGAACTTTCATACGACGCTGGAGAGAATTTAAAACATGTCCGTCATTTTGGAAAACGGTCTGGTGGTGACAGAAGTGGTTAAACTCAGAGCTACCCTATGACCCAGCAACTGCCCTCCTGGGAACATATGCGGGAGAAAAGGAAACATGTCCCACAAACACCTGCACACAGTGTTCAGGAGCACATAACTCACAGCAGCCGGAGGACAGAAATGCCCCAAATGCCCATCAAGTAAGGGACAGGTACGGAGAACATGCCATGTCCAGACCGTGGGATGTCATCGGGCCCTAAAGAGGTGTGCGGCCGTGGCATACACTGTCACACGGATGCCTGTGGAGGCTGAGGCAGGAAGCTAGACAAAATGTCCCCCACGGTATGAGCCCAGTTATACACAATGTCCAGAATGGGCAGCTCCATAGAGAGAAAGAGTAGAGGAGTGTTTGCTCAGGGCGGGGGGGTTGCCCAGGGTGTGTGTGACTGCGCGGATCTGGTGCTTCTTTTGGGAGCGACAAAACTGCCCTAGGATTAGACAGCTGTGAGAATACTAAAGAAACACTGTCTGCTTCCAGTGGGTGATTTGTATGGTGTATGAGTTCTGTTCTGGCCCAAACTGGTAAAATTACTCAAAGGGCGGGCAGGACGGTGGTCAGGGTCAACAGGCCCTGCGTTTTCTTTCTGGCTGTAAAATTCTTGCACTTAGAAGGCTGCCGGTCCCAGAGGGTGCTGGGCTTCTCCCGAACAGCCATGGGGCTCACATAGCAGGCCCGGCGCTGTGGGAGGGAAGGGACCTGGCCCCCCGCAGGCCCGCCCCACCTGGAGCAGAGACCACAGTCGTGCCCGGCGTCACTCACCACGCATGTGGCTGATGAGTTTGTCGGGCCCGGCGTGAGCAGAGGTGGAACAGAGGGTGTTGAAGTACAGCCCTGAGCCCTCCCGGATGGGGCTGAGCATGGGGGGTGGCGTGTAAGGGGAGCACTGGAACAGTCCCTTGAGGAGGCGGTCCACCAGGAACACGGGAGACCGCAGACAGCTCTGGTGGCATCCCCCCAGGCCTGGCTCCCCAAAGGACGAGGGTGGAGGAGGGATGAACAATGCCTTGGACTGGGGGCGCTTCTTCCGCTTCCGGTGTTGGCTGCCATCCTTGTTGTCTCTCTCTTCCCCATCTTTCTCTGGTCCCTGCGGAGGAAGAGAGTTCAGAACTCAGGGGATCTCCTGAGGCACCCCTCCACACAGATGTCTTCAGGATAGCGGGCGAGAGGGAACGGACTCCCACGACAGAGGGACACAGGACCTGCAGCCTAGCACGTCCATGCCTGGGGCCCTCAGAATAGGGAGCAGAACAAGGCCTCTGCACCTGAGCCAGACCCGAGACCCTAACTAAGCCACAGGATTCCTCCCCGCACCCGTGCCCTCAAGGAGAGGCCTTGACTCAGGGGAATCTGAAAATAGGTGAGGCCACTATCAGTTGTCAAAATGCCTGGCCCTAGATAGTGGGGGACAGAAAGGGCCACAGCTTGAGCAAATGAAAAATAGCAATAGGTCCTGCAAGACGAGCAAATATATCCATGCGACCCGTCCCCGTGCCCCCGGGCTTGTCCAGTGGGATCCTCCAGTATGGGCTGAAGAGACCGGGCTTGTGAACTTGCAATGCTCTCTGTCACCTCCATGCGATCTCCGCTCCTCTCTGCCAGTCCCACTCCTTCTTTCCTCCAGGTCTCTGCTCCCACACCTCATCTGGGAAGACCCCCTGACCTCCTTAGTTTGAATCCCTGGTGCCCCCTCAGGATGCTCTCTGCTCCCTCCCATCCCCCTCACAGCCTGGCCCACGCTGGGGCACCCCTGTCTGGGGACAGGTCTACTCACTACCGGACCAACAGGCCCCGGGGAGGCGCAGTCACCAGAGTCTGCAGCGCTGCTCCCATAGGCGGACACCGCGGAGCAGAGGATGTTAGTGACTGAACGAGCTCGCTCCGAGACTCAGAGAGTTTTTGGATGTTTGGCCGGG
The DNA here is from genome assembly GCF_020171115.1 of Neogale vison. Taxonomy (NCBI): domain Eukaryota; kingdom Metazoa; phylum Chordata; class Mammalia; order Carnivora; family Mustelidae; genus Neogale; species Neogale vison. Next base: position 52,322,702 of record NC_058097.1, on the reverse strand, counting down.
CTTTCCCTCGGCCACTTCGGCCAGCAGGCAGGGGAAGCAGCAGGAAGAGAGCGGCCTGACCGGCACCCACCTTGGCGGTGCTCCCGACAGGTCGGTTCCCTGGAGCTGCGGGCACAGGGATCCCCGGAGGGGCCGCAGCCGTGTTGTCCAAGGACTTCTTAGCTCCTGGAGGACTCTGCCCATCCCCCTCTCGCCTCGGCACCTGTTGCAGTGGCTTGCAAAACTCCGTGCCAAACACCTGAATGCAGAGAATCGACAGCTCTGTAAGCTTCACTGGTGGGCAGGACAGGAAGAAGAGCGGCTCCAGCTAGGCCGCTCCAGAGCAGCCCAGCCCTGACTCCTGGCCCCCTGCCCAGGCTCCCCCAAGGGGCACGCCTCCATCCTGAGATAAGTGACGTCCAGTCGCCTGCCCCCCCGAAAACCTCCCAGAAGCCCCAGCAGCACAGAGCCAACTGCGCAACCCTTCACCTGCTGCTCCTGCTTCCCTCGAGGTGATGGCCACTGGTCGCTGTGAAAACACATGTGGCTGCTCAGCCCTTTGTCTGTATAAAACATCTGGCTGCAATTCTTGCAGACATAAGTGCTCCTTGGCTCTGCCCAGTCTGCAGGGCCCCCATTTTGCTGGTTACTGTGGGGAAACACGGCAGGAGGGAAGAACGGGAGAAAGAGACTCGGCCCCCATCACTAATTTCTCTTTGTTTATTTAAGTCTGATCCCCTGCTAACGCTTGATAAACCCTGAGAAGTGGAGAGGGGGCGCCCCGATCTTCATGGCCGGATGCATACCTCTTCAGGACTGAAGCATCCAGAACTTGGTGACTCAGGCCCAGCACACAAGAGCCACCAGAGGAATCAGAGGGTCTGAGCTCCCCCAGGCTGGGCGGGGTGTGTCCTCTGAACTTACCATCCACCTGCCGCGTTCTCCTCCTTCAGCGGATGGGGGAGCCGGTAGATATTTCCACCCTGAAGATGAAAACACATCTGAGCCATCATGTTGGAAAGGAGGCCTACAAGACCTCCAACGGTCAGACTCTGAGACGAAAGCCCAGGTACAATCCTCCGTGACCTTGGAGGAGGACCGAGTGCCCCGGGGGTGGGGGGCACTGAACCAGAAAGACAGAACTGACAATTCAACTTCATCAAAAGTCCGAACTGCCGTGTGTCAAAGGACCCATCAAGAGAGGGAAAAGACGGCCCCAGAATGGGAGAAAATCGCTGCAGGTCATGACCTGACAAGGGACTTGTATTCATAACATATAAAGAACTCCTACACAGCTCAGCAATGAAAAGTCCAACACCACAACTTAAAAATGAGCAAAAGATCTGGAAGACATGTAACCCAAGAGGCTTTCCAAATGGCCACTAAGCACATGAAAAGGTGCTAGGCAGTTTCAGTCGCCGGGGCAAGTGGCACCGAGGTGCCAAGTCACAGCCGCAAGCACGGCTGGGCGAACAAGCCTGGAGCACAAGCGGGGCTGATGAGGCCGTGAGGCTGGTGCCCTCCTGTGTTGTGGGTGGGGACGCTGAGTGGTGTGGCCCCTCTGGAAAAGTCCCACAGTCCCTCAGACTGAGTCACCATATGACCCAGCAATGCCCCGCTTTGGTATTTCCCGAGAGAGGGAAACCTACGTGCATGCGGACCTTGTACAGGAACGTTCACAGCAGTCACACAGACTGAGCTGCGGGAACAATGCCTGACAGCTGACAGACACATTCACAAAACATGACCCAGCCGTACGGGGAGCGTCACTCTGCCGCAAAAAGGAGCAAAGCACCAAGAGGTGCCACAGCGTGACAAGCCTTGAAAACACCAGCCTAAGCGTGAGAAGCAGGCACAGAAGGCCACGCGGTGTGTGATTCCAACTACTCCAACTACACGAAATGCCCAGAAGGGGCAAATCTGCAGACACAGAAGGTAGGTTCATAGTTGCCAGGGGCCAGGAGGGATGGAGAGATTGGGCAGGACAACGAAGGGTCCAGGGCCTCTTTTGGGGGTGATGAAAACGTTCTGGCAAAGAGCCGTAACAGACACCCAACCTTGTGAATATACTGAACGCCACTGGAGGATACACTTTAAACGGTGAGTTAAATAATACAGGCTGTTTAAAAAAAAAAGGCAGCTGTTGGGAGTGGCGGGAAGGGTGCTGCACCTCGGGCTGGGGTAAGACAGAGCGGCCCCCCTCTCTGTGCCCAGACCCCGTGCCATCCGCAAGGACCAGCAAGAACCAGGCTACTACTCGGCAGGGCCAGCCGGGGTCGTGACCGTGACTCCCATCAGGAGAGAGACGGTATTGCACGCAGAAATATTTACGGGGGCAGGATCTCTACCTTTATATCCTTTGAAGAACTGAAGGAGGCCAATCCAAAAGGAAGTGAAAGGCAAACAGCAAGCAAGCAGGAAAAGCTTTGGGGAGAAGGCATCTGACAACTCGAAAGACCTCGTTCTCAGCTCTTTGGGGGGCAGGGGGCAGGAGGGACCACAGTCTCCATGAACGTTCCTTTCCGCCTCTCTAAACCTGCCCTGGAGGAACCCCCGAGATGAAACATGATGCCTGACCAACCAGTAAATGCGGGAGCAAGTCAGGAATGAGACTCTGGCCTGGAGAACAGGCAGGTGTTGGGTCTCGTGAGGGAGAGCCCAGGTACCTGGATTCTGTTGAATATGGTCAGCTTGGACTTGGAGTCCTGGGGTGGCTCTGCTGGGGGCCCGGCCGAGGAGAAGGAGGCCATGGCTACCTGGCTTGGGGAGGCTGTGCAGCACATATCCATTTTCACCTTCTCCTTCCGGAAGCCCGAGAAGCGCTGGGACCTGGGGTTGCCGGAGAAGAGCCTGTAGCCTCCGCCCCGGGCACAGGCCTGGCTCTTTTCCCCTTTTGTGGCCCCTAATGCCGTGCTGTTCTCCGCCTGGGCCTGCTTCCCTGGGAGCGGGGCTCCGAGGGGCTCCTCCCCACCTAACTGGGTCTGCCGTGTGCCCCCAGGGGAGAAGATGTCCCCCAGGTCCAAGGTCCCTTTTGTGGATCTCAGCTGCTTGGCCAGAGAGGAGATGTCTGGATTGCCGGGGGTGTCCAACGATGAGGCCGTGAGGGACTGTGGAGCGGTGGCCCCTTTGGGTCCTCCCTTTGAGTCCCGTCTGGTGCTGGCCGGGGAGGCCTCCCTGGGGAACACAGGCGTGGTTTTCCTCCTGCGGGCTGGGGACCCCTCTGGCTCCAGGTTTCCGGGGCCAGCATGGAGAGAGTCGACGGGGGGTGCCAGCGGCGTTGGCTGCTGCGGCCAGGGCCCCGGCAGGGGCTTTAGGGCGGCCTGCTTGCCCTCGGACCCAGGGAGCTGGGAGAAGATCCGCTGGGACTTGGCAATCATCTGGAACACCTGCATCTGCTCGTGGCTCACCAGAGACTCCTGGGACTTCAGGAACAGCTGCCGGAAGAGAGGCGTGCCGTCCGACGGGAGCCCGCTCGGCTTCTGGGCATCCTGAAGGCCTGGCTCCCCGGGGTTTTGCCACGAGAAGGAGTCACAGTCAAACTTGTTCTTCTTGGAAACCCAGGTGTCGTCTTCCCCGCCGGTGTATCTGGGGTCACCGGAGGCCTCCCCAGGTGCTTTCAAGAGTGTGGCAGGGAAGGGCAATGTGTCCTCCAGATTGACGGTCCCTGGGCTGGGCGAGGGTTCCCCTGTGGGGGAGATGCTGCTGGGCCCTGGGCCTGACTCGCCACCCTCCCGGGACGGCATTGACGGGGTCTTGTGGACCATGAACACGTTGTTCCCTTTGCTCTTGGCGCAGCCAGGCAGGTTCCGGAGCCACTGGAAGTTGTGGCCGGCTGGCTGGGAACTGGCAGGGACAGTCTGGCCTCGGAAAAGAGGTAGGCAGGCAGGCAGGGGGCCACCCTCAGGCCAGCCCTCCAGGCTGGGCGGCAGCGGGAGCACCGGATCGGACTCAGCGGAGTTGGAGCCGCCGTTTTCCACGCCTCTCGAGTGCACAGCCGTGAACATGGCAGCGGCAGGCTCCTTCCGCAGGGGGTGAGGCTCCTCCGGAACATCCGTGCCCAGGTTCCCAGGAGCCGCAGGGATGCCTGCTGAGGTGCAGGAGGAGGGCCCGGAAGAGGGTGCACAGAGACAGGCCACAGTCCTGCCCTCTCCGCCGTCTGCGGGCCCTGCGGCGGCCGGGACCGGCGAGGGAATCTTCTGGTGGACGATGCTGCTGACGATGCAGCGTAGGAGGTCTCGGTTGGGCAAGAGGGAGCCGGGGGACCGGGCTTCCGGGGGTGCTGGGGCGCGCAGGCTGGCGGGCGCAGGCTGGCTGGCTGCCTCGTGGGCGTGCGGGGAGTCCCCGCAGGCCTCCTCTTCCGGGGGGGCCTCCTTCAGGATGCACAGGCCGTGCTGCACCTCGTAGTGGCGGCGCAGGGAGCGGTAGTCACAGTAGCTCTTGCTGCAGCCCTGCTCCATGCACACGAATGGCTTGGTCTTCTGGTGGGTGAGCATGTGCCCGGTCCTGCAGCCACACGGGGTGGGGGTAGGGGAGTGAGTCAGCGGCTGCCTTGGCTGCCGCTCCCTGGGGGCCCCAAGGGTGTCCCCAGGGGGCAGTGGTGCGGCCATATCAGAAGCTATACATGCTCTGCACCCCCCCCCATGAGGAGAGACCCAAGCGGCCACTGATGGCCAAATGCAAGGGGCACTCCTGTCCCTCACCTTTAAGCAGACCCCTCGTCGGAGGGAAAAAAAAAATCAATGAAAGGCAGACTGGCGTTCCCCAAAGTGAGTTCCCAAGGAACACCAGTCCTCCCGAGTGGCTCCCTGAGGACGTGGGCTCAGCTGGCAAGCAAGTTTTGAACAAACACTATTTGCTCCTTGGAGGATCAGAGCAGCAAATTTAAAAGCCACGCAGTAGGGAGACAAACCCCTCTTTCAGCTCCTATGTCTCTCGGACTTATTTGTCCACAGAAGCGTTTATTCAAATAGCCTCTTGTAGCCTCCCTGAGGACTAAGGTTCTGCAGGATACGCTCAAGGAGATGCTTACTTCCCTACAACCCTTCCTTTAGTCCCAGGAGTCTTTGCTTTCTCCTAGCACTCCTCCAAGGAGACTGCTACCTGGAGCCTACCCCCCAGGGAAAAAAGATTACAGATGCCCCATTGGTAAAAACTTTCTAGCAATGTGCCTCCTGTAATTTCTACATTTACATCCTACTTCTGGCTATGTTAGCATATTACAAGCATAAACAAGTAAGTCAGTCAGTCCTGCCCTAGGTTCCCAACAGCCCTAACCTGGACAGTAACCGCATGGCACATGGGGTTATCTCTAGAAGCCCTCCCCCCGAAACCCTTCTGAGGGAAGCTGAAGAGAAGGAGTTTAGGAGCCTCCTAAAAATGCAAGGGCTTGCCATCTCCCACTGTCAAGTCTCTGGGTTTGAAAAAAGTCTGTCCTGTCTCCTAGCAAGAAAGGCTCATCATTTCCAAGATACTGAGAACAAAGGGAATTCTGGCTCCTAACTCTTACAAGAGGCTTTATTTTTTTTAAATCAAGAGTTTTTTTTTTTTTAAAGGAGTAAGAAAAAAAAATGCTCCATTGCCATATTCTAGAAACAGGCATTTCGGAATCTCTCATGCCCCTGAATTATTCCCACACACATTCCTCATGAGATGCAGATCTGTCCTCCTTGGACACCTGCTGGGGACTCCGAGCATTTCTCTATATAGTTCGCCCAATTCCCTACATGACAAAATTGCCTTGGAGCGAACCCGTATATGTCTTGAAACCCACAAGGGTCCTGCCTGCAATCAAGGCAGAGGTTTCCATCCCGGTGGGAACATGCCGGCTGGGCGGAGGGACCTGTCCCAGGCTGTGTGGGCCCCGCGCTCCACAGCGGGCAGTGTAAGAACAGAGGGGCATCCGTGCACAGCTCCCAGCCATCCGGGGAGCTGGACGGCTGGCTGGGGGGCCTGGGATGGGGTAAGGGAGACCCAGGAGCAGCTCGCCCATTCCCCGCCAGCCCCCTGACCACACTCCGACATACAGGTGGTCCTGGCGCTTGAAGGCCTTGCCGCAGATCTTGCAGACGTGCTTCCTCTCCTGGCTGTGCGTCAGGTAGTGCTTGCTCAGGGAGCTGGCGCTGCTGAAAACCTTCCCACAGAGGCTGCAGTCCAGGAGCGGGTTCTGGGGGGAAGCGTGCTGCCGCTTGCCTTTCCTGGCGCTCCCACAGGTGGCCCTGCCTCCTTCATCAGCCTCCTTAGGTACCTTGAGGGCGCCAAGCCCAAGGTCTAAACAGAGGGAGAGAGCACAGGTTATGGACATGTAGGGAAGTCAGAGGGCACGGCTAAGGCACTCAGTGAGTCTCGGGGCTGCAGCCTGCTGGGGCAGAGGGACCACGTCTGTGTCGTCCAACTCCAGCAGCTTTGTGCACAGAGAGAAGAGGGAGGGGGAGAAGGGACCCCCGGGATGGCACTTGGAGGGATGGTGACGGCGGAATCTGAAGCACTTCTGGGACAAGGTGACCACCGTGGGCTAGGATTTATGGCTAGACCACCCGTGGTGCTCTCAGAAGGCCAAGCCAGAAAAATAGAGTCCAAGACCTCAGCAAAGCACAGATCCTTCCTGGCAGCCAATTCCACTTCTGGGATGTTAAGGGAACAAACATGGATTTGTACGAAAACGTAGCTGGCAAAGCAGTTAACAGTAGCACTGCCTTTCCTGTTAGAAACCTCCTAGCATCTGATGAAAGGGCAGGCAGGACGCTTTCAATGGTCTAGGACACAGCATTTAAGATAAAACTGGGGGAAAGTATCTAACGACATGAACGGATATTCAAACCGTGCTACTCAGTGAGAGAAGAGCAACCCGTTACAAAACAGAAGGAGACAAAACAATTTGAATAGAAAACAAGCTGAAAGAATGGCATTGACTGGGAGGACTCTGGGACACTTCTGTTTTCCTTTTCTCATGTATCTGACTACATTTCTGTGTTTTCTGTATCCCTTTGGGTAAAATGTTTACAAACCATTCACCTGAGGACCCAGGAAGGGACAGGGAATACTCAGGCGAGAGAGGGGTGGGACAGCATCTCAAGGGGCAGCATGTGGGGAGGAAAGAGCCTGCTCTGTCCTGCTCCAAGGGACAGAGATTAGGTTTGGTTGTGCCCAACTGAAGAGAAGCAGATTTCAAATCACCAGAAATACAGGTGTGATGGATGCAAGGACGCTGTGGGCTCCTGCCGTCTCCAGTGCCTGGAATTCCCTCCCGGCACACTCACGGGCACTTCCACAGTCATCTGGTGGACGGACCAACCGTGGGAGAAATCCCTGCTCTTTAGACTGGTCTTCAAGACGGATCGGACTGCCTCGTGAGATGGCAAGTTTAGAAACAATCTGAGGGGTTTGAAGAGGCAGGGGGTGGGTGGGAGGTTGGGGTACCAGGTGGTGGGTATTATAGAGGGCATGGATTGCATGGAGCACTGGGTGTGGTGAAAAAATAATGAATACTGTTATGCTGAAAATAAATTAAAAAAAAAAAAAAAAAAAGAAACCGCCACTTCTCCTGAGTGCTGTTGGGGGCAAGAGTGAGCACAGCAGGTGCAACCTGAGAGACACGGCAGGAAGGAGCCTGGATGGCAGTCCCCCAGCTCTGTCCAGGCTGTGGGCTGTTTGTCCCGCAACATGCCTGCTCTCCTCCTCGTTGAGTAAGAAATTACTGCGGCAAGTGTTTGACTAATCCCAGCAGGTTAAATGCGGAAGAAAAGGACTCCTGTCAGAGAAGTCCTCAGCTCTGCCAAACTACTGTAAAAATGCTCGTTACAGCAACTACAAACCCGGAAAACAAAACATCGTTTCAAAAAGTTGGCTAAGTTTGGGGAAAAAAAAAAAAAAGTTGGCTAAGACACGGACAATCTGGTAGGGTCACTGGCCTGGGAAACGGCCGGATCTTCACAGAAGGCAGTGTTAGGAGAATATTGGAAAACGGTGGACGTACGTTCTCTGATGGGCAGACCTACTTGGAGGAGTGGGCTCAGAGAACTCATCCAAAAGGAAGCGCAACATGTGAAAAGTTGTTCACAGAAACACAAGCGGTCTGATGAGCAGGAGTGCGGTCAAGTACGATGGAGTAGTGTGTGATGACAAGGGAATACCTCACGTAAGAAAGCGAATATGGTCGGTTTGAAAAAACCTCTAATCGCATCACACACTTGATGCCCCCATGCAAAGCTAGGCTTTTTCTGAGCTCCTTCACTTGTGTTTCCCAAAATCTACATGTGGGGGCCTGGCTAGGGAGTTATCCTGATGGGACTTTTCTCTGTTTCCTAAGTTTTCTTTAATAACTGTGTGTTACTTTCCTGATTAAGACGACAAACGCAAGTGTATGCATTTATATCGTCCTGAATGTAAGCTGGAGAAGTATAAGGAGATAGAACGTAATGATGGGCAGTGGACTCCTCTTTAAATGCATCAGGAAAAGCTGAACTAGGTTAATGATTGGTAACACACTTTGCAGGGAGGGATGCGGAACCCCCTGAAAACCTGGCGAAGACTGCCAGTTCTCTGCCCAGCAAAATGCTCACATATTCACACTACAAGCATTCTTTAGGTGGTTTCTGTGGCCGGAGTCGAGAACCCTAATTCCTGCAGCACCCCCAGGCCTGGCCCCGTGCTTACAACACTGCACCTGTCCCATGATTCTAGGAGTCCACCTTGGCCATCGTTCCAACAAGGGAACAAGGCTGAGCCCTTGTCTACTGTGTCTTGTGTGGAGAGGGGCTTTGGGACATTCTCACTTTGGCAAGTCCCCAGGACCTTCCCAGAGCTCCTGGAGCAGATGTTCACTGAATCCCTACTCAGCAGAGCCACCACAGACGTGGCCTTCCATGCATGTGGTGTGAATGGAACCACCAAAGGGCTCTAGCTCAGTCAACCCATCTGAGAAACTGACCCACGAGCCTGTGGAAGAGTTAGCAGAAACTGAATTTGGGGCACCTGGGTGGCTCAGTCACTTGAGCACCCGACTCCTGGTCTGAGCTCGGGTCTGGAACTCGGGGTTGTGAGATCGAGCCTCCCAGGTGGGCTTTGTGCTCAGCGGGGAGTCGCCTGAGATTCTCTCTCTCCATGCCCCTCCCCACGCATGCCCTCTCTCAAAGAAACAAATATATCGTTTTAAAAATTTTTAAAAATTGGATTTATCTTGTTGGGGAAGACTGAAAGCAAACCAAAAAACCCAACAGAAATTGCACCAAGCCATTTAACTATTGCATCTGTTCTCTTTGTGCTCCTCTGCTGTTGGAGAGAAAGACTTGTCTGAGTCTGAGATGAGCTCTACCAACACTGATGGAAATGACTGCTATCTGTCTTGTGCTCTACAGGCTGTGCAGTGATTTTCCAGTCCTTTCTTCTCTTGCTTCTGACTGCTGATACTCTGCAGGGAAGCAGAGGGGACACTATCATCCCCCCACTTCACAGATGAGACACTGAGGCTGGGGAAGCTTAGCCAACCAAGTGACAGACGGGATCCCAGGTCACACTGTAAACGTGAAAAGGGCCTCTGAGATGTAATCGGGGGAAAATCTCCTGTGAACTCAAATGTCTGCCCACACAACACACAAGATCAGGACATCCACGAATGGCCCAGTTTCGCAACATTATTCCTCCAGATCAGTGTTGGTTTCCTTGACTAGGAAGTTGGAAACAATTCCCAAGTTAAAAAAGAAACTGACTGTCCCCTGTTTCCTAGTCATCTGTGGAGGATACAAATTTTCCTATCCAATCCATGCAGAAGCAACCCCGAGCTGGCCACAGGAGCTTTCGCACAACCCTCGAGGCCCTTGGACCCAGGTAGACAGCCTCACCTTGTAAGGAAGCCTGAGATTCCGGGTCTGCGAACTCCTCCAGCAGCTTCACAGAGTCACTGTCCTTCCCTGAGTAGAGGGACAGGGTGTCTAAGTTGTCCTCCAGCACCTCACTGGTCATGTCGGGCGTTGGGAGGCTGGGGTCCAGGTCCAAACCACTCAGGCCAGCATAGAGCAGGTCTCGTGTGCTGGGACCCAGATCCCGGTTGAGGGTGTCGCTGCAATTGAGGCTCTCGGAAAACGAAGGGAGATGCATCTCTGGAGGGAGGGCACCCTCATCCCCGAGGCTGTACTGGTCCATGGCTCTCCACTGCCAGGTCTTTGCCAAGAGCTACTCTCCAGACAAGCAAGGCTGTGTAAGGAGTCAGGGAGTAAAAGCTCTTGGTGCTGTCTAATTCCTGAAAATGAATGAGGAGGAATCAAAATTATGAGATGGCAATGTAGCATGGTGGATGGAGCATGGACTTGGGAGTTCAAACAGACCTGTGTTTGGGTCTGTTCTCTGCCACTTAACAGCCATGGGAACTTGGGCAATTCACTTAAGCTCCATGAGCCCCAGTTTCCTCATCTGTAAACTGGGCATAAGAGAAACTCCATCATAAGGTTATTGTAAGGAATAAATGGAAGGATTTCTGGCAACATGGTGGACAGAACTGACCTCTTTCTCCAGCTATAAACACAGAGAAATATGACAAAAGAAAAATTTTAATACGTAGCCAAGCTCAAGAGAGAGGCAAAACCCCATGTGCCAGCAACAAGGAGAAAATGCAAAGGAAACTCAGAGGTGTAGGCTCAAGTCAGCCAGAGGGCAAAGTCAGACTCTGATACTAAGCCTCTTGTCCAATATGGCGGCAACTGGTCATACAGGGTTGTGAAGTACGTGACATGGGACTGGCCCAAACTGAGACATGCCATGAGTCTAACCTACACACTGGATTTGGAAGACTTAGTATTTTTTTTAAAGATTTTATTCATTTGACAGAGATCCCAAGTAGGCAGAAAGGCAGGCAGAGAGAGAGGGGAAGCAGGCTCCCCGCTGAGCAGAGAGCCCGATGCAGGGCTAGATCCCAGGACCCTAAGACCATGACCCAAGCCAAAGGCAGAGGCCCAACCCTCTGAGCCACCCAGGCACCCAAGACTTAGTATTTAAAAAAAATAAGTTTAGTATATTTTTATATTACTACATGTTAAAATGATAATATCTTGGATACAGTGGGTGAGATATGTTATAAGATGAATCTTATCTTCCTCTATTTAGTTTTTCAATGTGGCTCCTAAAAACAACTTTATATATACGATTCATATTATATCCCTATTAAAGAGCATTATCCAGGAAGCTGGAACCCAGGGCCATAACTGACACAGGAGAAAAGGAAACAGGGTCCTGAGCTTGCAGGAAGTAGAGATCTGGGACCTTGGAAGAGCCCAGCCATGCACGGGAAAACTACACAATCAAAAAGAAAAACTCTGCACATGGGGCACCTGGGTAGCTCAGTTGGTTAAGCATCTGCTTTTGGCTTAGGCCATGATCCCAGGGTTCTGGGATCAAGTCCCATGTCAGGTATTCTGCTCAGCATGCTTCTCCCTCTCAAATAAATAAATAAAATCTTAAAAAAATAAAATAAAAGAAGAAAAATCTGCACACAAGCCAGAGTGTACCCCCAAGAGTCAGGAAGAAAACGGGCAATGAGAGACAATAAAACCCAGCATGAGAAAAGAGTAAGTCAGTACAGGGTAAGACCAAACATTTTTTAAAAGAAACAAGTGAAACACTCATGAAGACATTTAAACCAAGAGCTCACTTAGAAGGGCTAAGCAGCAGAAGAAACAGGGCTGAAGAGAGAAATAATGAATCGACAGAGCAATCTGAGGAAGTACCCCCAGGATCCAGCAGAGAGAGAGAAAGAAATGGAAAACACAAATTGGAAGCTGAGAGAGTACAAACAGAGAAGCAAATGCAAAAGACTAACAGTGTCTGATAGGCGTCCCTCCCACAAAGAGGAGAGAACACAGAACACATGACATATATTTTTTAAAGATTTTATATTTAAGTGATCTTTATACCCAGTGTGGGGCTTGAACTCACAACGAACATCTCCAGAATGAAGAGTGGCAGGCTCCACTGACTGAGCCAGCCAGGCGCCCCAGGAGAAATGACATCTTAAAGAGATATTGGTGGAGAAGTTTCCAGAATTGCAGAGACACCAGAATTAAGCTCATAATTCCTGAAGATAATTGGTTAATACCAAGTGGGGCAAAGCCAAGCAGGATAAGTAAAAGTGAATTCGCTCCTCAACCCACAACAGTAGAACTGCTGACCACTAAAGACAGAGAGAAAACGCTACAAAGGACCAGAAAGAAGAGGCAGACAGTCTACAAAGGGATGATGACTAGCCTCCTGGCAAACATCTCAAAAGAGCAAAGTCTAGGAGACCAGGAATAGCACTTCCAGCAGATGAAGGCAGGGTGAGAGCCAGCTCAGAACTCAACATGCAGGGAAACTAGTATTAAGAGTGTGCAACAAAGACGTTTTCAGACAAGGCATAAGAGGTTGCACATAGACCTTGGCTCAAAGGCTAATACAGGTTTTGAACCATTTGGGAAAGAAAAGACAAGGTTTAACTTTGTACTTTACCCATGCTAAAAAAAAATCCAAATTTAACTACCAAAAGAAAAGGAATAAACTATGTAACATCTGAACTAGTAGAATTTAACCCACACCCAAAAAGAGAAAAAAGACTCAAATGACTAAAATTTGCAATTAAAGCAGAAACAAAACCAGAAAAGACTATAAAAGATTACTATGAACAACTGCATGCCAACAAAGAAGGTAAGTTGGAGAAAAATGGACAGATTCTAAAAAGACACAAATTACCAAACTGACCCAAGAGGAAAGAGACTATCTGTGTAGCCCTGTAAGAAGGAAAAAGATTAAGTTAGTAACTTAAAAACTTCCTACCCATGCCACTGCAGAAACAATGAAAAAAGTCAGCTTTATTGGAACTCTGGAAAATAGCCAATGGTTTACTGCAAACAAACCAACCCTTAGCAAGACAAAGGTGAATGAAACATGGTCCTGTGGCATTTTAACTTATTCCTGTCTCATCCCCCTTCCTCCCCCCACCAGCTGTGGTTTTGAAGGCAGAAGCCACATTCTGGTGTGGGCTCCTAGTGCAGAAGGCAGCAGAGAAGATCTTGTTCTCACACCTGAGCTTGTCTGTCTTGACCTGTCAGATGGAGGTCTAACACGGAGGTCTTGCCTTGATTTTACCTAACTTGGAATTTCTCAGCAGAGAACAGCCATGAGGATGGCATTTGTTGAAAATATTAAAGGTCACATTGTACACCCAAAATTAATATAAGTGTATATTAATTATACTTCAACAAAAAATGCTCATAAAATAAAAAATAAAAACAATGTGGCAGATGCTGCAGCCCAGGGCAAAGGATATTAATCGGGGCCAACAACAAATTTGCCACTGAAAGTCAGGGAGGAAGAGCTAGACAGTGAGAGGCTTTGAAGAGTCAGGGCTCTGAAAAGCTTCCATGCTGGCAGTTTCTTATAAAACTAAGCATGGTTTCACTGTACAATCCAGTCATCACACTCCTCCATAACTGCCTGTGAGCTGGAAACTTATGTCAACACAAAACCTGCACTCAAATGTTTATAGGAGCTTTATCTGTAACTGCAAACAACTAGAAGCAACCAAGATATCTCCCAATAGGAGAACGGATAACCAAACTCTGGCACCTGTGTACAATGGAATGTTATTTGACAATAAAAACCAAGGAGCTAGGGGCACCTGGGTGGCTCAGTCAGTTAAGCATCTGTCTTCAGCTCAGGTTCTGGGATTGAGCCCTGTACTGGGCTCTCTGCTTGGTGGGGAGCCTACTTCGCCTTCTCTCTCTGCCCTTCTCCCCCTCCCCCCAGCTTGTGCTTGCTTACACTCTCTCTCAATAAATAAAATCTTAAAAAAAAAAAAAAGCCAAGGAGCTGTCGTGCCACAAAAACACATGAAGGAAACTTAAATGCATGTTGCTAAGTGAAAAAAGCTGGTCTGAAAAGACTACATATTATATGATTCCAACCATATGGCATTTCGAAAAAGACAAAACTATAGAGACACTCAGAGGCTGGTGGTTGCCAGGTTTTGAGGGAAGGGCGGAGGGATGAATAGGTAAAGCAAGACGGGACTTTGAGGGAAGTGAAATTACTCTGTGTGATTCACGTAATAGTAGGTACAAGACATTATACATTAGCCAAAACCCACAGAACTGCACAACACAAAGAGTGAATCCTCATGTAAACTATGGACTCTAGTTAACTAAGAATAAAATAAACTTTAAAAATAAAAACCATCCACATTGGGGCGCCTGGGTGGCTCAGTGAGTTAAAGCCTCTGCCTTCGGCTCAGGTCATGATCTCAGGGTCCTGGGATCGAGCCCCACATCAGGCTCTCTGCTTAGCAGGAAGCCTGCTTCCTCCTCTCTCTCTGCCTGCCTCTCCACCTACTTGTGATCTCTGTCTGTCAAATAAATAAATAAAATCTTTTAAAAAACAAAAAAACAAACAACAACAAAAAACCATCCACATGTTTCAAGGAATCAAGAAGGCCATGTGTCCAGGGCAGGCACATGCTCAGAAAACACTTGTGAAGGCTCTAAGCTCTTACTTCTGGCTGACTTTGGGTCTGTGAACTCCTGCTGAGCACAGAAGTTGTGTCCCAACTCTCAACATAGAGCCCCACTGCAACGACCAGATTTATTTTGACTCCAGGCACTTAAGGAAATCTATGACAAATCATAGCTGACCGCAGACTAACAGAACAGAGACTTTGCTGACCACGCACGACAAAGAATACAGTCTACAGCAAGCGTCTACAAAAGTCACTAGCCAAACATTATAACTCATAAGTAGTGGCCAGCAACAAAACTTGGGGCAGGGGGAAGGAGAATCTGATTCCAAGAGTCACCACATTACAATATTAAAAATGTCCACTTTCTCAACAAAAATAATTACAAGGTGGGCAAACAAAGTATGGCTCAATGAGAGGGCCAACTGTTTCACACAAACGATGGAATCAAACAGTATCGGCCTTTTATGTCTGGCTGCTTTCAGGAAGAATAGCATTCTCAAGGTAAATCACTCTGCAGTGTGCACTATTACTTTATGACTTTGTGGACAGACGATTTTCGATCGTCTGCATATAGCACATTTTCTTCATCCATTCATCTGTTGATGCGTATTTGGGCTGTTTCCATTTTGGGCTATTATGAATAATTCCATCCTTGCCTAAACATTTAGGAAATCCTTGATGACTCACTGGTAACAAATCTGGTGGATCCTAGAGTAACTGGAGTTCAGGTCCAGACTCCTAGGCTATTGGTTTCTACTGTTTTTAAACTTTCCAGGTTGAAATGCAGTCGAACAGCTATGCCCAGAACACCTGCATTTCATGCAGCTAGCTACCTGCAATCTGGGTGTGGAGCCTATTGGGGGAGCTCAAAAGGGGAACACAGGCCCACAAGAATACAACTCTGAGACCCAAGTGAGTTCTAGAATTCAGAATATGGGTAAATCAATGAAAAACACTGTACGTTAAGTAAACTTCAATGGATCTGGGGTAGCACCTGGTAACCAAATCACTATTTCTGCATCAACACCTGTGATGACTCCGAGTGAACGGAGTTTAAATACTATAAAAGATAACCTGTGAGTTCAGGTTTGCCCACCCAGTAGGTCTGCGACCCTGTGGCATTGTCAGAATTTTTCTGGTTTCTAAATTGGAGAGAAGAGAGTGTGGGCCATAGAAATTTATATTTTGAGGCAAAACAAATTTCTTCAGCACTACAAAGAGGAAAGAAGCCATCTCTTCTTTTCAGATTCCAATAATAAAAACAAGCTAATAAAAGAAAATAGAAAATGTTTAAAATAAACATGAAACCATATTTAATAAAATAAAATATGAAGCATTTTTCTCCTTCTCAGAGATTTCCATGCACGAGTTCACTCTCTTCTCTCTACAACCTGGAGGTTGGAGCTGTATCACTTCCATTTTACAAAAAGGAAAGGAAATGATGGACTCTGAGATGCTGAGTAATTTGTCCAAAGTCACATGTCTAACGAGGTGTTGAGCTGGACCCAGATATTCTGACTTTATAGCTTGTATTCTTACCCACTACACAATACTAATTCATCATAAATAAATTTACACTGCACTACACCAAATAATCTAGAAAGCACAAAAGGTTCTGGATGGGGCAGAATTCCCCACAGGCCAAGTCATGTGCTTTCCAGCATACTCCCATAGTCCACAGGACAAACTGGTCTCATTACCACTTGGGGAAGGCATGCCCAAAGTCCAAAGGCCATGTTTTGATATTTACATCCTTTTCCAGGTTGTAAAGCAACCCCCTGCTCAGCCAATATTGAACTTGTTCTTGTTCTGTCAACAGATAAATTCAATTCAACAAGTTTTAGCACCTTCTAGATACAGGGCTCCCTGTTAATCCCTGTGGGGCAGGGTTTGTGGACCCCTGGAACCTTGCCGACATTCCCAATTCTTTCCAAGAATTTTATAATTTAGTGCTTTCATTCAGAGAACAACCTAAAAGAAGAAAATCAGTCTATGAGAATTATTGGTTTACTACCTTATAACCCAGTACTATCATGTGATTTCCACACGCAGGGTATGTTTATAATTGCATGAATGCCAAAAGGGATGATTTTAATTGCCACAGGCTAATGAGAAGGGGACAGAGGTGGATTTAGCTCATAACAAGGCCTTCGGGGTCACCTAAAAGCTAACAGACATCAGGGTATAAATGGAGGTCTTGTGGCAGTTTGAACTGAGGAAAAGGACAGGGGACCTGAGACATCACAGGGTCTGCTAAACCCACAGCGGCACAGTACAGCCTTCAACAAGATGTTTGTTTCAAGAAAGCTGTTCGGTTTTAGCAAAATAGCACCCCTCCCACTAAACTGATGTTTGTAATTTGAATTACATTGGTTTGGTTGCTTTGTTTTACATTTAATTTGCAAATTGATTCTGGCTTTATGGTGCCACAAGAACTGCAAGCTTTAGGAACATATGCCTTGTTTTATCATCATTTATGCCTTGTTTAATAGTTTAAAAAAACAACTTAAGCCAACGCTAGGGATACGAAGCAATTTTAATGTTTTTCTTTTTAAAAAGGCCTGTCATTCTATGACTGGTGGGAGCGGAAGGAGACGGGGATTCTCCTGTGAAAAGCTACAGCGTCTTGGGAAATTAGTCTACCATACATTCTAGCCTGCAGCAACAGGTACACACTTTGGTAAGGAACATTTACTGGGGCATTGTTTGGATGGAAAGGAGGGAACGATCTAAACACCGCCTGTATGAAGGGGTTTTATTTCACCCACAATTAATCTGAATATTTTTCTATTTGTTGTCAATTCGAAAAATCTGTAGACTCCTTTTGGATGGAGCCTCACTGTCCTAAAGAATTCTGTGTGCTGATGGAAACCGTCTACATCGGCGCTGTGTGACGACAGCCGCCAGCCACAAGCCGCTGATGGGTGCCTAGAAATGCAGGAGCTGCAACCGAGCAGCTAAATTATGTATTTTATTGAAGTGTCATTAAATGCTAGTGTACACAGCTACAAGTGCCTGGCAGCTACCACACTGGACGTGCACTGCTCTGCAGTTTTCTTATTGGAGGCATGTTTTCTGACTTCTATTTCAGAATCTTGGAAGGGGGACGCCTGGGTGGCTCAGTTTGGGGACCATGACTCTTGATCTCCTGGCTGCGAGTTTTAAGCCCCATGTTGGACATAGAGCTTACCATAAATAAATAAATAAGTCTTAATGCTAAAACAACAACAACAACAAAAACCGGAGGCTCTGTCAATTGAAATAACAACTTTCAAGAGAAGCTTTGCCATTACAATGAAGCCACAGCTGGAGCTGAGAAGGGCAGCTGCTCAGACTGAGCAGACACTGTCCGGTTTGCCAGGGTCCCCACCAAAACCTAACCTCTCACCCTCTCCCACCTCACTCATTTCTATGCCCTGCCAGACCCCTGGAGAGCTCTTTCCTTAGGACCCTGATTTCCTTAGGACCTGATTTCCTTAGGACTAATCTCTCTCTGAGTAGCTTTACCAAATGAAACCCTTCAACAGCATCTTGCCTGGCACGGAACTAACTCTGGTCAAAGATAGCTTTCTGCTTTCCTTTTGCCGATGAGTGACAAGATCCCATTCCTTTTTGAAAAGCTCCAACCTGCTATTCTGCCTGCTTTTCTTCCTTCTTTCCTTCCTTTCTTTTCCCCCCGGCCAAGCACCATTTTCTCCTTTCCCTCTCTGCATCAGTGTTACCACGAAGAAAGTGATCACACCCAAAGCTGGGAAATAAGAGCGACTTGCAGCTTTTACCCGGGGGGTGCAAATTCTTTCCCTGTTTTTCCACCCCAAACATTATCGCCGCTATAGGCTTGTTCTGTTCAGCCTATGTGGTGCTTTCTTTTTTGCAATTGGGTTTGTCACCGACATTTTTCTTAAAGGGGAGATTTCAACTAAATATATTAATGTCTGGCTTCTCTTGAAAATTGTTAGATTTTGCATTTCCTGAGAGTTCTCTGTAGGAGAGAAGTGAGGGACAACTGCCTCCTCCTAACAGACATTGCCACAGTCCTCACTTTCTTCCTGCCTGGCCCGTGTCATCTTCATCATCATCATAAACCCCAGCAATAGCAGCAGACACTTCTCTGGCTTTGCCATGTGCCAGGCCCTCCTTGAATCACTTATGGACCATCAAATCCCCACAACGCCCCTTTCGGGCACATCCTCTCGTTTTAACCCTATTTTACAGATGAGGAAAATTAAGTCCAGAGAAGTAAAGTAACTTGCCCAAAATCAAGGTTTTGGGGTTTTTGTGGGTTTTTTTGTTTTGTTTTGTTTTCAAAATCAAGGTTTTTGACTACCCGGGGGAATCTGACGTCAAAGCCCTGCCAGGTAACCACTCTGTACGCGAGGATTCCGTCCCCGAGCCTGGGACTTCTGCCCTACATTCTGTAGCTAGTTTCTTAAGCTGACCAACCAAAGGACACTCCCTCCCCCTGGCCATGGAACCAAAATAATTCTAACAAGAGGGTTAACTCTTCTCCTCTGATTGCTCATTAAAAGAGCAGATTTAGAGGCGCCTGGGTGGCTCAGTGGGTTAAGGCCTCTGCCTTCAGTTCAGGTCTTGATCCCAGAGCCCTGGGATTGAGTCCCTTATAAGGCTTCTGCTCAGCAGGAAGCCTGCTTCCTCCTCTTTCTTTCTGCCTGTCTCTCTGCCTAGTTGTGATCTCTGTCTGTCAAATAAATAAATAAAATCTTAGAAAGAAAAATAAAAGAGAAGATTTACACCTTATATCAGGAGGGAGAAAGAAGACATGGAAGAATCAGAAGGCAAGGACTATGCTTTCCAGGAAAATTTTTTACCAGAGAATTAACTAAGGGAGGAAAAGAGACCTCAGAGCTTCTCATTCCAAAAGCTGATCCTAGCATAAAATGCAAAAAAGCATTAACATCTAGAACAGCAGTTTTTAAAGGGAGGTGGGTGGGAGTGGGGAGCCCTGGGGTCCTCAAGAGCCTTCCAGCAAGTCTTCAAGGTCACAACTATTTTCATAATATTCAGACATTATCTGCCTTTTTCATTCTCAGTGAAACTTTCCAGAAGCTACAGGGAATACCTCAAAAGGGTGAATGCAGAAGCAGATATGAGATTCCAGATGATTCTAAAAACATGAAACAATGCCACTATTCTCACCAATTTTTTTGTGTTCTGAAATACAGTCTTCTGAAAAAAAATTTTAAAATAATCAACTTTGTTAATATACGAGTTTATTAGTTATTTTTAAATGAATAAATATTTTAAAAACTTACTAAACTTCCAATGCACCAAATATCAGCATATATAGTTTGTACGCACAACCTCTCTGGAGTCTTCAATGATTTTTAAGTATAAGGGGCTCCTAAGACCAAAAAGTTTGAGAACTGCAGCTCTAAAAAGGAAAAGTCCTGCATGTGCACACGTGGCTAACACAGAAAGAAACCCTAAAGCAAATATTCCATAGTGATGGCCAGTGGCATGTTTTGTAAGGGCTTCACGCTGTGTTTAAATGCCTTTTAAATTCATGATCACCATTTAAGGCTTCAAATAAAGAAAATGTTCTGGTCTCGTCTCAAAACAAAAAACCACCACAACAACAAAAAACGAAGTTAAGTTCTGGCAACAGTGTCTTGGCATTTGCACTGACTGGTAGGTATCACTTAGATGGGGCACACAGTCTGGCTTACCACACTGCAGGCCTTTGCCTGCCTGTCCCTGGAGGTATCTAACTGGCTACCCTGAGCCATGGCAAGGGGGTGGGGGGTAGCATTTTTGCAATCAACAATGAAACATACATCAGTTTAATAAATGTCTACATTCCTCCAGAGAAGTCAGCTTGCACTACAAATAACCTTTTCCTTATCTGACTTCCCAAAGCAGCAACTTGTAATTGTTTCACCATCCCTACAGAGACTCTTGGATCGATTAGAAACCCTTCTGAGAAAGAAAGGAATTCATCTGACAATCTTTGGACAAGGACAAAAGAAGAAAACTCACCAGGAGAAGAGAAAACGAATGAATTTCCAGGGAACAGGAGGGCCCAGGTTAAGCCCCTCAGAGAGGGGATTCAGGCGATTGGCAGACCACTGGCTACTTCCTCCTGGAATTCTGGGTAGTAAATTCAGGACACTCATCCAACTTCTTTTGCCCTGAAAGCAGGTGGTGGAAAGGAAGAGGCATTCAGAACTTGGGTCCCCAAAGAAGCAAGCACACAGGTGTGAAATTGGGAAAGATGGGCAATATTTGGAAGAAGGAAGAAAGCAATACTAAATCCGGGCAATCTAGATGGTACAGGGGCTTTGTTGTTAAGGGAAATCTATTTTTTTCTTCCTTTCCTTATTGTCCTTCCTTGGTAAGGGACCTGGAGGGTTTTGCCGGGAAAAGCCTAATTGGGGTAGAACTGGTGATGAAAAAGGATTTTTGCTGAAAAGGGTTGGGAAAACAAATATCACATGAGATATTGGAAGAACCGAGTTGCTCTGTTATCAGTGGAAAGAGACTACAAAAAGGGGGACTCTTGGTGGGAAGAAACAATTTTTGTTGAAAAGTGATCCTTAATGGAGGAAGAATCTGGAAATGAAAAATACATATACATATATATATACATATATATAATATCTTTTTTTTGGCTAGAGTTAGTTCCTAAAAGGAGGACGAGGGGTATAATCAAATAAGAGAGGAGGGATTTTTGTTTTTGCTGGAAGATCCTATAAATAAACAAATCTCGGTCTCCTATTCCGAAAAAAAGGGGATTTTTAGCAGAAGGCCTGGAAGCGAGGGTGAATGCAAGGCCTCGGTGCAGAAAGTGTGGAGGTCGGTAGGGCCCCGAGGCGCGAGCTGGAGAGCTGTGAGGGGGCAGTTGGGGCCTGCGGGGCGGGGGAGGAAAGAAAGGGGATGCAGCGGACCAGGGACCCCAGAGGAGAGGCTTCTCCAAGGGGGAAGTGGCTGCGGGGGTGCAGCGGGGCCCGGAGCTGTTGGGATGCAGAAGGTGCGTGCGTGACGCGGGGTGAGGGGCGCCCGCGGCGCCTGCTGCGCTCCTCGAAAAGGAGATGGACCCCCTAAAAAACAAATATATAAACGAATTAGATTTTAAAAGGGGGGGAGGGGTTGAAAAGTGAGGAGGGGCGGGAAGGGGGGGTAGGGAGGAAAGGGAAGGGGCAAGGGCAGCAGCAACCGGGTTTTACCCGCCCCCGGGGGCTCGCGCGCCGGCCTCGAGCCTCGCGCCTGGCGGGCCTCCCAGCGGCCCCCTGCCTCCCTCGCGCTGCCCGCCGGCCGGGCGCGCACGCGCACCCCAGCTGGCCCCCGGAGCGGCCGGCTCACCCGTGGCACGGGCGCGCGTGCGTGGCTGCGGGTCGCCTCACGACGCCCAGGGCGGCCTCGCGCGCCCCTCGCGCCGCCCGGGCTCCCGGCGCGTGCCGCCCAGTGGCTAAGTCTCCGCAGCTATTGGGCCTCCGCCGAGGGGCGGGGCCACGCGAGGGGCGGGGCTTTGGTGCGGTCAGGTGACCAGCGGCGGGCGGGAAAGGAGGCGGTTGGTCGCCATTTTGCTAGGAGGGCCGTTGAGGGCGGGAGAGTGTCAAGGCGGAGCCCGGGAAGGGGCGGCGGGGGGAGGGGCAGGCCCCCCAACACCCGCACCCACACAGAGGCTGGGAGGTCGGGAGGCCAGCGGCCCCGGCCATTGTTCCTGGAGGGCGGCTTTAGAACGCAGTGGCGGGGCACTCGGGCTCCCTGCGGCCGCTCCGAGAGGCGGTGACCGGCAGTGGGAGCTCCGAGGCGGGGGCCGCCCTGGCCGGGTCGTGGGGCCCAGCGAGGCAGCCCCTTGTGTTCCCGAGGCAGCCACTGCGCGAGCGGGAGCCACGGAGACCGGCCCTTCAGTGGGATGGGACGATTCGGGGCTGCCCCGCTTCGACGTGCCGGCTCCCGGCCGTCTGTGGGTCCAGCACGGTGCTGGGCCGTGTTGAGGGAGGGGTGGAAACCGGGTGAGCAGTGTCCGGAGGGCGCTAACGGGTCCAGGAGTTTGAACCTTGGAAGAGCGGAGACGGGAATTCATACCCTAGAAGGTGAACGCTGAACATCCTAGGACACAAAATAGCTTTGCGGTTGCCTGGGTTTTGGGACTGGGGATCCGCCATACCTGAGCACGAGGAGATCGGATTGGGGTGATGGGAAGATTCTAAAAGTGAGTTACGGCGATGGTTGTGCAACAGGGTGGATGTACTAGAAATTCTTGGATTGTGCACTTAAAACGGGTGACGTTTGCATAAATGATACCTCAGTAAAGTTTAGTTGATTTCGAAAATGGATCCCTGGGGTAGACAGAACAGAAAGGAGAAGAAAAAGACCGGCATTCTACTTTTGGATTCCTTTGTTCAGCAAATATTTATTGAGCTTCTTTCCAAGCTAGACCTGCGTCTGAGTCAGACAGACAACCCTGCTCTAGCTTATGTTCTGGAGTAGTGCTGTCCTAATGAAACAATACAAAAACGTGAAATTAACTTTAATAATACAATTTAACCCAAAAGGTTATTTCAGTATGTAACCAATACAAAATTTTCAGTAAGTTGCCTATTTTTTTTGAAACCCTGGACATTTCAATCCAGACCTGTGGCATTTCAAGGTTAGCCACAGGTAGCTAGTGGCTCCGGTACTAAAAGCATACCTCTAACTGGGGACAGGCAAATACTTTCAGAATGCAGTGTGGAAAGAAAAAATAAGGAAAGAGGATGGAGATTGTCATGGGATACTATTTGATACAGGTCCGTGAAGGTCTCTCTGGTGAAGTTACACTGAGCAACGACCTGAAGGAAGTGAGGAAAGGAATCTATAAAAAATATTTGGGGGATGAACAAGTGCAAAGACCCTAAGGCAGGAAGATGTGGCTCCATTTGCAAAGATAGGAATTAAACACCTGCTTTCAATTTAGGACAGACATTTCATTTTTTTCACAAACAGTTAAAGTGAGGTACCTGGGTGGCTCAGTGGGTTAAGCCTCTGCCTTCGGCTCAGGTCATGATCTCAGGGCCTTGGGATAGAGCCCTGCATCAGGCTCCCTGCTTGGTGGGGAGCCTGCTTCCCCCTCTCCCACTCATTCTGCTTGTGTTCCCGCTCTCACTGTGTCTCTATCAAATAATTTTTTTTTTAAGGGGAGGAAGGTCTTTAGAGCCCGTCTCAGAATGGCTGTCTTCTCTCTAGGGGAGAGGCTGGCATCTGGGTGGATGGCCTTTTGTCCCCATTTTCTAGTGAGACTTATGTTTATAGTTTGTGTGTGGAAGGGCATTTCCCGTCAAGATGACCCTCCCAGATAAAGATGCCTTAAAAAGCCCCTGTGGGCACTCATCAGGATAGCCAAAGGGTGGAAACAACCAAATGTCCAAGGACCAATGAATGGATAAGCTAAACGTGGTAGATCCAGGTAATGGAATAAGATCCAGCCATACAAGGAGTGAAATGCTTAACCCTATAGCACCATGACTTAACTCGTTCATCAAAAATAGGTTTAACATTAAAATAGGTGAACACACTGGGGCACCTGGGTGGCTCAGTAGGTTAAGCCTCTGCCTTCGCCTCAGGTCATGATCCTGGGATCCGGGGATCGAGCCCCGGGCTCTCTGCTCCACGGGGAGCCTGCTTCTCCCTTTCCCACTCCCCCTGCTTGTGTTCCCTCTCTCCCGGTCTCTGTCTCTGTCAAATAAATAAATAAAATCTTTTTTTTTTTTAAAAAGTCATTAAATAAAAACTGAACTTCTCAGTATTTTTAAGCTTTAGAGAGTAAAAAAGCACCCCTACATCTCTTTCACAGAAGACTTCCTTTGGCTTCTTCTGTCTGGCGCAGTGTTTCTCAAAAGTGAACCTGGAGCGCTGACTCAGGAGGTCTGATGTGGGACCAGAGAATGCAAATTTCTAATGAGTTTTCCAGTGATGTGGCTGCTACTGGGTGGGAGGCCACACTTGGAGAATCACTATTTTTGTTCCAAGAATCTACTAACACTGGGGGGCTCTCTGTTAGACACTTTCAAGGGAAGGGTGGCCGTGCTCTGAACGCAGTGCACATTCACCTTTGGGAAGTGAATGAATCAGTGGGAGAGCTGTTGTAGGATCAAAATGACTGGCTTTCCCCTACCCTGAAACACAGTACTTGGGGATACTGGAGAGATGTTTCTCATTGAAATGAGGACTTGAACAACCCTAATGCCAAGAGAGGGGGAAAAAAAAACAAGCAAGCAAACATCCCTGCTTCTTAATATTTAGCCATGGAAATCGAAGTCCATGGGAATAGAACACCATTCCTCTGGCTTAAAAAAAAAAAAAAGCGGGGGGAGGGGACTAGAACAGCTTCTTTGACCATATAAATACGGAGCCCTCCCATTTGTGCTCGACCATCTTGCAAGTCATTCAACAAATAACTTTCGACTCTGCTCAAGCGAAACACTCTTTGGGGTGCCTCCTAGGGTAGGTATTTTTATTTGAGTAACCTTTCTAGCTTTTTTCATGTGTTACTAAATATTTTGTGTTATTTTTGTCATTCTTTTGCATCTCCTCCCAGACTATATGCTCTTTGAAAGTGTGGTCTGGCATCACTCAGCAGACATTATCATCTACAATAATAAATATAAGCTATTTTAGACATTATCATCTATAATAATACTATTATTAAAAATACAGGATTCTATCAGGATGACCAACTCAGCCCCAGGTGCCCAGAACTTTCCTGATTTTAGCCCTGAAAACCACATGTCCTCTCAAAGCTCTTCAATTCCAAGCAAACTGGAATTTGCTTGACCATTGGTCCCCCAAATTATAATGAATAATATAAATAGAAAGCATTTATCAAGCTCTGCTTGTATTAACCCTCACAACATTTCCCATGAGGAAATGGGCTCAGAGAGGTTAAGTAATTTGCTCGAGTTTTCACAGCTAGGAAGAGGCAGACGCAGGAATAAACCCATCCTTTTTACCACCACAGGTGTTTAGTATTTGTCAACTGAGAGAATAAATCAAGAATCCTTAGTACCTTCATACTTGACCATAAAATCTAGTTGAAGAGTGAACACACTCTTATTCATCTTTGTATCTCTGTAACTGTGCAGGGCTGGGCATGCCCACCTGTCGTAAACCAATGTGACATCGCGCAGCTCAGAACGTTCAAAGAACAACACCAGCAGCATTTGCTTAACTGCTAACAGAGGAGCTGAGCTTCCACAGGCTGTAGGAGGAAAGACAATGTTATGAGGACTGAAGCCAACGGGAAAAAAGTCCCAGACCTAATCTGCATCTTAAAGGACCAGTGGATTATGGAATCAGTGGGCCCAGCAACTATCAGTTGCTTCCCATGTACCAGACACTTGGCTGAAACATGTCCACGGAGGATGTGTGGTTGGGGGAAAAGGGAAAATCTCCCTGGACAAAGGGTAAGAAAGGGAAAATGAGGCTGGGAAACTCAAAGACTGGCCAGACTTAGATCTGGTAGCAGCAAACTGATGCTCCAAGACTGAAGGTATAATAATAACAATAACAATGATAGTAATAATAATAAATAGTAACCACAGCAGCAATCGTAACAAGAAACATTTCAACAGTGCGTGTCATGGACCAAGCCTTCCTCTCGACGTTCTAATATGCAAATCTCACTTCATCCTCCCACTAAGCCCGAGATGCAAGTACCATGACTCACCTTGTTTCATGGAAGGGGAGACTTTGCATGGAAAGCGACAGGTGGAGGAGTTGCAGACCGTGTTCTGTAGGCCATGGGGAGTTTCCTGAGCAGAGCGCTTAATCTCAGTGCTGCTGTCATTTTGGGGGGGTCAGGTCCTTCTTCGTTTTGGGGACTGTCCTGTAGAATGTTTGGCCGCATCTCTGGCCTTTCCCTGCTAGAGGCCAAGAGCACTTTCTCCCCACAGTGTGACAAGCATATTGCCTCCAGACCTTGCCAAGTGTCTTCTGGGGGGGGGGCGGGAATCACTCCGAGCTTTCTCACAGGGCTTGGGGATAGGGAGGCGGTGGGATGGGCAGGTGTGAATGGGAAAGAGATGACACAGCATGCTAAGGACTGGACTGGACTCCAGGAGTCCCCAAGGCTACCCTCAGGCTTAAAGATTGGCTGGAAGGATGGCAGAACCCAGCAAGCCTGTTGTACCTATGGTTACCATGGGACAGTAGAAGGGAGAGGCAAAAAGAAAAAAGAGCTCGGGTCCAAGTGACACCAGGCACGAACTCCCAGCTGTCCCTTGCAATGGAGCAGACAGGGCTTACTTCTCCCAGGCACGATGTGGGACAACAGGCATGAGCTGTTGCCAACTAGGAAAGCTCCACTGAGCCTCAGCGTGCAGCGTTCCTGGATGCCTGACCTCAGTCTCCAGCTCCTCCAGAGGTCAAGCTACCTCCAGGTGAGCTAAGACCGCGGTTAAACAAAAAACCTGAAGCCAGACAGACCAAGGGCTTAAAGGTTTTTCCTCCTAGGAGCCAGGGACAAGAGCTAAATCCCCCTTTGCCCTGTACAGCGTGCGACATCCCAGGCTACCGAGTTAAGTCTATGCCATACAAGAACAGAGCAAGGTTTGGAGCCCGTTTTCCAGTCTTTTAATCCAGGCTCCTTCCTCTCCAGCCCTGTGCCTGTGTGAATAGGTCCAAAGTACAATTTGAACCCACAGCAACAACACAAACATCCTTTCCTTGTTCACTAGTCTCGACACCTATGGTGACGTCAGATTAGCTCAGCCCCCCACAACTTCTCCACGGCGGGGGGGGGTGGGCAGCCTGCGAGATGCTTGGCTCCCAGAAGGAGTTCTGATATGCAAATAGTCTATGGTTCTGAAGTCATTTATAGGCTCATGCACCCCTCTCTGGACTTCTGTGCCCTCCGCCATCATACACCGAGTACCCCCAGTCACTGCGGTGCTGGGACCTGGAATTTCAAAGTTGATTAGCTATGGTGCCCGCCACCGAAAGTTCTTTTGAGATCCATCATCTCCTCTCATCTAAGAACATGGCCTGATGTTGTCACTCTTGCCCATTTAAGAACCCCTAGTAATGTCCTTACAGATATCTGTACACAGATGTTTATGGCAGTGTTTTTCAACCAAGCCAAATGGTGGAAACAGCCCAATGGCCATCAGCTGATAAGTGAATAACAAACACAGTGGAACCATACAGTGGGTCTTAATTGGTAATAGGAAGGAACGAAGGCTTGATACGCGCTACAACATGGATGAGCGTTCAAAACAATGGGTTGGTTCTGCCTTTTTGACTAGGAAGAGCAATGCTATGAACATTAATGTACAAGTGTTTGTTTGAACACCTGTCTTCATTCTTTTGGGCATACACCCAGGAGTGGAACTGCCAGGTCCCATGGAAGTTCTGCTTCTAACTTCTAGGAGAGGCTGGTTTCGAAGGTAGAGGATTTGCTGAGGACAGAGAATGAGATGAGTCAATGCTGATTCCAGAATTTTCGAGCCAAGCAATTGGTTGAATGAGGAGTAGTGCCAGCCACAGAGAGGGGAGTGCTAGCGGGAGGTGGGGAACAGATGGCAGAGTGGGGGACAGCCATGAGCTCAGTTTTGGACATGTTTGGACCCAATGAGTTAGGTCCTGGAGTTGTAAATAACTAGGTCTGTCAGACTCTGCCCACACAGCCCCCAGAGGAGACAGACATTAAACAAATAATCATGCAGCTGATCACGATGGTGACAAGCACTACAAAGGAGAAACTGAGCACCTATGAGAGGGAGAGGGTGTGCCTTGAGAATCTGGTCAAGACTGGAGGGTCAAGAAAGGTTTTCTCAGCCAGGGATATTTGAGGGACATTTAAAGGAAGTCTAGGAGTTAGCCAATGTTCTGATTATTTATTACTGAATTACAAAACTGCCCAAACCAGTGGCTTAAATAATGACAATCATTTATTTTGTTCACAAGTCTTGTGTGGGGGGGATTGGCTGGATTCAGGCTCGGGGCCTCTTATGCAGTTCCAGTCAGATGGTGGGTGGGCTGGAGTTGTCTCCAAGGCTTAATCACTGCCGTCTGGTGTTTGATGCTGGCATTGACCAGGACCCGCCGAGACTGTTGGCCCAGAACACCAACACTTCCTCTCCATGTGGTCTGGCTTCTTCCCAATATGGCGGCCCCAGGACACTGGAACCTTGTACATGGCAGCTCAGGGCTCCAAAGGCCACATCCCAAGAGAGCTAAACAAATACTATTTGCCTTTTTATGACCATTCCCCAAAAGTCCCATGGATCCATGTATTAGTTTTCTAGGACTGGTGTAAGGAAGGACCACAAAGAGTGTGGCTTAAGCCACAAAAATGTGCTTATTGTCTTATAAATTCCAGAGGCTTGAAGTCCAAGATCAAGATGTCGAGAGGGTAGACCAAGGTGTTGGTAGGGTAACCCTCAAGAGGAAGGGATGATCTGTCCCTGTGTGTCTCCCAGCTTCTGGGGGTTTGCCGACATCCCTGGTGCTCCTTGCTTCTCCATCATCCTGACCTCTGCCTTCACCTTAACATAGTAGCCTCCCTTTGTGCATGCCTGTGTCCAAATATTTCCTCTTCATAAGGACACTGGTCATGTTGGATTAGAGGCCCCCACTCCTCCAGTATAACCACACCCTAACTCTATTTCTTTTTTTTTTTTTTAAGATTTTATTTATTCATTTGACAGAGAGAGATCACGAGTAGGCAGAGAGGCAGGCAGAGAGAGAGAGAGGAGGAAGCAGGCTCCCCGCTGAGCAGAGAACCCGATGCGGGACTCGATCCCAGGACCCTGAGATCCTGACCTGAGCCGAAGGCAGCGGCTCAACCCACTGAGCCACCCAGGCACCCCCCTAACTCTATTTCTAAGTAAAGTTTTGTTCTGAGATGCTGGGGGTTGTGGCTTCAGTGGAGAAATTTGGGTGGGGATGTAATTCAATGGATAACACATCACTTCTGCTATAGTCCTAAACCTTCCCAGATCCAAAGGAAAGGAACATACAAACCTGACTGTTAATAGGAAGCAAGCAAAAGTCACATTGTCAGAGATTGTAAGAGTGTAGGATGGTAGATGGTGTTGTGGTTATAGCTGGAAAATATGAATGTCAAGTGTTGAGGTAGAGGCAGAGTAGAGGTAGGTGTTTCTCGATAAGGGGCATGCTCAGAGCTCAGGAATCAAACTATTTCCATTAGGATGAGTTCATCTGTAAGAAGAAAGAATATTCAGCTACCAGTTACTGGATGTAGGTGACTTGGTTCCACAGCTCAGGCATATCCTCACAGATTTGCATATCCTTCTGCTGTGTGTTGTCCTCAGAGTACCAGCGTTTTTGATCCTCCTTGTTGTTGCCTCATGGTCACAAGGTGGCTGCTGTAGCTCTCCACGTTACATATTCACTCCATTGTCCCAAGTGGGAAGGACAAAGAGCAAGAGCAAACGGTTGTCTTCTTAAGAGACTCAATATTTTTAGGTGGGAAGATATGCTGGGGCAGATTGCAACAACTGCCCTATTCTCCTCCTCTCCCCTGTGCGCTTGCTGTGGACTTTGTAGTGCCCTCCCACTCTGCCCTTCGCCATGGAATTTACCCTGGCCAATGGGATATTAGCAGATGTGACACCAACAGAAGTTTGAACTGGGCATGTGAGATTGCATTGTCGAACGTCTGCCATCACCAGGAGAACATGCCCAGGCTAGCTTGCTAGAAGATGAGAAGGAGAGGCACGTGGAGCAGAGTCAAGTTGCTCTAGGCTCCTGATCCAGCGTCCACCGCTCAGCATTCACTGGCCACCAGACATGCGCATGAGCCCCACGGTGATCAGCAGAACCACCTAGCTTATTCCCAGCAGACTCCAGAAGCATGAGCAATCGATACTTAATACTGCATTCCACTGAGGTTGGGTGGTGGTATTTCAAGCAGCATTACAGTGGCGGTAGATAACTGATTTGCATTTTTCGGAAATCCTCCAAGCGGTCTTGGGCAGAGCAGGGAGGTGGTGGGGGAGTGAGAGGGTAGGGGTAGGTTGTGGAAGAAGGGTCATATATCCAAACACAGGGGCATGGAGGCTGAGAAAGCAAGAGGAATGGGACAGAGCTGATTGGCTTGGGCCAATCAGGATCGATGTCCAGGGATTACTGCCCCCAAACAAAACTGAGGTTCTGTAAGCAAAGACAAGGCGGGGATGGCCCTGGGGTGGGCAGCCAGCAGCATCTGTCACCTCTACGACTGAAGATACTGTTTTTGCTCTGGCAGAGGTGTGGGGGGACGGTGGGGGGGGCTAGAGGACCCAGGAATGATGGTGGTTCCTTCCGAGGAGGGGACTGGGATGGGAGATGGATGGAGGAAGACGTCAGCATAATCAGTAAGGATTTCAATTTTCTACAAAATTTCAAAATTTTAAATAAAATGTACTAAATGAAACCAAAATGCGTTAATTACACTAACATATATGAATAATGATTAAAACATACTAAAGTTACATTAACACTTATTAATTAAGCAAAAACCTATTAATAAATGAAAACCTGTTAATTACAATTACATCAAATCATACTGTCAAATTAAAGGGTATTAATTTAGGTGCATTGATTAAAATTAAATTGGAAATATTGATTGAAATGAAATGAAAATGTGCTCATGAAAGTGAACTTACTATTCAGCTGTTGGATTAAACCTTATTACTATTTAAATTAAAATAGAGTAAATATAAAAATAAAAAGCTAAGTTAAATGAAAATTTTTTAATAGTTTTCTTTTCTTTTTTTTTAAGATTTTATTTATTTATCTGACAGAGAGAGATCACAAGCAGGCAGAGAGGCAGGCAGAGAGAGAGGAGGAAGCAGGCTCCTTGCTGAGCAGAGAGCCTGATGCGGGGCTTGATCCCAGGACCCTGAGATCATGACCTGAGCCGAAGGCAGTGGCTTAACCCACTGAAGCCACCCAGGCATCCCTAAGTTAAGTGAAATTTTAAAGTGTTAAAGGAAATAACATTTTCCCATGATTGTGGTCCATGGTTATGATCCCCTTGTAATCAAGACAAGTCTTGCAACACGTATGTGAAGATACCAAACGTAGTGCCTGGTGCACAAGGGGTGATCGGAGGGGCGAATGAGGAGATAGGACTGAGCTCGGGCTCAAAGTGTAGGGGATAAACAGCCTCCCACCAGAGACTGGACGCCTGGTAGAAGGGGCATGAGATCTGGGATCACTCGTGCTCCATCTTTGAAATACTTTACATATATTAACTCATTGAGTCCTTATACACACCCTCTGAAGTGGAAACTATTATTACCCCCATTTTCCAGATGCATAAACTGAGGCCCAGAAAGTTGAACTTAGTAAATGGACGAGTCAGGCTGCAAAGATCTGGATTTGAACCCAGGCCCTGACCCACAGGCTCTATGGGCCTCAGGCAAACCTCAGTTTCTGCCCCAGAGACTGAGGACAGCGACCCATTCGAGTAGGAGGTCTCAGGGAAACGGGAAGACTGTGTAGAAAGCCCTCAGTGAATCATATTGAATGTATGTCACTGATCTCTTCTCGTAGTGCTGGCTGGCAGCATGACTCTAGGGGGTCAGCTCCTCAGGCCAGGGTCCTTCCCACCCTGAGGACATGTCCTCTTCTCCCAGGCACAGCCTCAGAATTCCCCTAAAACCGCCAGAGAAAACTTACTTCAGTTTAGGAAAATGGAATAGGACATAGAACTGGAAAGGAGCAGAGAGGCCATTTGGGTCCAACATTTTCAATGTGCACAGATCTGGAAACAGAGGCCCAGAGAGGGCAAGCGACTTGCCCCAAGTCACACAGCAAGTCCGTGGCAGAAACAGAGCCAGGTGCATCTGTCCTGACTCCTGGACCCAAGGCTTTTCCCTCTCCCCCAGGATTTGTGCATGGGGGCATCTGGGAGTTTGTATGAACTGGATGGTTGAGGGCAGGGGAGAGGGGAGACCAACGATATTGCACTAAAAGAGGATCACGTGATATTTGCCTTTGACAATGCTCAACCATCACTTGCTATTAAATTTTTTTCAAGTGTGACCTTCAGGCACCTTAATGAATAAATATGATTTGAGCACGTATTTACTAGTGTCCAGTTATGCCTCCAGTAATGTGCTAACCTCATAGGAGATGAGAGGAAAGGACCCACCCTGCTCTGGGCTGAATGTTTGTACCCCCCCATTCTTTTGCTGAAACCTACTCCGGCAGTATGATGGTATCAGGATGTGGGACCCGGGGCATGGTTAGAGCAGGAGGCTGAGCCTTCACTGATGAGATTAGGGCCCTTTTAAGAGACACCAGAGAGCTCCTTCACCCTTTCTGCCACGTGAGATAATAGTGGCAGAAACTCTGCCAGCACCGTGACCTTGGACTTCCCAGCCTCCAGAACTGTGAGAAGTACATGTTTATTGTTTGTAAGCTACCCAGATTATGATATTTTTTGCTCTGGCAGTCCAAATGGGCTAAGACAACCCTTTCCAACTTTATGACTGAGAGACTTCAGAGAGAAAAAGAGACACAGAGTCGGTTGGCGTCTGCCTTTGGCTCAGCTCATGGTCTCAGGGTGGTTTGAGCCCTGCATCAGGTTCCCTGCTCAATGGGGAAGACTGCTTCTCCCTCTCCTTCTACCCCTCCCCTCTGCTCATGCACGCTCTCTCTCTCATAAATAAATAAAATCTTAAAAATGAGATATATATGTAATAATAATAAAGATTAAGTATCAAAGTTAAGATTAGCCTTCTTTAAAAATAACCCTCCTCAGGATGCCTGGCAGGCTCAGTTGGTGATGCATGTGACCCTTGATCTCAGCGCCCTGAGTTTTAGGCCCATGTTGGACGTAGAGATTTACTTAAAAAAATAATTAAGAAGAAATATGACCTGTTGGTAAGCCTTCCCGGTACTCTGCTACACTTCCGTTATCTCACTGTGAGTGTGAGTTTACCCTTCACTACCCTCTGGTTGGGGACCCTCTCTTTGTATCCTTGAGTCCCCTGCAGTCAGGCATTTAATGAATTTGGAGCACCCGCTCTGTGCCAGGACGCTGCTGTGAACAAGCAGACCCTCTCTGCGGCCTCCTGGGTTCAAGTTCTTGTGTTGTAGGCATAAATCAGCAAGAAAAGAAACAAGTTAACTCCAGGGTACAGTGAGTGAGAGCTATAAAAGGAAGAAACACACAGCTTTAGAGCATTCGCTTCTCAAACCAGGGTGTGCCACCAGCAGCAGCACTAGAGAGGCACAAGTTCAGCCCCATCCCAGACCCCCTGATTTAGGAGGCCTTGCATTTTATTTTAGAAAGATTCCCATGGGATTCATGTTCACCTTGAAGGCTGAGAGATGCTGCCTTGGGTAGTGCGACCCATGAAGGCTTCTTGGAGGAGGTAGCATGTGAATTGAGACCCAAAGGTTGAAAGAGTCATGCAGCATGCAGAGCACAAATTCCAGGCAAAGGGAACTTCAAGTCCAAAGGTCATGACACCAGGAAGAGGTCTGAGGAGTTCCAGCCACTCCAAGACTGGAGTGGTTCTGGCAAGCAGGTCAGGGGTACTGGCTGAGGCTAGGGAGGCAGGTGATGGCCCCAGATGGGCCCTGGGAAGGGGTTCGGATAGCTCACACCACATCCAGGAAAGGGCCACATGGGGGTGGGGCACAATCTGATTGACATTTACAAAAATGCCCCTCTGGGCCTGCTGTGGCTTCATACCGTGAAGCTTAGCTCTTTTGGAGCCCCGTTTCTCTTACTTTCCTTCCATGTATGGTTCTGGGTCAGGCTTGACCAGAAGATAAATGAGCATATTAAGACTCACTCAGTGGTTTCTATCTAATATATTGTCCACATTCAGATTTCCTCAATTGTCCTCCAAATATCTCACTTTAAAAATATTCATATTAAGGGGAGCCCAGTTGGCTCAGTCAGTTGGATATGCAGCTCTTGATTTTGGCTCAGGTCATGGTCTCGGGTCCGGGGACTGAGCCCATCTTGGGCTTTGGAGTGTGCTTGGAATTCTCTCTCTTTCCTTCTCCCTCAGCTCCTCCCCTTCTCTCTAAAATAAATAAATTAAATATTTTAAAAAATATTAATATTAATAATATGCTGGGTGATAATGAGAGCTGTCCCAAGGTTGATTATACATAATCGCAGAGGAGAATCTGGGAGGGGAGGCAAAAATCACCACCTTCCAATAGCTTCTTCCCTGGTGTGACCAAATTTTGCACAACCAACCCCAAACAGAATGGCAAAGGAGGCAAGTGCACTGTTCGAGGGCCAGCCTGGTCTCAGGCCCAGAGATGGTGAATTAATTGAGCAGGTGTGGACCTGGGCATTGTTTTGTTTTGTTTTTTAAAGATTTCTTATTTATTTATTTAAGAGAGAGAGAGCACAAGCAGGGGGAGGGGCAGGGGGAGAAGTAGACTCACCGCTGAGCAGGGAGCCTGATGTGGGACTCCATCCCAGGACCCCAAGATCATGACCCGAGCCAAAGGCAGACGTGTAACTGACTGAGCCACCCAGACACCCCAGCATTTTTCGGTTTTTAAGCTGCCTGGGCAACTCTGGTGTATAGTCAGGTTTGGAAGTCGCTGCAATGGCCACAGGAAACCTTCCCGTCTCTGAAGTCAGACCCTCCCTGCGCTTTCTCTGGGGTATTGGTGGGCAGGCTTGTCCCCATGGTCCTTTCGCCTCCCACCACTCCCCCACCTACCTGCAGACCTCCTTTCCAACAGGTTGGGACAGTGCTTCTCACTTAGGGATCAAAGTTATCTGTGGTCACCAAACCCTTGGAAGGCATAGGAAAGGGGAGGCGAGGTGGCTGACTTGCACTTGGAAAAGTGTAGGGCATTGGAGGGGTCAGTCAGTGAGGACACTGCAAAGGGGGGAAGCAGGGAAGTGGAAGGAACCCCAGTGAAGCCAAAGAAAAGTCTTTCCAGAAGGAGTGAGAGGTCCACCCTAACCCCTGGTTTCTCCTCTCCGCCACCGTTTCTTCACGTCTTTGCTTGACTCAGCCCTCCTCCCCTTTTTGCATGTTTGACTCACTTCCTTCAAGCACCTCCACACTCCTCGCCCCCTCTTCCTCGGCAGTACACACCTGGCCAAACACCAACCATCTATCTTCTCCGCCAGCTGAACGCGGTGGGAAGAAACCACCCAGCCAGCCCAACGGGTTTTACCTGAACCAGAGAAATCACAGACCTCACACAGGCACAGGGAATCCTCGCCATAGGCTCTGGTGCCTGCTTGCTCAAAAGAGGAAGGTGTCCTTGCAGTCCTCCCACACCCTCCACCTGCCCTCCAGCTGATGACCCTGTCCCACACTTCCCTGTGGGCAAACTTCATGAATCCATGAAGCTGGATTCCCTTGTTGCCCATCCCCAGTGCACAAGCCCCTCATCTTCTTCCCCTTCTGTGACCCCTCCCTTTCAACCCCCAAACCCCAACTTGCGTCCCCTCTGGATCAAAGTTATCCCCATTCTCCCTCCCCTCCTCTCTTCTTCCCTTTCCTTCCACTTCTCTCCCTATTTGACATCAGCTTCTCCATCTTCTCCCTGTCTTTCTCCCTCATCTCCACCTCCCAGGACAGTCTGGCCTTACCTCCACCTGCTGCGGTCCTTTCTAAAAGGCAGATGTGGGGGTGTGCCTGGGTGGCTCAGTGGGTTGGGCCTCTGCCTTTGGCTCAGGTCATGGTCTCGGGGACCTGGGATTGGGTCCCTCGTCGGGCTCTCTGCTCAGTGGGGAGCCTGCTTCCTCTTCTCTCTCTGTCTGCCTGCTTGTGATTTCTGTCAGATAAATAAATAAAATCTTAAAGAAAAGAAAAAAGGCAGATGGGAACGTCTCCACCTGGTCAGAAGGGGGACCCGAAAATCACAGACGGATTTCAACGTCCAAGGAGCCTTTCCTCTTTAGCCCGTAGTTGGGAGGGGATGCCTCGAGACTGTGAACACCCAGCTCCCCACCAAGGTTTCCCCAGTGATTTAAAAAAAAAAATTTTTTTTTTAGATTTTATTTATTTATTTGACGACAGAGATCACAAGTAGACAGAGAGGCAGGCAGAGAGAGAGAGGAAGAAGCAGGCTCCCTGCTGAGCAGAGAGCCTGATGTGAGGCTCCATCCTAGGACCTGAGATCATAACCTGAGCCAAAGGCAGAGGCTTTAACCCACTGAGCCACCCAGGCGCCCTTCCCCAGTGATTTTTAACATCAGACGCTGCGTGAGTCTCACCTGGAGCAACATTCTATCGCACCCAGCCATATAGGCGGTAACAGCGGCCTGGACTCGGTTAGTAGGGACAGTGGTGGGGAGAGGTGATCAGATTCTGGTTTTAACTATAATTAAATCACTCGCTGTGTAACTACGCACTAAACATGTCTCCTCTGCTTGTTCCGTAAGGACTGGGCCCTGTGTCCCCTAGGTTCCTGTGTCCCCTACCCGACAGGGCTTATCACTAAGAATGACACAAAATCTCCAGGTACGGTCCCCAAGCCCTTCACATCCACTCCATTCTCAGAGGACAGTTGTTACAGATGGGGAGACTTAGGCACAGAGAGGTGGGTGACTTATCCTAGGCACACAGCCAGTAGGTGGCAGAGATGGGAAACAAAGCCAGAGGCCTCCTTCCAGAGCCTGCACTCCTTAACACTAGACTGGCGTCAGGAAGAAGCCGCCATGAATGTCTTTGATTAATGTGGATTGGGGAGGGAAGTGGGGGGAGATGTGTTGTGAGTCATTTCAGCTCCCTCTCCTTACAATCCTTTTAGGGGGAAGGGGTTGCTCTGTTTTCTGTTTTGTTTGATGACAGTCAATGTCATTGGATGCCTTGCAGAATGACCTTTTTTTTTTTTTTTTAAGATTTTATTTATTTATTTGAGAGATGGAGAGGGAGAAGCAAACTCCCCACTGAAAAGAAGGGACGCATCCAAGGAGACATGGGTCAAAGCCATCTTCGTACGGGGGATACAGGTGGCTGCGTTTGGTGCTGGCCTCCCTTCCACCAGGACCTATCAGCTCATTGCCCAAAATTCAGGAAGACCATCACTTCCTTTGAAATTAAGACCACTGGTCCTTTACTTAAGTGGTCGCGAGAGCTCTCAGCTCATAGATGGCATGAGCTCCAAAGCCATTGTTCTCTGACAATTGTCTCTCTCTTAAAAGTGTTAATCCAGCATCCCTAGAAGGGGGATACACTGTATTATTAGAGGAAAGAGGAGACTTGCATATTGGAATAAGAATTTGGAGGGGAGTTTGAAGGAAAGAGAAAATCTTGGATTTCCTTTGTCATTCAATAAAGCCTAAAGTACTAGGTCTTGGGGATGCCCACACCTTTATCTCAGCTCTTAGTCTGTCCCTTGTATCAGTCAGCTACAGCTGCCTAACAAACCATCTCAAAACAGAGTGGCTTAAGACAATAACTGCTTATTATTTTTTTTCTCACGTATATTTGGTTCACGTGGACCATTCTGCTCATCTGGGCCAGGCTCGGCTGAGCTGGCTGGGGCTCGCTCCTGCGTCTGCCTTCCTCCAGCAGGTTAGCTAGAGGCTGGCTGGTTTGGAATGACTTCGGTTGGGATGACTCAGTTCTTCTCTACATCCCCCTCATATCCATCCAGCAGGCTAGCCCAGGCACGTTCTGGTGGCAAAGGCAAAGGAGCAAGAGAGAGAGGAGCAACTCTCAGACATCTTGGGGCCTTGTCGTGGGACCCATGTCTGTTGCTCTGGGGCATTCCCCTGGCCAGAGCAAGCTGCGGGTTCCAGGTCAGGGCATGAAGAGGTAGAGCTCACCTCTTGTGGGAGGAGCCACAGAGTCCCGTAGCAAAGGGCTTGCACTGGGGAGGGGTGCATAAGGGTGGCCTGGGGGTAGGGGAGACGGAGATTTGCTTTTTCTGACTTGGTTTCTTTCCTCTGAGCTTGCTAAGGCCTGAGTCCCATTTGCCACAGACCCTTTGCCCAACACTCCTTGCTTTCTGGCTTCACTCTGTTCTCCAATTTGTCCTGTGAGTCCCTTGGATATCCTCTGGGGACTCTGTCTCATTCCTCACTCCCCAAGCCCCCAACCACACCTCCAACCATCCCTGGATGCTGAAGGCCCCAGGACATACTTCAGGACTGGGCTTCCTCTGGTTTCCCAACCTTTTCTCATTTCCTTCCATCTCCCTCGAGAAGGTATTTCTCCTCCAGTGCTCGGGAGGGGTTTGGCCTAGACTTCTGCTTTCTCAGCCCCCTCCCCAGTCAGTCACTGTTTTTCCTGGGCGGGGGGGTCAGTCCTCTGTTTCCATCCTGGGCCAGACCGCCATCTTCTCTTGCCTAGACTGGCGACAACCACACGTATGGGTGTGTGGGGGGTGTGGTCTGCTTGTTAATACTGATTCTGCTGCTGACTAGTTGGGTGGCCTCTCTGTGCCTCAGTTTTCTCCTGCTGTAGACCGAATGTTTGTGTGCTCCCCCCACCCACCCAAATCTATAGGGTAAAACCTCCCCACATCCCCAAAATGATGGTATTTGCAGGCTGGGCCTTTGAGGGGTAAAGGTAGTAGGGTCATGAGGGTAGAGTTCTGCTGAATGAAGTTAATGACCCCATACAGGAGACCCACTTCCACCACGGGAGGACATAGGAAGACGCAGACTGTCTATGAAGCAGGAAGTGGGTCCTCCCTGGAGGCCGAGTCTGCCTGAGTCTTGATCTTGGACTTACCTGCCTCCAGAACTGTGAGGAAGAGACTCCAGCTGGTTGGAAGTCACCCAGTCTGGGGTGTTCTGCTAGAGCGGCCGGAAAGAATGAACATGTCTCCTCTATAATGCGTAGATGATGGTAATACCTGCTTCTAGCCCGTTGTTTTTTGTGAGGAGCCAAAAAGGATGTCTGAAGATTCAGGGCACCTGGGATTGTTCCGAGTCCTGGTAATTGGCAGGGAAAGAATGGGGATGACAGGATGTGCCGGGGG
The DNA here is from genome assembly GCF_020171115.1 of Neogale vison. Taxonomy (NCBI): domain Eukaryota; kingdom Metazoa; phylum Chordata; class Mammalia; order Carnivora; family Mustelidae; genus Neogale; species Neogale vison. The sequence continues at coordinate 52,283,368 of NC_058097.1, read as the reverse complement.
CTGGCTCGCTCCAAGGTGCCGGGGCTCTGCTCTCCCAGCGAGCCTATGGGTTGGTCCCATTCTTCTGATGAGACAACTGAGGTTCAGTCACTTGCCCAGGGCCACCGTCATTGAATCACTGGGTCACGGTTTGAACCAAGATCCATCTGGTTCCTCAATTTCTCTTTCTGACTGTGAGCACCGCCTTCTCACTCTCCTCCTGCTTCCTCTTCTCTCCCTGCTCCAATCTCCTCCCCCAACGACAGTCAAAGAGAGGAAGCTGATCAAGGCTCCCCATTTCCTAAGACCCTTCGGAGATGTGACCCTGAACAGTGCAGGGTCTGGGGTGAGATCCTGGACTAGGCAGCACACTGCTGTAAGAGACGTTACAGACATGAATGGAAAGGTTTGAATTTGTGGATTAAACAGTGTGGCAGGGTTCTGTTTCCTGATTTCAGTAATGGTCCTGGGGTTGTGGAAGAGAATCTCTTTGTTCTGTAGCTCCATGCCAAGGCGTTTATAGGGATCGAGGGATACAGGGTGCACAGTCGCCTCAAATGTTCGGAAAGGCGTGACATAAAGCAAATGTGGCAAAATGTGATTAACTAATGAATCGAGGGAAGAGTTTTTACCCTTCCTGCTAGTTTTCTATAGTTCGATCTTATTTCAGGTGAAAAATAAGACAACAGGGGGTGCCTGGGTGGCTCAGCCGGTTAAGTGCTGGACTCTTGATCTCAGCTCAGGCCTTGATCTCAGGGGCAAGAGTTCAAACTCCGAGCACAGTGCAGAGTCTATTTTAAAAAACAGAACAAAACAAAACAAAACCACACAGGGGGCGCTTGCGTAGCTCAGTCCGTTAAGTGTCTGCCTTTGGCTCAGGTTATGATCTCAGGTCCTGGGATTGAGCCCAGTGTCCGGCTCTGCACTCAGTGGAGTGTCGGCTTGTCCCTCTGCTCCTCTCCTCTGCTCATGCTCTCTCTGTCTCTCTCTCTCAGATAAATAACTAACATCTAAACGAAAAACCCATAAGTAAACCCATAAGAAAAACACATAAATAATAAATAAAAATAAAAACAAGAACAAAAACATTCATTCCGCTCCTTGGTCGATACCCAAGAGAAGTGAAAACCTGTGTTGTCACAAAAACTTGGGCGTCGATGTACAAAGCAGTGTTATTCCCAATACCCCAAAAGTGGAAACAGCCCCAATGACTCTTACCTGAACGTGGGAACCAGATGTGGTATACCAAATCAGCAGAATATTACTTAGCCATAAAAAGGAATGACCTACTGATCCCGGCTACATGGGTGAACTTGGAAAACACTATGCTAAGTAACAGAAGCCAGCCACACGAGGCCCCCTTTGTATGATTGATTCTATTTATGTGTAATGTCCATGACAGACAGATCCCTAGAGACAGAAAGCAGATTGGTGGTTGCCTAAGGTTGGTGGGGAAGGAAAATGGGGAGTGACTGCTGCTGGGTATAGGGTTTCTTGTTGGGTGATGGAATGTTCTGGAACTAGGTAGGGGGGATGGTTGCCCAGCCTCGGGAATGTACGGAAAACCACTGAACTGTACACTTAAATTGTGAATGTGAATTCACAAAAAAAGTGAATTGTACACTTAAAATGAGTGAGTTTTATGGTATGGGAATTGCATAGTGACTTAAAGTAACAATGCTGACAGCAAGCCTTTCAATGACTGTGTATCAATGACTGTGTATCTTTGGGATCAGACCGCAAATCCATGGTATACATACACAGAGTCCTTTGGCTTCGCTCAGCTAAGCTTCCAACACTCCAGCAGCCTGACCTGACTTCTAACCCTGCCAGTGCTGCCTCTGGACCTTTGTACCTGCTCTTCCCTTCCACCCTTGTTGGACAAACTCTATCACCTTGGAGTTTTAGCTTACAACTGACTTCCTGCAGAAGGTCACCCTTAATCCCTGGAGATCAGGTCCTGGGCTCCCAAAGTAGCATTTGAGATCATTTCCAGGTGACTTATTTTCATGAGTTTATTTTAATGCATGCCAGGGGAGGCGGGGTCTTGGGGGGAAGGAAGGAACCAGTCCAACACACCTGTGATTTCATGACTATTGGTGCTTAGGATGAGCCTAAGGTAGCCCCATGGGAATCCATTTGAGGAAGAAAAAAACCAAGCTGGTTGAAAGAACAAATTAAAAATATAAACAGTAAATGCGGTATTCTGCACAAATTGTGAAATAGTCCTTTGGGAATCCCAGAAGTTGAGAAGTCCCCAGGGTCCGGCTTAACTATGCCTGACCTTCCATAGCCGCCACCAGGCTAATTAATAGCTATCACTTGGGGAATAGTTTGCTTTATGTCTGTTCCCCCCATCCTGCCCCTCTCCTGCTGGGGTCTGGCAGGGCTGGGCGTGTCCCCAGCATCACCTGCATAGTGTGGGGCACAGAGCAGGGGCTCAGGGAACCTGTGTTGAAAGAACAGTGCTGAGCTGCCTCAGGGTGTGGAGCCCTTCTGCCAAGGGCACTAGGGAGCCCTAGCACCGTTTCCATCGGGAATGTCAAGTCTCATCTGTGCTTCAGGAACTCTGGGCTCTCTCTCCACTCTGGGCCCAGAAAATCAACACTCCTCCCTGCACTATGTTTTCCTATCAAACTCCTCTTTATCAATTCTCCTCTGCCAGGAAGACTTTCTGAACCCCAGGCTGGGGCTCCGGGCTCCCAGATCCCCCTTCGTCCCCCATGCCAGCCCTGACAACACTGGGGATGGGTCTGTATCCTCCATAGACCTGGGAGAGCTTTATGAGGTCTGCCCTGGGCTCTCTCTAATCCCTCCAGAGCAGGTGCACTGACTGGACCCCACTTCCCTTCCACTTCCCCCAATGTCCCCCTTCTTTCCCTCCACCTGGCCCCTCTCCAGCTATTTCTGGCTCCTCTCCTTGAATACACTGCCACGTGAATTACTTTTAAAGCCGTCTGTGCTCAACACCACTGCTTTCCTTCTTCGCTGCATATTACAATTTTTAACCTTTTATTTTTTTTGAAGATTTTATTTGTTTATTTGACAGAGAGAGACCCAGCGACAGAGGGGACACCAGTAGGGGAGTGGGAGAGGGAGCAGCAGGCTTCCTGCTGAGCAGAGAGCTGGACGCAGGGTTCGATCCCCAGACTCCAAGATCATGATCTGAGCTGGAAGCAGAAGCTTAACCAACTGAGCCATCCAGGAGCCCAGCCTTATATTTTCATCGTGTATGCATCCACGTTATATCAGGTGCCAGCACTTGGTTCCTTTTTGGGGCCATATACTACTCTATTGCATGGGTTCACCACATTTTGTTTATTCATTTATCTACTGATAGATGCATGGGTTTTCCCCTTTTGGCTATTGTGAGTAGTGCCGCTATGAACAGTCTTGTCCAAATTATTGTTTGAACATGTGGTTTCAATTATTTGGGGGGTGTATAACTGGAAGTGGGTCTATGGTGATTCTATGTGCTGGTTACAGAGGGAAACACCAAACTCGTGGCTAGACCATTTTACCGACCAGCAGTGTATGGCAGTTCTGATTTTACCGCATCCTTGCTAACACTTGTTCTTGTCCCCTTTTCTCATCATGGCCATTCTACTGAGCGTGGAAGAGTGTCTTACTGTGGTTTTGATTTGCATCTCCCTGGTGACTGCTGACTTTGGGCACCTTTTGCAAACTACCCACAGCTCCCCTCCCCCGCCCCATCGCACCTCCCCTAAAAGCCATTTTCTCCACGTTTGCCAATCCAAAGGTTTATCTCAGCTCCCATTCTTTTTTTCTTTTTAAAGATTTATTTATTGATTTGAGGGGGTGAGGGGCAGAGGGAAAGAATCTCCAAGCAGACTCCCCACTGAGCATGGAGCCCAATATGGGGTTCAATGCTGGGATCCCTGACATCACGACCTGTCAGCCCCCATTCTTTCCTCTCTCCTAGCAACTTTGGACACCTTCCTCTCTCTCCAGCCATGTCCTGCCTGTTCTCCTTGCTCTTCTTTTTCTCTTTTCTGCAGGGAGATGTGGGGACATGGGCCAGTTTATTTCACTTCTCTGTACTTTAGTTTCTCCATCCATGAGAGTGGTAACACTTTTGACTTCTGGGTTGTTGCAAAGATTCAGTGAGCTGATGTGTATGAAAGGCTTAGAAGTGTGCCTGGCACATAATAAGCAATAAATAAATGTTTAATGGGTAAAAGGGCCAAGGGCAAAACATTTTCTCTGTGAACGGTACTTTAAAAAATTTTGCCCTAGTGTAGAATTTTAGAAAGAACCGCCAGGAATTCTTTTATTAAAAACAAGACAGGAGCACCTGGGTGGATCATTAGGTTAAGCATCCGACTCTTGATTTTGGTTCAGGTCATGATTTCATGGTCCTGGTGGGATCAGGCCCCCGTGATGGTGATGATGCTCTGTTCCTCTCCCCGCCCCCACCCCATGCTCTCTCTCTAATAAATTAATAAACCTTTAAAAACAAAAACAAAAAAACTCTCTACCACAGAAGATAGTTGCAAAACAGTTCACTTCCATGAGGACAGAACAGTTTTTAGGGGCAAGTGTAATAAGGCAGTTAAAAAGTATGAGGTTTGGAGCAGGGCTGCCTGGGTTCGAGTCCCCACGCAGCCTGATCTTGGCAATTTTGTAACCTCTCTGTGACTCAGTTTCCATGTGTGTAAACCAGGGATGATATTAGACTGTCCAATCTGCTAAGACTTGATCGGGCATTCACTGACTTTAAACACCAGGACTGGCCATAACTACATCTTGTAGATGGGCAAATTTTCACTCTAGGCTTGGGTGACTTTCACGGCAAACTAAATGTTTCACAAACCCCGGATCATCGAAATTTATACAGAGGAAATCTTCACAAGTAAGAACCGTAACAGTCCCAAACTCATTAGCTGCCGGAAGCTGTTCTCATCCTCTTCCCTAGATCTCCCAGAACACGGGAGTTTTCAAGCAATTCAAAACCAGGGACAGGGCTCCCCTCTGCCCATTCAGTCAGTGGATCCCTACAACCTCAGAAGGGGTTTATCAGTGAGGCTGACTACCCTTCTTAAAGGGGCTCTCCTAGATTTTCTTATGCTTCTTTCCTAAAAGGGCTTGGTTAGGTTTGTTTCTCCTCATGGTCCCCCAAGCACAGCTAAGGCAGCCCCTTAGGATGTTAAATCCCCGGGGTGATTACTAAATTGCTTAAAGCAACAAAGGCACTCTCTTCGTTGGGTCTGGCTATGCGGTAGTACAGGAGTTATTGAAGACACTCATTCCCAGCCAGGCCCTCCCCAACCCCCAAGGCCATTGTGGAGGTACAGGGGGTGCAGGTCTGGGGCCCACAACCTCTATAGCCAAGTCAAGAGTTTCCTCAGGGGGAGTAGGGGCAAGGTGGGAGGGTGCAAAGGGAGAGTTCTCAGAACTCAGTATTTTTGTTTACAGTGTATGTATTTCTTTGAATGGATGATACAAGGTTCGAACTTTTGTGCAAAAGTACAGAAAGATCCACCCTCCCCTACCCTGTCTTCCTCTCCAGGGACAAATGCTGTTACCAGTTTGTTTTCGCTTTCAAAGATACTCTGAGCCTTTGAGAAGCAAAAGCTTGTATTTCTTTTCACCCACTCCCCCACTTTTAAATCATTATACACTCTGCTCCCCTCTTTGGCTTTTTTTTTTCTTGACCGGAAAAATAGCTTGTGCTGTGTCGATTCGGGTATGACTTCCTCATTTTAGGATTACTTCGTGTCCCATTATGGGTCAGGCCACAGTTTATTTAACGAGTCCCCCATCCATGGACAGTTAGGTTGTTTCCTGGCTCGTGTGTTGTTCTGTGTTTTTTTCCACCTCTCAGGCGTTTTTAGAAAAACAAAAACCATGCTCCCCAACCCGATCCTTGATTAGCATTTGTCGAGAAATGAACGGAAGCTCCAACTTGCCCACCGCCGCTACCCGCATCTGCCCAGGGTACCCCCACAGCCCGAACCCCACTGCACCCGCGGCGCGCTCAGCGCGGGTGCTAGCTGTCAGGCGCGGGCCCCGGCCCTCCAAAGCCCCGCCCCGCGGCCGGCCCGCAGTCGGGCCGATTCAAATCCAGCCAATGGCAGCGTGTAAACAAACCCAGGCCCCGCCTCTCGATGAATAATTCCCCGAGCCAGCGCGAGGCCCAAAGAACCCTGTAGGGGTTGGGGGTGGGACAGAGAGGTGGCCCCGCCCCCAGGCTTGGGCCAATGGGCGATCAGACCCCGCCCCCCGCACTTGCCGCGCTGAGGACCCGAGTCCGGGTTGGGCTCGCAACTGCCTGATTTCGTTCTCGCTCTCGGCGTCTGCCTTCAGAGCGGACCAGTAGGGCCAGGAGCTGGGGCAGCGCACTCCCCTTGTACGAGCCATATTTAAAGGGCGCGGTCAGAGGGCAGAGGTGGGAATTAGTGCCCTCTGATTTCCCCTTCTTTCCTCACCTCGCGACTAAAACCCGGGTCCTTGGAGAGGTCCCTGATGGAAACTTTCTCTTCTCAAACCCCATTGAATCGAAACCTGAAGGGACCGCAGAGTGTTTTAGAATCGGGCAAGGCTTCTTCTTTTGTTTCCTCTTGTTACTGAAGTGTTCCATACATACAGAAAAGTGCACGAATCGTTAAGTGTGCGGCTGAAACGAAAACCAAGAACACCAGCATCCTCCCAGATGAAGAAACAGAACTTGGGTTGGCGAAGTTTTCAACTTTGCAGCAGCCCGTGCGAGGGAGGGGCCGCAACGGGCCGCAACGGGCCGCAACGGGCCGGGTTTTGACTTTGAGAGGGACCCAAGAAAACCCACCCCTTCTCTGTAGGGAGATGGCCATCAGGCCAGACGTTGGTGAGGGTCCTGCAAGGTGGGAGCTGGAGTGCAGGGCTGGTAGGAGAGGCAGGCCTCAGTTACAGGTAAAGGGGATTGTTGGCAGAGCTGAGGGTGGGGCGAGGAAGGACTAGCAGTGGGACTGGATGAGACAGAAAATGCTGTGATACTTGGGCAAGAGGGCGTTGGGGGGCGAGGAGAGCTGCCCTGGCTGGAGGATTGGGAACGCAAAGAGGACTTGCAACCAGTGGGCTTGAAGTGGAAAAAAACCCTGGGTTAGGGCGGCTTAGTCCTCCAATGTACTGGATCCTTCCATGGCCAATAGTGGGTTTCCTGCTGTTCCTTTTCAGCTGCTCGGTTATAATGAAAACAGTCCCATTAAGTGTTGAGATGAAGGGCAGAAATCCAAGCTTGTGTTGGGGCTGTGGCGTTTTAATAAGCTCAGGTCCAATGTCTAGGGCTTTGCTTGTTGTTGAGAGGGCCACAAGGGCCTAGAGAGGCCGTTTTCCTTACAGAAAACTTGTTTGGACCCCCTTATTCATTCAGCAAACGCTTATGAAGTGTCTGTCACCTGCCCAGCCTTATGTTAGTAAAGAGGAGATACTGTGACCCATATGGGATTAAGTCCCAACTTGGGAGGCAAGGACCCTGAGGTGGGGAGAGAGGAGGAGAGGGGTAGCAGAACACAGAGATGTAGCCTATTTGCTGGTTGAGGATAGGTCTGGTCCTCATCTTTCACATCTGTACACTGCTTTGTCCCTATGACCTTCGGGATCCTTGTCTTGTTTCAGCCTCTCTGTGATCCTCATACAAAGTTCGGACCCAGGGGACACGGAGCCGGGTTTGACTCCCAAGCTCTGTGACCTTGATCTGGTGTCTTACCCTCTCTGAATCTGTTTCTCCTTCACAAAATAGAGGATAGAATTGAGGTTTAAAAGAGAGCCAGCACCTGGCTCAGAGGGTTACTCCGCTCATCAGAGCATTGATCAGAGTGGGGAGTTAGCATTACCGGGTTAACCGAGTTAAGGGGGAGGTAACACATGTCTGTAACACATGGACCAATAAGATGGATTTGATGGAAGGACAGTTGCAGATGTGTGATGAAGTCAGGGGAGTGACACACTGACAGTCCGATCTCAGTGGCGGATAATTAGGTGTTCACCACTTTAAAATTTTCATGATAAAATGCTGGGGTGGGGTGGGGGTTCTCGGTGTCTGACTATACACTCCCATTGGACTGATGAGAAAGTGGAGGAGCTGGAAGAAAAGTGACTCACCCCAAGTTCATCTGATGACTCAGAGCCAGTTGGTGACAGAACAAACGCCAGGGTGTCCTGGCTTGGTCCCCACAAGGAGCTGAACCTATCTGGGTCTCACCACCAACTTAACCCTTAACCTAGAACTCCTGACTTGTGTGGAATTCTCAAAGGGATAATGGGTACCATCCCCAAAAGACAGCAGGTCACTTCTCGTTTGAGCAGATAATGACCCCTACACTGGCCTTGGACATTTGATACCCCAGGGCTTGGCCAGTCATGGCTAGGTTTGGGGTTGACTTTTTCTTGGCTTCCTTTACATCTAGCCAGGCCCATTCCAAGTGGCATAGCATCAAGACTGTCTTCCAAAGAGGTCAGATGTGTCTGTGGGAGGGTAGGTATTCTCTTTGTTCCAAAGAATTTCTTGAGCATGAAGAACCAGGCAGTGTTCTTGGGGGGGAGAGGTGTGCAGATACCAGTGTTCCCCTGTCGTGCAATGCAGGGGGGTAAGTGAAGTTAGATCTTTTATTGCAGTCTACTAACTTTTAACCAGTCTTCAAGTGCTGAGCTCTCCCAGTGGGGGCTGGCAGCTTTGACAGACCCAAGTGCCACCCAGCTCAAATCAGGTCCTACTTCGTGGTTGTGTGGCACTGGTCCGAAATACTTCCCCTCTCAAAGCCAATTTACTTCTCTACACTGTAAACTGGGATTCAAGGTTTCTAGATGGCGGTGGCTAGAGGTCTCTTCCTAGCGGGCGCTACTGAGGTCTGAAAACATTGTGCTTGGCCCTGGAGCTCAATTGCAGCAAATAGAAGGGCAAGCTGCACAAGTCCACGTGTATATGGCCCTTCTCCAAAGGGTCTCATACTTCCAGTACGATCCCAATATAAGTTACGGATTATTTTGTAACTTATTATTATTATGGATTATTCACCACTGTCTCCTGTTTGGGGTAACCCAAAGCTGATTAAGTTTACTTTCTACATAATAATCACAAATGGTCTGCACTGATCTGGCATTTCCTACCAGGTGCAGATCTTCACAAGCGCGTATCTGGTCCTAACGACCTTGTGAAGTGAGGCCTATGATTGAGATGAGGTAATGGAGGTACAGAGACGTTAAGTCACTCGCTCAAGGCCACACAGCAAGGACGCGGCAAACGCAGAACGGGAACCGCGGGCTTCACCGGTTGGAGTCAGGGCCCGTAATATCTTAAAAAATATGAAGGGTACCACCAAGATAGTAGGATAAATACTAAAACTTAAAACACAGTTCTCCATCATTAATTCATCGAACACACATTTATTAAGCAGCTTCTGTGTGCACGGAGCTTTTTAGGGCACTGAGGAGGCCGAAGGTAACAAAAAACCTATAGAGAGGCCTCCCAGGCCTGTGCACCCCTTAAGGGCAGGCTGGTCCGGCCCATTTGGGTCCCCGCTGGGCCCCCAGCACCGCAGAGGACACACAGTAGGGGCCCACCGAGCGTTCCCTGAACGAACGAGGGAATCTAAGCGTCCCGCCCGCAAGGCGTTCACGGGCTGGTGGGGCGGAAACGGACCCAACACCACCGAGACGTCCTGGGGCTTCTGGGAATCCCATCAGCGCCGGCCGTGAGGCCTCTAGGAAGCTCTGAAGTTGGACCCCGCGTTCCCGGCGCCCCCCACCCCGGGGCCGTCGCAGGTCAGCAAAGACCGATTGAGGTGAGTGATCAAGCCATGCCCGGGGTCCCGGCCGGTCACCCCAAACACCCCCCTTGCCCGCCGCCTTCCACCCTCTTCGCTTCGGTTCCCGGCTCCTTCGCGGTTCCAACGGCGAGGCGCCCCCTCTTTATCCTCTACTCCCGCTACCTTTTCGAACCTTCGGCACCCGCTCTGGGCGCGTCCTCCCGCCTGGCGACTGTCCCCCGCGTCCGGCGCGCGCCCCGGGCGTACGGCACCCCTTTCCCCAGCGGACTGGACGCCCGGGGTCTGGGAGCGCGAATCCCTCAGCCATTTCCCCCAACCCGGAACGCCGTGCGCGGCAGTCGGCCGACTCTACCAGAGCCTGGGAAGGCGCGACCCCAAACCCCCGAGACTGGGGCCGGGGAGGGGGCGGCGCTGGCGCGCAAGGCACCCCCCCCGGGCGTCCTCGGCCTCCCATTTGCTCCCGGGCCCGCCGCTCGGCGTCCGGAGCCGGGGCTGGTGTGCGGAGCGCGGGGCGGGGCCTCCCCCAAGCCCGTCCCCCGGCGAGGGCGGAGGGAGGAGGAGGAGGAGGAGGAAGGGGGGGCGGACACAAAACCTGCAAGGTTTTTTTTTTTTTTCTTTTGCATTTAATTAATTTTTTTTTTTTTTTTTTTCCAAACCCGAGGGGTCCTCCCCGGAGCGCGCGCGGGTCCGGGGCGCCCGGGCCGCGGCGCGGGGCGGCGGCAGGGCCCTGGCGGAGGCTGCCGGGCGGCCGCCATGCGATCAGGCAGTGCGCTGACCGGCCCGGCCGGTCGGCCCCTTCTGGGTCCTCCCTTTGCAGCCCGTGCGGGGCCGTCTCGGAGACCCCGCGCCGACGGCTGCTCAAACATCAGGGTGAGTTTCTCACAATGTAGCAATTTCTCTTTAAATCTCTTAACTCTCTCTACCTGCGAGTCGGGGCTGTGACAGGGCGCAAAAGCGAGGGGGGAGTGGGGGTTGGCGGCGAGGGTGTGTGTGGGGGGAGCCGGAGCCGGGGCCGAACCCACCCCCCCGACACTCACACACTCAGCCCCCCAACCGGGGCGCAGCGCCCGCTGCCTCTTTTTCTGCTCGGCGCCCACCACCCCCGGCAGCCCCCCCACCCGCCGCGTCTCTCCCACCATCACCGCCGCCCCGATCCTGCGGGGACCCCCCCACCCCGGGCTCCCCTGCCCAAACCCGGCGCCCGGTGCCTCCCCGGCCCTCCCGCCGGCTGCCGGGGATACAATGGAGCGGCGGAAAAACGAGACCTAACGTTCCACGGGGGGAGGGGCGGGGAGACCCCCCCTCCCCCGGCCCGGGGGCCCCCTCTCCTTACCCTGCTCCCCGCCTTTCGGAGAAGAAGAGGGCAATGGGGCAGCGGTTCGTGCTCTCCCGGCCGGAGGTGGCGAGCCTTCATCTCCCCCTCTCGCGGTCCTCTGCGCCCCCTCCCCAAATCCCTGCCGGGGGTGCCGCGAAGAAACGGGGCCTCCGGCAGGCTGGGGAGGGATGGATGCGGAAGGAGGCCGTTGGGTCTCCCCCTCCCCACCGCCCCTAAACAATGAAAGGAGTTGACTTGGTCCCCCAACCCCCAGCGAGGAAGGGAGTTGACCCCCTCCCCCGCTAGCTGGCTGGTCCCGGAGGGGGCCGTTACGGGAAGGGGGAGGGGAGGGAGGGGAGCCTTACCCCTGTCACCTCCCGACATTTGGGGCGGCCCCCCATCTCCACCCCCTCGGCCTGGGAATGGGAGGCACCAGGCCCAGCCCGGGCACCGCGCTCGGGTGGTGACCTTTAGACAAAGGCAACCCTTTCCCTGGGGTGAGCCCGGACGAGCCGGGCCCGCGGCCTCCCCGGGCCCCTGCGGAGGGCGGCCAGGCCCGCGGGCACCCGGAGGGAGGGATGGAGGAGGAGGGAGGAGGGATGGAGCCATCTGGTTTTCCCATCCCTGGCTGCCCCTCGTCTGCTTCCCCGGCTCCTGTCACGGGCGGCCGCGGGGAGACAAGGGACCACGGGCTGCCCGGGCCTTAGTCAGCGGCCAGCAGAGAGCCGGGCGAGCAGCCGCGCCGGGTCTCCTGCTCGGGCTCTGGCTCCGGGCTTGGGGCTTGGGGCTCTGGGGCCAGCGGTTGATCGGAAGGTACGGTGGCTCCTTCCTCTCCGCGCCCCTTTGTTTTGCTTTGTGGTTCTGAGCAGCTGAACTTCCTGGGAGGTGGGGTCAGAGGCCGCTGTGTCAGCTCTCCCAGGGAGGCTGGGGTGACAGGTCCCAGCCCTCTGGTGTTCCCAGGCTGTGGGCTGCAGTCCGAGCCCAGCCTCAAGTCCGGACAATCAGCCCCTTTTGTCACACGGCCCTTGGATAGAATAATAACCATCTGGGGATGGACCGACTGTTTGCGTTTCCTTTGCATCTCCTTTCTGCCGGTGCCTTTGGCAGGGACATAGTTCGCTCGCTCTCTCTGTGCACTTTTACCCAGGGTGGGCATAAGGGGCTCGGACAACTGTGACCTGTGGGGTGGTGTGAGAACAGGGGGAGTTGGACAGTTCAGGAATGATCCCCTTCCCTTTTGCTGATATGTCTGGTGGGACTTACCTACTGTGCCCTCCCCTGTAGATCCCCCACACCTAGAAGCCCAAAATAACATCTCTCTACTTCGGGGAGCCTTATGGATTGGCTTCTGCTACACACTGGCCACAGCCCCCGAAGGAAGTAGGGGCAGTGATTATTCCCATTTTGCAGACGGGCTAATGGAGGCTCAGAGAGGTTCAGTGACTTGCCCAGGGTCACACAGTGCCAATTTGCAACCATTTCCGGTTTCTCCAACTGAGCTCAAGACTGTTAAGTTCTCCTGTACCCCTCTTTGGGACTTTGTACTGTTGATTTCACTTGACTTTGGTCTCAAATGTAATAATAACCTGGAAGGAACTATTGTCTGTGTGTGTGTATGTGTCTGGTCACCCGGTGTCTCCCCTCTCACCTCCACTCCTTGCTGGTTTTTGGGAAGAAGTAAAGATACCTGGCAGTTGGGCTGAGAGCAGAATCATTTCACACGTGGCTAGGAGCAGAGCGCTTACTGGCAAGAACTGAGACTTAGAGGTGTGTGGGTTGGGAAGGGGTGCCGCAGGCCTCGCTGGGTGGGGGGCCTGGGGGGAGCGCCTGGGAGCGGGCCCCATCATCATCCTTCTCTTCCTCCACCTGCTGAGCTGGGACTTAGCCCCACCAGCAGGCAAGCCTAGCTGCTGTTGGGGACCTTCGTGGTCACTCTGTGCTGCCACTTTCCATGGCGCCCTGGCAGAGAACCTTCTCTCCCATCCTCCCTGTGGCTGGTGGCAGACCCCCTGTCCCACTGTGCAGCCTTAGGCGGGTCCCTTGAGTCCCTCGTCCTCAGTTTCTTTATCTGCAGGTGATAATAATTACAGTTCCCTTAGATGACCTTGAGGTGGGTGAGGGAATTATCCAAATGTGTTATTTTTGTCATTCAGCAGACAGGATAGGTGTGCCTGTAGGGGATGGGGAGGGATGTTGGGACAGTAGCAAAAGGCCTGAAGGAGGTCTCTGTGGCTCTGGGGGTGGAGAGGGGAGGAGGAGCAGGAGCGGTGAGGGCCATCTGAAAATCAGGGACATTCCCCCTGCCAGCTCTCTGAACAGGACCCTTCCCCTTCAGGATAGACTGGTGCTGAATAAACTTGTGGGGGGTTGCTGAGGGAGCGGGGCTGGGGAGGCCCCTCCCCCACCCAGTGAAGAGGGTAACGTGGATGATCTTGCCATTTTACAGATGAGAAAACTGAGCCCGAGGAAAGCCCGTTCCTTGGCTGGGACGGGACCCCAACCCAGACTGCAGAGACTGGAAGAGAGTGGGAGAGGGGTTCCCCATGTGTCAGCAGAGCTTGGGGAGACTATGCTTGGAGAGAGCCCTGGTCCCTTATCTGGCAGTCCCGTCCTTGATGTGTAAATATCTTCCTTCCTGAGGCATAATAATTCCTTTGGGGCAGGAGGAGAGGGGCTGTGGGAAACATCCAGGTCGGTCCCTCAAGCCTGAGTGTTTCCTGAAAATAGGAACTGATTTTTTTTTTTTTTTTTTGAGTGGAGGAGCATGAGTAAGGCCCTAGAGGGACAGGCCTGGGCTCCGCCCCCCCACTTCCTTCCCAGAGGCCTCTGGGGCCTTCCCCAGCCTTCCCTCGGGATTTGGGGTCTTCCCTCCCACCCCCAAGAGCTTTGGAAGGGGTCAGCGGCAAGCACCGAGGCCTGGTAGGAAGGTTCTGGGGTGGGGGTGGGGTTCCTCAGGTTCTGGGGGGCTGCCTTTTAGCCCTAGGCCCAGCCACCAGTGGAGTTCCCGCCAGGACTCCCAGCTCTCCCCTGTGGCTGTCTTGACTCTTGGTCTCAAGAATGCAGAGGGCTGCTGGTGGTGGTGGGGGGGGGAGTTAATTGGAAACAGGAAGACATGGCATTCCTTTCCAGCGGGCCTGGGCTTGGAAAGCAGTGAGGGGCTGCCTTTTTCCCTGCCCCGCCCGGCCGGGAGAGGGGTAGGGGGCATAGTTATCTTGCTCTGGTCTCTTTTGGGTCCTTCCCCTGGCAGGCACCTGCTCCGTGGAAACAACTGACCTGAGCTACGTCCGGGAGGGAAACAGCTCCCCCCACCATCCAGAATGAATTGCTCCCTACTAATTCCCTCTTCATATCTGAGTTTTGTCTCCCCTGTTGGAAGACGAAGGGGCTGCTGGAGTTGGCTCCCCAGAGTAGGACGCTTCACCCAGAGACCCATGGGAGATGTTTGGCTGAATTGTCCCCAAAGATTCCCTCCTTACTCGTTCCTTCCGAATCCTCCCCTGCCTCACGTACCAGGCATTATGGTTTTGTTCCCATCGGCTGAAGCCTTTGTGTCTCGGTGACACGCAAGAGTCCCCCAGTGGAGAGAGTTTTCTCAGACATTTCTTGTTTGGTGACAGTTAGTTTCGTGTCCAAGTTTGTGGCTTCATGGTGGCTTGGGATCTGTTGGCATGAGAGACGGGGGAGAATGCTTTTGTTCTTTAATGGTTTCCAGTTAAGCTTCCTGAGGGCCTACTGTGTGTCAGGGACCCCATCCAGGAGGAGGCTGGAGGCAAGTGTTGTCTCCAGAGCTGGGTTCACAGCTATGGGATTTGAGTAATTCTGTCTGGGTGGTCTGCAAAGACTCCAAGGAGGAAGCAGCTTCATTCTGTCTCTCCTTCCCACCGCCCCTCAAGTGGCACAGGAGAGAAATTCAAAATACATAGTAAGTCTTTCCTTTCTCCCTCCCCACCCCAAGGCAGCTCCCCAGTCCTGATGTTCTGTGCACACATATTTATAATCGTGTGTATGTCTTCGAGAATATTCCTTGGAGAGCCTGGGTGGCTCAGTTGGTTAGGTGTCTGCCTTCGGCTCAGGTTATAATCCCAGGGTCCTGGGATCGAGTCCTGCATTGGGCTCCCTGATCAGCGGGGAGCCCACTTCTCCCTCTCCCTCTGCCCCTCTCTCTGCTCATGCTCTCTCTTTCTCTTAAACAAATAAATAAAATCTTAAAAAAAAAAGATATCTTTCAAATGCTTTCCCCATTGCCCTGTAAGTTGCTTTTTCTCACTTTATCTCCCTGGCTGCACAGCAGAGGGAGGATTTCGTCCATCTTTTTCTTGGCTGTGCCGTATTCTGTGGTGTGGGTGGACCTTCGCGTCCTTAACACAGATGCGGAAGCGTTTCCCGGCGCATGGGGATGGAAGCACGTGTCCCCGTGTCTTCGTGGGAATTGGGTATTCCCGTGCAATGTACTCCTGGAGGTGGGGGTCCCTGGATTAAGAGTCTGCGGTTTGTCATTTAGTTTTTCCTTGGAGGTAACCTTTGCAGCTGTGCTTGGACAAAGTCGTTCCTCTCCTCCTCGGGTGTCTTGGCCTCTTGTGACCTCCTGGCATCTTCCTTTCTGCCCGTGGCTTGTGTTGTGCGCTTGCCACTTGGTATGGAGGTCAAGGGCATGAACTCCGGAAGCCAGCCGTCTGTGGGTTCGAATCCTCGCTCCTACCTCTTGCTGGTCAGATGGCTGCAGGCGAGGAGCTTGCTGGTTCAGGGCCTCTGTGTTCCCCTCTACCAGATGGGTTCATCTCAGTGCCAACTTTCGGAAGGTCCTGAGGGTTACACACACAACATGCATAGAGTGCATAGGTAGCCTTATCAGTCCTTGGTGGTGTTAAACTGCCCTTGTTCAGCAGTTCTTTCTCCTGGGGTGGGGGCCTGCCAGATTCTTGGCTGTGAACCCTAACTGGCAGGCAGGGGAGGGAAGGCTTGCTTTTCCACTTAATTATAGCAAATAATCCCTCTTCTGAGTCTCGGTTGCCATCTCTGTAAAATGGGCCCACGATGGCTCCCTTGTAGGGTTGCCGTGAGGGCTGAATGGAGGCCGTGCTCCCCTGAGCTGGACAGGCATAGGCTTCAGAAACCAGCAACCGACATTGCCTTTATATTCACTGGGATGACTGTTCTGCCGTGAGACCCGGGCTGACTTCCGGGCTCTGAAAGGTCTTCCTTGTCTTCCCTGAAGGCACATGGGGAACAGTGTTGGCATAGTAAGCCGCATGGCAGCAGAGGGCACAGAGCACACTGCTCCAGCATGACGTGTGGCAGCGTGACCCTGGGAACGGATTGGGTTTCCCTGTTCCATGCCTCAGTTTCCCCAATGGAAAGACTGCTAATGACAGGAGACTTGCCTCCGGCTTCCCATGGACGTTCAGTGCTGAACACAGTGCCTGGCACATGGTAGGGGCTCAAAAAAATGTTAGCGCTGAGGTGCCTGGCTGGCTCAGCTGGTGGGAGTGTGTGACTCTTGATCTCTGGGTCGTGAGGTCAAGTCCCACACCGGGCATGGAGCCTGTTTTAAAAAAAAATATGATGATGGTGATTAAGAGAAGTAGGAAAGTCTCCCATGAGATCTGATACCCAGGTTCATACTGCTTTCCCCCTAAACCGTGGGCAATCGATATTGGCATTTTAAAGATTTATTTATTTATTTGAGAGAGAGCGCGAGGCAGGGAGAAGGGGCAGCGGGAGAATCTCAAGCAGATTCCCTGCTAGCGTGGGCCGCCCCCTTCCCCATGCAGGGTTCGATCCCATGACCCTGAGATCATGACCTGAGCCAAAATCAAGACTCAGATGCCCTACCAGCTGAGCCATCCAGGTACCCCTTTAAAGCACCCATCAAAGGTGGCAAGCATAATCGGCCCCTCTGTGCCCATCACCAGCTTCAGCAGATTTCTGCTGATCTTTCTTTTTGTCTGTTACCCTACCCCCTACTGTGCATTTTTAAATTTTTTTGGTTCTCTTCTGCTAGATACTTTTAAGCAAATTCCAGACTTTATATCATTTCAATTATATTACTGATGGTACTGCTATTTCTGGGGTCCAGAATCTGTTCCAGCGCCTCCAGGATCTGTCCTGTTCTGTGAGGGAGGAGGGATGAAGCCCATTTCCCAGGTTGGGAACACCGAGGTGGCGGGGAATGGGCTTTGGCAGGTTGTCTTTTCTCTGCTTTCCCTTCTTTGGGACCTTGGTGAGGTCCTGGTCTTGGCTACCCTGGGGCTTGGACCCTGGGGGTGTTTCTGATGACACGGGTTTGGGATTTGTCACAAGTATGTCCAGTGTGAGCCACCGTTCTGCCGTTCCGCGCAGAAATGTCCCTGTAACAGGTGAGTTGGAGAAGTTGGGCCAGTGGCAGGGTGATGGACAGGGTGACCCCGGAGGTGAGGGCAACTGGGTCAGCTGTCTCTGTTTGTGTCCTCTTGCTGCCCCTTCCAACCTTGTGACTTGGGGCAAGTTATTTCCCATCTCTAAACCCAGGTTGGAGAATCAGGAGCATATAATAATACGAGAAGCTTCTTCTGAGAGCCTTGGCATCTGTTTTGTGAATCGCGCATGGGAAAGTGTTTTACCAGTGCCTTGCTCAGAGGACAGGCTCAGCAGCTGGTGGCGGTCATTGTCACAGTCACTGTCATTAGTCATTCTGTGTGTACTTGGACTGTGGGTAACCACAGGGTAAAGAGAGTCAGGGGAAGTGTCCTTGGAGCCCTGGACAGGCTCAGCCGCCTCGGTCCCCTCCTCTTGACCCCTCCGTCCCTCTGTACGTCCCCTTCGGAGTGCTTCTTATATTTGGAGGAGCTAGAGGGGGCTGCTGACTTCTGGCTGACCCCCTTCCTTACCAGCCTGGGTCCCCTAGGCTCCAGGCTGGCTTGGAAACAGAGCGAGAGGAAAAGGTCTGTCTGTGGCTCCCGGATCCTCATTCATGACCCCTGCGGCCCTGGAGGGAGCCCCTAGTGCTTTGCAGCCTGGAGGCAAAGTGTTACCCATCCCCCCAGGACACCTGCAGTGGTAGCTCCCAGGAGCCCCCTTTCCAGAGGATGGGTGCTGCCTCTTGTTCCCTGCTGGACAGGCAGATGCCCCCAGCTCCTGCCTCACAAAGGGGTTGTGACATTTTGCTGCACTGACACCTCCCTCCTGTCCTTTCTAGGACCTTACCCATCCTTGAACACTGCAACCACCCCCCCAGGCTGGGTGAGGGGCCTTCTAAGCTCCTTACCCTCCCCTAGCAAGCTCTTGCCACAGGGGCCTGACTTGTCCCCAGAATGTGCCCAGTGACCTCCCTCCTGTGTTAAGGGAAAGATGCATACATATGTATGAGTGATGTCCCCCCCATCCCATCATCGAAGGATAATTTACATGTGATCAGATGTGGAGTCGAAGTGTGTCTCGGCATACGTGGCCGCCTGTGTCACCCACATGCCTGTCAAGATCCAGAATGTTCTCAGCATGGGCCAGAAGTCCCCTCACTGCCCTCCCCTGCCCACGGCTGCTCGATGGCTCTGGCCTATGTCCGTCGAGATGGATCCACGTGGCCTCTTCTCGAATTTTACACACTGCAGTGTGAGGTCCTTGGCGCTGAGCATCTCTGGTCCGGTGGCATGGCTTTCAGATTTAGCCGTGTCTTGGGCCTTCCGTTTGCTCACAGAGCAGGAATGCACAGGAAGGTTGTCACCTTCTTTCTCTCAGCAGAGAGAGACCCTACCCACCTTCCCTCAGGAAGTCTCAGCCTCTGAACACCCCTCCTCTGGCTACCCTGCCTGGGCCCCCAGCACCCTGATCTGGGGACGCCCTCCCAGTTCACTGACCAGCCCCTCCTCCCCACTCTGTATCCCGCTTGGGATGTAGTAGGTCTCCTGTGAGCTCTTCGTCAGGCCTGGCTTTTTCCCTAGACTCTAAACTGCAGTAGGAGAGAAACAGTGTGCTCCGTGTTCTGAGCTCCTGGCATGCACTTGAGCCCCGATGTTTGTTGACTGACTGACTGACTGACTGGTGGACGTATCACAGCAGTAGAGAAAGGGGAGGTCAGAGCCTGTGTTTGGGATCTGTATGCTGGTTCTCTAGCAGTGACCCACCTGCTTCCAAATCACCAGAGGTGTTTGTGCTCATCTCAGGGCTCCAGTTTGCTCAGAAGGCCACCTCTCAGAGTTGCAGGGTTCAGCCTGCAATCCCCTCCCCTGGGACGGGGAGCCATGGGTCTTCCAGCCACCCCAGATGCCCTTTCCATGCACATTGTCTATCCTGCCATTGCTGCCTCCCCACGGCCCTATCTGTGGTCCCCGTGTGCTCTCCAGCAGGAGTCGGAGCCCGTGGGGCACATTTGGACCATGGCCAGCCCTTTGCGATTTCCCTTCCATGGTCCTGTCTCATTTAGACCTTTCCGAAGCAGGGGGGCATTATCTCCAGGGAAGCCACAAACTCATCCATCTTCCCTGCAAGGTGAAATTCCTCTCAGGGATGCTCCTGAGCTTGGGAAGGTCAGGAGGAGGCATCAAGCCAGGCTTCCTGGAGGAGGGGGTTTCTTGAGGGAAGGCTTTGGGCTCAAGGCTATTCCCAGACCCCAGGAGAACTGCTTTAACACCCTCTTGGAGGGTGGAGGGACGCAGAGGGGAGAGATGCAGAATGGATGAACTATTGGGGTCACGAGTGAGAGACGGTGATGTTGAGTGATCAGTCCCTGGGATGGGGACAGTTCCCCAGGGAGAGGACAGGAGTGAATGGAGAATCAGCTCCACTGTGTATTGGTGGAACTTTTCGTGGCCAAAACAGGACGAGAAGAGGAGGGGTGGGATCAGGCACTGTCTCCGTCTCAGGAGCAAAGGGAGAGCTTCCAGAAAGGTCTTAGCTTAAATGGACTTGAGGGGGGCTTCCTGGGTCTGAGAAATAGGTAGGGGCAGAACCCAGACAGGAATAGGATGAAGACCCAGAGGAAGGGGAAGGATGGTGTCATGGATGGATGGATGGATGATGGATGGATGGAAGGAAGACGAGAGCTCCTAGCAGCCAGACCTTTAAAAAAATAAAATCTTACTGCACTCTTTGGCTCCCTAGTGCCCTCAGGTAGGTCTGCTCCTTCCCTCTTCTGACAAAACCCTGGTCTGGTGGCCTGAATTTCCCTGACCTTTTCCCCTTGCCTTCTTCGTGCCCCAGCTGGTTCCTGCTCCTGCACCTTTGCCCTTGCTGTGCCCTCTACCTCCCCAACTCCTTTCTGTTTCCAACAGGCCTCTGCTTACGTCCCCCCTTCTCCAGGAAGCCTTCCTTGTCAACCCCGGCCCACTGCCTTCACTTCACTAAGCTTGTTCCCGGGTTAGGATTCCTCCCCAGCACCTGACTGAGAATAAGCCTGTGATCAGGGTTTCTTGAACCAGTGAGGGCCAGGTGACCTTCCCGTGGGTCTTGGGACGAGCACATTGGATCTTCTTTTTAGGAGCTGAGCAGGCTCAGTCTCAGGAGAGGAAAGGAAAGGAGCCAAGGAAGATTCTAGAAGAGCAGGAGAGGGTGGTACTGGGTGGGGCTCAGGAGTGACCTTTTCTTGAAGGTCAGAAGGTAAGGAGCAGGGTGTAAAGGCAGAAGAAAGGTGGTACAGTTGGGAAGGACTTTGGGGGTGGGGGTCTGTGCAGTGTGGGGCTGCCTGGGGACAGGAACAGAGGTGGCCGGGGTGGGGGTGCCGGGTGCCCCACAGTACTGCCAGCTGGTGGCTGTGGGCGAGCCTTCCTGCTCGCCACTCATTACAGGAGAGTCACCTTTTACCGCAGACATTTCCCCAGAGATCGTCACACTTGACGCCACATCGCAGCTTTGGGCCAAAGATTTCAGGGGATGTGGACCCAGTTAGGAGCTTTGCCCAGGTTGTCCATGTAGCAACAAGCCTAACAAGCAGCACTGTGCCAGGCACCAGTCCAGGCCCCTTACCAGGACTGACTCATTGCACAGGAGAACCTGGAGAGGCAAGTGAGTGAGCGTCCCCATTTTTCAGATGAGAAAGCCAAGGCCCAGAGTGGTTAAATGACTTGCCCAGTCACACAGCTGCTAACGGGCAGAGTGGGGATTCCCCCCGCACGTGGTTTGCCCCCCCCCCAGCTGCAGCACAGGTCTTTAGCCGTCAATCTTGCCACTTCCTAGTTACAGCCTCCCCCCACCCCCCACCACCATGAGTAAGCCACAATCCCGGAAGCTGCCCTTCCCCCCCACCACTACCCTCAGCCTTCCCCGGGTTTGCCCTGAGATCCAGCTTGGGCCTCAGCTCAGCCTTCGGGAGCCTGGGCTCAGCAGGGCTCCATTCCTCCCTCCTCTTTCCCTTTTTACCCTCTGTGGTGTCTTCATTAACATAAGCGAGGCAGCCGCCCAGCTTCCTCCAGACGGCGGATGTGTGTGTGAGCTTGCTTGTGAGCTGGTGTGAGTCAGCCGGGCCCTCGAGGGCTGGAGGGTCAGGACTGCAGGCAGCGCTGGCCTGGAGCCACCCATGGGGATGGGGAGCCAGAGCTCCCCACCCCCGGCCCCACCAGTTCTCCGAGCCTTAGTTTCCCCATCAGTCAGCAAGCCCTCCGGCTCGGTGACCTCACCGTCAGCAGCAGCCCCACGTTCATGGCAGTGCCGGGTAGGCATGGTAGGTGTTTGGAAATGCTGGCTATTTCAGACGGGAGCCCACACTGGGTAACGTGAAACACCCCTGGCTGCCTGGCGGTGCCCCCAAGGGAGTCAGGAAGAAAGGAGAAGGATGGTTGTCAGAGACCTCTGAAGGTTGGAACCGGAGATCTGGGGTCAGAGATGGGAAATACCTGGTGGGGGAGGGGGGGACCCTCTGTGGAGTCAGATTGAGCTCATGTGCGGTCAGGTGCCTCATAAGCCTGTTGTAAGTTCTGCTCGCTGTTGCTGTCCCTGCTTTGGGCTGTGACTGTCACCAGCCAGCCTTTAGTCTGGGCCTGCTGGTGCAGGCAGCTTGGGACATGCCAGAGATCCAGTTTCTCAAACCTGAACTGGTTTCTGACAAGCGCCCTATTGAGGCCACTGCTGCTCGACGGTGGGTGGGGGGGCGGGGTTGGGGGTGAGCTGGGGACGACCCGGGTTTGGGACATGGGGAACCACACACTTGAGCAGCATGGTGCCTGGCGGATATCAGACTGGACCGTGTTTGACTTGCTTCCAGGGCGCTTGCAAATGGGAGGGACACGCGGGGCCCCAAGGCTAAAATGGGATTCCTTAACTCTTAGCTTTTGGGGTTTTGAGGGCGGCTGTGTATGAATTTTTACACGAGGAAGAAAGGCGTGTAAGTAATAACACTGCTTACTGGATCGTCTTGTCCCTGCACCCCCTTCCTTCCCTCTCCACAGGAGACTCTGCGAGGAATTTGGGGTTCAACCGCTGCTCTTCTCCCTGTATACATTTTTGTCCCTTTGATCGCACAGACTATGTGGATTCCGCCACACCTTAATTTTATGTGTTCATTGATTTGAACCTCATTCTCCACTTGGAGTATGGTCTGCGTGCAATATCCTAGGAGTTTCAACCTGTATTAGTACAATGTAGCAATTTGACAGTTCTGTGCATTAGGGACCACTCATTATAGGAAGTGTAGTTACCATATTATAATTATTTTTATTTTGTCTGCCCCCCCACTCCCCTACATCTTACTTTTTAAATTGAACAGACGTCTTAGAGTTGGTTCCGTGTCTGTAGTCTAGAATCTCATTCTTTTAGCAGCTAAGAAGCCTTCCCTAAATTATTTAACCTCTGCTCTGAGGATGCCCTTTATAGTTAAGTTCCAGTTTTTGCTCTGAACCTATAGGTATCTTTACATTGAAAGTGTGTCTCTTGGAGATACCATTGCAGTCCAACAATGTCCATTGGATGGTTGCAATGTTGAGACCAACGGTGTCCAGTAGAAATGAAATGCTAGCCACTTACACATTATTTTCTTGTATTTTAATTACTAAGTTATTTACTTGAGGGTGCTTGGGGGGGCAGGACAGAGAGAGAGAGAATCCTAAGCAGGTTCCACCCCCCACTTGATCTCACGAGCCTGATATGGTGACCTAAGCCGAAATTAGGAGTTGGAGACTTAATCCACTGAGCCACCCAGGCGCCCCTTATGTGTTATTTCAAATTTTCTAGTAGATGTGGTAGAAAGAGATGGAAAACTAAAGGGAGTATATTTTATATAATCTAATATATCCCAAATATTTTTATACGGACATGGGATCAATGAAGAAGTCACTGAGATATTTATAGTCTCTTTATTGCAGCAAAATACATGGAACATACAATTTACCATTTTAAGTATATTTTTTAAAGATTTTATTTATTTATGAGAGCGAGAGTGTACTTGTCGGGGATTGATCCCAGGACCCTGGGACACAACCTGAGCTGAAGGCAGATGCTTAACCAGCTGAGCCACCCACGCACCCCCCCCCATTTTAACTGTTTTTTTTAAGTCTGTGGTTTAGTGGCACGTCTGTCTGTAGAGTTGTGAAACTGTCACCACTGTCCATTCCAGAACTTGTTCTTTGTTCCAAACAGAAGCTCTCTACCCATTAAATACGCCCTCTCCCCCCATCCGCTCGGAACCTCTGTTCTCCTTTCTGTCCCCATGAATTTGCCTTCCCTCGGCACCTGACAGAAGAGTAATCATACGGTAGTCCTCCTTCTGTGTCTGGCTTCTCTCACTTGGCGTCATGTTCTCAAGGCTCGTCCGGGCTACAGCCTGGATCGGTGTTATTTCCCTTTTAAGGCTGAATAATAGTCCGTTGTCTGTATACACCCCATTTTTCCTCCTTTCATGCTTCAGTGGCCGTTTGGGTTGTGTCCAGCTGTTGGCTGTGGCAAGTACTCTGCTGTGAACGTTGATGTACATCCGAGTCCCTGCTTTGGGTTCTTTTGGACATACACCTGGGCGTGGAACCGCTGCATCCTGTGGGAATTCTGTGTTGAACTTGGAAGTACTGCTGGTTTTCACAGTGGCCGCACCATTTCTTGTTCCCACCAGCAATGCACGAGGATTCCAATTTCTTTTTCTTTTTCTTTTTTAAAGTAGACTCCACACTGTGGGGCTTGAACTCATGACCCTGTGGTCAGGAGTTGTGTACTGTACGAACTGAGCCGCCCGGGTGCCCCCTCAGTGTGTATTTTGCACATGGCGCCTCTCTGTTTGGACTAGGTACATGTCACGTGCTCAGCCGTCACGTGAACCTGCTCGGCTCAATAAGCCCCCTTCAGACCACTTCTGTTTATTGTCCTTATTGACGCAGCTGGATTTAAATATCCTGTCCTGCCGTTTGTTTTCTGTTTATTGCCTATGTGTTTTGGTGCCTTTTCTTCTCATCCCCTGCTGCTGTTAGATTAAATGAGTGTTTTAGTATCCCGTCTTTTCTCCATTATTAGCTGATTCATGCTACCTCTTTGTTGCTCTAGAGTGTTCATTCTGTGCCTTGGACTACGGTGTGGGCTTCAATTCTTACTAAGGTGGGAGCCATGGGAGGCTTTTGAGCTGGGGAGTGACCCGACCGAACATTTTTGTATCTACCTCTTCAGTCACTTGTGTTAAGAGTGTTTCTACCGGCCAGATTCCTGGAAGAGGAATTGCTAAGGCAGGGGGAAGCGTGCATTTAGACTTGGGTGAGTCCTGCCAAATTGCATTCCAGAAAGGCTTTACCATTCGCACCCCTTGCAAACAGCAGCCAGGATTTACTGAGTGGCTGCTTGGTGCCAGGCCCATGCCGGGCCCATGCCGGGCCCATGCTGGGCCCTAGGGACACTGGTGAGAAATGGCCCAGGTCCTGCTGCTTACATTATTCTCAGTCCTCGAGTCCCAGGCCAGCTTCTAGAACTGCCTCTGAGCTCAAAGGAAGGAGAAGCTTTCACAGGAACCAAAAAAGGAGAGAGGCCTGAAGATATTCTAGATGGTGGAGGAGGTCTGGCACGTCCCAGGTGGCCTTCGATTTAGCTGGACCAGGAGACATCCTGTAGCGGTCTGGGGACTCCATGTGTGGGCTCCCCATCAGTGCGGGGGCACACTGCGGGTGCTCCCGACGGGTAAAATAACAGTACCTCCCTTGTGGAGCTTCATTCGGGAGGATTTCACAGGAGGACAGAGAGTACATGCGTTGGTGTTTGACTAGCTTGTTACCAGAGTAAGGGAGAAATCAGCATCAGAACAGGTGGACCAGGGACGCCTGGGTGGCGCAGTTGGTTAAACGACTGCCTCCGGCTCAGGGCGTGATCCTGGAGTCCCGGGATCGAGTCCCACATCGGGCTCCCAGCTCCATGGGGAGTCTGCTTCGCTCTCTGACCTTCTCCTCGCTCATGCTCTCTCTCACTGTCTCTCTCTCTCAAATAAATAAATAAAATCTTTAAAAAAAAAAAAAAAAGAACAGGTGGACCCAACGGGCTTGACCCAAGTTTTGGACAATGTTTAAGTCCCATGTCAGATAAACCTGGGCTTGGGGTCCCAGCTTGCTCCTTCCTTGGGCAGGTTACTCTAGATCTCTGTTAAAAGAGGATAAAAGTAGGGGCGCCTGGGTGGCCCAGTCGGCTGGGCATCCCCCTCTTGACTTTGGCTCAAGTTGTGACCTTGGAGTTGTGAGATCTAGGCCCACATCAGGCTCCGCGCTGTACTTGGAGACTGCCGGGGATTCTCTCTCTCCCTCTGCCCCTCCCCACTTGCTCTCTCTCTCACTCTTTCTCTCTCAGAAAAAAAAAAAGCTAGAAGTAAACGCTCCCTGCCTCCCAGGAGCGTGACGAGAGGGTCCTCGACACCGAGATGCTGTCAGCACAGAGCGCGGTTCCTGCCAGGGCCACAGTCAGGCTTGGTAAAGCTGAGCCCCTTTTACTCTTGCTTTCATTGGCGCTGTCGCCAACATTCATTCAAGGCCTGTACGGTACCAGCCAGATCCTTCCTTGTCCCCCAGGACCGAGACCCCCAGGAAATGAGGCTGCTTGCCAGGGGTCAAGAGCATGGCACAGCGGGAATTTGAAATTGGGTTTTCCGACCCAGAAACCATGGGCTGCCTCCTTCTGGGCCTTTGGGGAGCCTCCCTGATTGGCACATGAAGATGCCTCCCCACTTAGGATGGCTGGCAAGCCATCCATGTGCCATCCACGCGCCAACCCCAAGCTCAGTGACGCCCACGGCGGCACCCCGACAGCCCCTGGTGGGCAGCAGGACCTGACCCAAAGCTGGGCTGTTCCTGGTCCATCTTTGTCATACCTCTTGCTACTGCTCACACGTTTGGCTGCAGAAGGATCAGTGTTCGATCCCAGGGTGCCCCCGCGGAGCCAAGGGTGATTGAGGAGAGATGTGTGTGCACGCTGTCCGCCTGCATAGGCAGCCAAAAAGCTGCATTTCAGGGCACATCTCACCCCACGGGTTTGGAAGGAGCGATCAGGAGCCACCCAACCACGTGCAGGGGTCTCAGTGCATGGAAAGCTCGGCGTCTTCCGGCCGTCTGCTGGATTATATTTACTACTTGCGTTCCTCTGCTCGTTGCTAGACGATCTAATGAGCAGGCGTGTCAAGCCTTGACGGGGTCTGCAGGCGAGGAAGCAGGGTGGGCGGCACAAGTGGGTGGTGAGGCTTCTGGAAACCCGTTCTCCGAAAGCCTGCCGAGCCTGGAGTCTGTGTCGGGCTGCGGCTGGCATTGGGAGAGGAAGGCAGGGTGGGGGATGGAGTGATGGGCCAGAGGATGGGAGCCTGCCCTTGAGGTCGATGCTCCCTGCGGGGCCAGATCTGTGGGAACTGGGCGAGAGAGGCCAAGTCCCGTAAATGTCAGGGGAGTGAGGATGAAGGGCAGGCACGCCAGGGCAGGGATTTTACTCCCTCTCCCCTTGGTTTCTGGCACTGTGTGTCCAGCCTGTACCCCTCTGCTGAAATCCCCGCCCTGGCTTGTTTACTAGGCACCCGAGATTTAATGTCCTCAGCACCAAACTCCCCACCTCCCACCCACCCCAAAACCAAAACTGAAACCAAGCCTGCTCTCTCCCGGCTGTCACCCATCTCTCAGTGGCAGCACGAGGCTCCCAGTGGCCTTGGGCTCTGTACTTTGGCAGCATCTCTGAAACCTCTTCTCTCTCTCTTTTAAATTTAAATCTATTTTTAAAAATATTTTATTTATTTATTTATTTATTTGAGAGAGAGAGAGAGAGAACGCACGCGAGCAGGGGAAGCAGCAGAGGGAGAGGGAGAAGCAGGCTCCCCGCTGATCAGGGAGCCAGATCTGGGGCTCCATCCCAGGACCCTGGAATCATGACCTGAGCCGAAGGCAGACACTTAACCGACATAGCCCCCCTGGTACCCTTAAATTGAATTTTTTTTTTTATTCTAGGAAACAACACATAACATAAAACTCACCATCTTTTTTTTTTTTTTTTTTAAAGATTTTATTTATTTATTTGAGAGAGACAGTGAGAGAGAGCATGAGCGAGGAGAAGGTCAGAGAGCGAAGCAGACTCCCCATGGAGCTGGGAGCCTGATGTGGGACTCGATCCCGGGACTCCAGGATCACGCCCTGAGCCGAAGGCAGCCGTCCAACCAACTGCGCCACCCAGGCGTCCCTAAAACTCACCATCTTAAACCATTCAGTAGTGTTAAGTACATTCATGTTGTCGAATTGGTGGTTTCTTCTCCTGTCTTCTGTTCCTGGTCAGTCCCACAGCTTGACCTGGGAGCTCTGCCTGCAGAATGTCTCTAGCATCTGGCCTTGTCTACCCCCACCTCCACTGCCCCCAGCCTGGTCCAGCCCCTGTCACATCCCACCTGCACCACTGCCTGTCTTCCTCCTGGTGCTCCCACCACCCCAACCCCCACCCCCTTAGATGGCCAGAGTGACCCTGCTGTAACCTGAGACTGCTCACGTCCCTCCTGTGGCTCCCGTCACTCCCAGGGGAAGCCAGAGTCCTTACAGTGGCCCTGAGTTTCTCTGTCCAGTGCAGCAGCCACGGACCACATGTGCCCTTGAACACTAGCAGAGTCGAGTGTGAAATATACCCTAGATTTCAAAGTCTTAGCATGAAGTGGGTAGGGGGTATAAATGACCTCACTGATGTTTTTATATTGATGACACATGGAATGATCATGGTTGTAAATTTCAGGTTATATAAACTATATTATTAAAATTAACTTATTCAGGGGTGTCTGGGTGGCTCAGTCATTTGAGCCTCTGACTCTTGATTTCGGCTCAGGTCTGGATCTCAGGATGGTGAGATTGGGCCCTGTGTCAGGCCCCATGCTGGGCAGCATGGAGCCCACTTAAGATTCTCTCCCTCCCCTGCCCCTTCCCCCCTAGTTAAATTAAATTAAATTAACATATTGAAACTCACATGCTCTTTTCGCTAGAAAATGTTCAGTGATGTATATGACTTGCATCATATTGCTCTCGGGCAGCCCTGGTCTAGAAGGTTCCTCTCTAAAAGAGTCATTGGGTTAGCAAATGAATTAAGATTCATACAGCTTTTAGAGCATTGCCCAATATAGCCAACCCAGTGTGAGTACAGTGTCATACGCTTTGTGATTACAGTAAGTTACGCTTAACATAAAATTTACCCTTTTCGCCTTTTTTAAGTATACAGTCCAGTGGCACTGAGCACCTTCACGGTGTTGTGCGATTATCATCCCTGTCCATTTCCAGAATGTTCTCATCATTCCAAACAGAAACTCTGTACCCATTACTCAGGAACTCCCCATTCCCCCTCCCACCAGCCCCTGGTAACCTCTAATCTCCTTTCTGTCTCCATGAATTTGCCTTTTGTAGGCACCTCATTTAAGTGGAACCCTACAGTGTTTGTCCTTCTGTGTCTGGCTTATTT
Organism: Neogale vison; assembly: GCF_020171115.1. Lineage (NCBI taxonomy): Eukaryota > Metazoa > Chordata > Mammalia > Carnivora > Mustelidae > Neogale > Neogale vison. Next base: position 52,254,490 of record NC_058097.1, on the reverse strand, counting down.
CACCTGGCCTCATGTTTTCAAGGTTCATCAGCATTGCAGCCTGGATCAGAATTCCATTCTTTTTTTGAGTCTTGAGTAGTATTCCATTGCATGGATCAAGCATGTTTTGTTCATCTATTCTTCTGTGGATGGACACTAGGGTTGTTTCATACGCAAGTTTGGCTGTTGTTATACGCAGTCTGGTCCCTGGCTTACAATCTAACCTCGTCTTCCACTAACTACTCACCCTCGCTCACTCTGCTTCAGTGAGACTGGCCTCCTTCCTCAAGTCAGGCAGTATGTCCTGACTTGTCCACCTCAGGGCCTTTGCACTTGCTGTCCCCCTCTTCTTTGGGTCCCTCCTCCTCACACATGCCTGCCTTCATCACCCTATTTAAAACTGTCCAAAGCCCTGGTCCTTCTGTCTCTCTGCTTTTCCTCCATAGCACTTAGCAACTTCTGACTTACCATCTATTTGATATTTTATTGTTTTATATATATCAATATTTGACAATATTTGTAAATGGTTTTAATAGAACTAATTCCGTACATAACATGGCATTTCTATTTTAACATTTATAGATATAATTTAGAGTGCATGTTGCATTTTTTTTTAAAGATTTGATTTATTTATTTGACAGACAGAGATCACAAGTAGGCAGAAAGGCAGACAAGAGACAGGGAAACAGGCTCCCCGCTGAGCAGAGAGCCCGATATGGAGCTCGATGCCAGGACCCTGGGATCATGACCCGAGCCAAAACAGAGGCCTCAACCCACTGAGCCACCCAGGCACCCTACATTTTTATTTAATAGATAGAAATGAAATACATGGAAATTTAATTTGTAAATACGTAGTATGATAGGTTACATTGTCCTTTTGTGTCTCTGCCCTAACCCCGGTCAAAAGCGTAAGCTTTGGGTAAACAGGGATTTTTGTTTTGTTCATGGCTGTCCTCCCCCTTCACTTGCCCCCCACAGTTTCTAGAACAGAGCCTGGCACGCATGCGTCTTCATCCTTAATTGCTGAATGGATGAATACTTAGTGAGCAAGGAACTTGGGAGGATGTGAATGAGCTGAAGGAAAGTGTACTAGGGGTGGGGGTGATGGGGGGAGTTGGAACAGTTGAGAAAAGGCCCTGAGGCTTTTAGCTGGTCCGGTTCAGGCTCTGGGTTGGGGGTGAGAGGCATTAGGAGCAGGCTGGCAGAGTAGGGAGGGTGAGTGCTTGGGGTTGGATCTTGACCCACAACCTGGTCCCCTCACCCATTTGCTGGGTGACCTCAAGTCAGTGACATGCCCTCTCTGGGCCTCATTATCTCATCTGGAAAAAGGGAAAATAAGAGTGTTTGTTCATTTATTCAACAGGTATTCCCTACACCTCCTGTGTGCCAGGCACTGTCCTTGGCATCACTGAAGTGCTTCTATTCTAGGCTCCCACCTCTTGGGGGCCTGCACTTCCGGTTGTTGGGTTAGCGGCTATGGGTGTCAGCTTTCCTCATCTGTGGGATAAAGGGAGCTACTGTGCAGGGTTTCGGGGTGGCCTGGCACCTCGGGAATGGTCCTTATGGTTTATAAATTGGGGCTCTCATCCTTGATGTGGTGTCAGGCTGGGATAGAGGCTGATCCTTGACCGTGGAGCTGGCATTTCTTTCCCAAATACAAACTTGACGTGGCTGAGAGCATTTTGGGGACATAAACTCTTGGGCCCTGGGTGCGGCCCTGAACTTTTGCTCTAGTCTTTTCTGAGTTGGGCACACCTCTTAGATGGTCATACCTCAAGGCACGTAGAGACTCAGTTTCCCCTCTCCTTGCTTCCCTTTCTGGAACTTCTGCAAGAGGTTCCTTATTCGAGCAGGCTGCCAGGTTGACCAGCCTTTGTTAGGTGGGTGTATGAGTCAGTGGGGGTCCTGCTAGCTGCTGTGACAACTAGCCCTTATTTGCGTGAAAGTTTTCTTCTTGCACGTTAAAGACCAGTGAGGGTGTTTCTGGTCGGCCAGCCTCTTGTGAGGCACTGAGGAATCAGACGCCTTCCCTCTTGTGACTCTGCCCTCCCCTGAGTCTGTGGGGTGCACCGTGGATAAGGAAGTATGGCGGAATAGATCATGTGCCAGACCTGGAAAGAGCCCATGTTGCTTCCGCCTGCTTTCCTGTGGGTGGAGTGTAATCATATGACCACATCCAGCTACAAGGGATGCTGGGAAAGGTAGTCCCACAGTGCATCTAGGAGGAAAACCTGGTTTTGGGGGAACATGCAATAGCCTTCACCCAGTTGATGTGTTTTTGTTGATGCTAGTGTAGCCGTGGACTGGATGGGAAGGACTCAGTACTAGCAGATGAGGCATCTGGATTAGCTGTTTGACTTGAACTGTATGGGCAACTTCTGGGCTCCTGAAAGGACTACCTCGATGCCCCATGGGTCCCAACCCCAGTTTGAGAGCATTTAGAACAAAATCCACAGGCCCTCCCATGCCTCTTCCCCTCCCCAACTCCCTCTCTAACATCATTACTGATGCCCTGTCCTCACCACACAGTGATCTTGTTGGGCACTGTCCTGCCTCAGGGCCGTTGCACCATTCCCTCAGCCCTCCGAGGTGCTTTTCCCCATGTATTTGCATGACTCTCTCCTTACTTCATTCCAGTCTCTGCTTCAGTGTCACTTCTGTCCAGGAACCTATTTTAAAATAGAAACCTCCCCTTCCCCATCATTCCCTCCTCCTGTATCATGATCGCCTCCTAGCCATTTACCACCAGCAGAGATTAGGTTATAGATCAGTTTGTTTACGAAGGTATGGTGCTCCTCTTTACTGGATGGGTCTCCCAGGGCACAGTGGGTGCTCACTAAGTATGTGTTGTGGAGGGAATGAGTCAAAGGTGTTTTCCCCAAAGTGGGAAAGCGCGAGTATTGCGCTGGAAGGACAAAGTAGGGGGGGGCCCGTTAGGGAGGAGAGAAACTGGAGCCAGGAAAACCCTTCCCAGTAGCTCTGGGAAAAAGAACTGCTTAAAAGCAATGTGGTTGTTCCTTCCTCCCTGCTTGATACCAGACCTAAACCTTACCTCTTACCAACTTAACCTCCTGAGGCCCCAGAAAGAGCAGGTGGTGGTAGATGGGGAGTGGGGAGAGCGGGGGTTCCCTCTGATCTTGTCCCTCGAGGCTGGTTTCCTGTGTGTGTGTGTACTTTCTAGCGAAGTATGAAAGTGTCCGTGTTTTGTTTTGTTGTTGTATAAAGGCGTTTGTGCTTCTGAAATCAGCATTTTGCACTTAGGAAATTCTACAGACCCTGCACATTTCACATTTCTTTGTGGTTTCTATGTCGTCTTGCCCATTTTGGGCTCGGGTTGGTGGGGGGAGGAGAATATGAAGCCAAAACTTGGTGCCCACCATCGTGGTGCCTCCATCCAGCTGTGGGTATGGAATGAAAGCAACCCAGGATGGCTCCAGGGGTGGGGGGACAGGGGGCTCTGCGTCATGTACGGGGGTCCCAGGAAATACAACTGGGACTGGAGGTGGGAGTCCCGGTTCTGCCATTCTTAACCAAGCCTGTTGGGGGATTGAGGGCCATGGTGATGGGAGATCGAGTGAGTGAATGGGTTGGGGTGGTGAGAGGTTCACGTGACCAGTTTCTCTCTCTTTTTTTTCTCCCCTTGCTTAAAATTTTAAACAGCTTTATTGAGACATAATTCACATACTATAAAACTCATCCACTTAAAGTTGTACCGTCCACTGGCTAGGATATTCACCACTCTCTGGTTTCTGGAACGTTCTCCTCACCCCAAAAGGAAATCCCATAGTCATGAAGTCATGACTCCCTCTTTGTCCCCACTCCAGTCCCATTCACCCCCCTAATCTGCTTTCTGTCTCTGTGGATTTGCCTTTCTGGAGATTTCATGTAAAGCTTACATTTCGTGGAACACCATGCTATGTGGCCTTTTGTGCACCTGGCTTCTTTCACTCAATGGAACGTTCTTAAGGTCCGTCTATACGGTTGCCTTTCATCCCTAGTTCTTTCCCACTGTTGTTTTTCTCTTTTCATTTTCTTCTTCACAGTTGAGCTATCTGCTTGCCATAAATGTCTCCTTTTTTTTTTTTTTCTCAAGTGGACAGCTCAGTGGTTTTTAGTATATTCACAGAGTTGTGTAACTGTGACCACAATCTAGTTCTAGAACATTTTCATCACCCAGGAGGAAACTCTGTACCTAATTTCTTCCCCCGCCCCCCATCCCTCAGCCCTGGGCAGCAGTAATCTACTTTCCATCTCTGCAGATCTGCCTGCCCTGGTCATTTCCTATACACGGGATCCTACACTATGTGGCCTTTTGTGTCTGGCTGCTTTCCCTTGGCATGACGTGCTCAGGTTCACTCGTGTTGTGAGCGTGTGTCAGGGCCTCTCTCCTGTTTATGGCTGAATAACATTCCGTTGTATGGACCTACCACATTGTGTCTCTCCATTCATCAGTCGATGGATATTTGGATTGTTTTCCAGTTTGTTGTTGCTTATGAATAAAGCTTCTTGGTGGCCATTTCTTCTGCCGAGGTGGGGGTTGGTGTTGCCCGCGGCTTCCTGCCCAGGCCTGTCCTTGCTTTGTTCTCACAGGCGCTCAGGCCTCCTCCTCCCCCTCCTCCCTCGCCCTCCTCCTTCTTCTTCTCCTTTCTCTTCCTCCAGTTCTTTTTGTATTGTATCTCCCTCTCCCCAGAGGGAGCCAAGGGAGTATGAATCTGGAAATCGTTCCTGGGGGCCCTGGGTGGGCCCATGGGTTGTTTCTGCTCTCCCTGGAGGGAGGCCTCGGCCCCAGCCTGGTGCCCGCTGCCCACCCCAAGGGAGGGAGCAGAAGGGACAACCTGATCCTTCTAATCCAGCCCCAGGGGCAATGTATGGGGACACAGCCACACTTAGGAAACAGCTTTTCTTGAGGGCTTTTTAAAAATGTATGTGTTTATTATGTATTTTTGGGAGCGGTGTATACATGCTCAAGTACAAAACTCGAATGGTCTCAAAGATTTCTAGTAAAAAGTCTCCTTCTCTCCCTCTGAGCTATCCTCTTCCTGGAGGTAAAATGGTTATAGTTTTTAGTCTTTCCTAAGAGATGTTCCATGCATGTGTGAGCATTGCACACAGGCATGTGGACATACACACACACACACACACACACACACATACTTTTTTTTAAGGCACTAATAACAGGGTATTCAAACACTGCTCTGCTCTTTTCTTTTAATAACATATCCTGGGGGCACCTAGGTGGCTCAGTGGGTTAAGCCTCTGCCTTCAACTCATGGTCATGGTCTCAGGGTCCTGGGATCAAGCCCTGCATCAGGCTCTCTGCTCAGCAGGGAACCTGCTTCCTCTTTTCTCTCTCTCTCTGCCTGCCTTTCTGCCTACTTGTGATCTCTGTCTGTCAAATAAATAAATAAAATCTTAAAAAAAAATAATATATCCTGGAGGTTCTACCTTATTGACTTCAGGGCCTGTCACAGCTGCATAGTATCCCATTGGAGGGCCCTAACTTACTGAACCAGTGTCCATTTGCTAGACACTTAGGTTAGCTACAGTCTCTTATGAACAAGGCGACTGTGAGTAATTGTACAGCATTGATTTGCGTGAATGCGAGTAGAGCTATTAAGTTAAAATCCCAGAGCTAGAATCGCTGGGAGCAAATTAAAAAAAAACCAAAATGATGAAAATTTCCAGATGTACCGGAAAGTGGAGACAGCAGCGTAATGAACTCCTGTTACTTATATCCCCAAGTTCCACATACATCCAGATTTGGCCATGCTGGCTTTATTGATCTCTGTTTTGTTGTTGTTGAGGGATTTTAAAGGATTTTAAATCCCAGGTCAATGCTACATACTTTAGTATGTGTTTAAAGAACAATAAGCATTTTCTTCCGTGACCACCATGACATTACCAAATCTGCGAAAATTAAAATCGTTTGGTGTCATCAAGGGATGTGCTTTCTTTTGTTTTGTTTTGCTTTTTACATTTTGTTAATGGAGACGTAATTTGCATGCCATAAAATTCATCCTTTTGAGGTACACAGTTTAGTGGGGTTTTTTTAGTATAGTCACAGGGTCGTGTAGCCATTACCACATGGAATTCTGGAGTATTCCATCACCCCAGAGAGAAACCCACGCTCTCAAATGGTGCCCTCATTTCCCCCAATCCTGCCTTTTCCCCTGGGAGCTGCTGGCAGCCACGAATCTGCTTTCCATTTCTGTAGATTTGCCTCTGTCCTGGAGATTTCATGTAAGTGGATTCCTGCAACGTGCGGTCTTTCTAGCCCAGCCTTCCTCGCTCAGCGTGGTGTTTCTGGGTTCTCCCGCGCTGTAGCGGTGGATCAGTACTTGCCTGCCTTTTCCCAGCTGAATAATATTCCATTGTGGATTTGCAGCCTATGGCTTCCCCACCCAGTTGTCAAGGAGCGCGTGTGCTGTTTCTGCTTTCTGGCTGTTGCGGGTCGTGCCACAGTGAATGTTCTCATACCAGCGCACGTGTGGACCTGCGTTTTCCCTCTTGCGTGGATGTGTATGCCTGCCAGTGGAATTGCTGGGTCATACGCCGAGTCTCTGTTGACTTCTTGAGCAACCACCCACCCACCAGATGTTTTCTCCAGCGGCTGCACCATTTTCCATTTTTCCATCAACAAGTCACGAGGACTCTAATTTTTTCATCTTTTTTATTATAATCATCCCAGTGGGTGTGAAGTGGTGGCTCATTATGGTTTTGATTTGCAAGGCCCTGACGGCGGATGATGTAGGGCACCTTTTCATGGGGGGGCCCGTGTGTGTCATGAATTCTGATCAGTTTCCAGTCTGGCCCTGGTCTCTCAGCCTCACAGTGCCTGGTCTTGAGGAACTAGTCTTCTGATACAGAAATCCCCAATCCCTCTTGCCTGTTATTCAGGGGATGAAATCTGGGTCTCTTGGAGATCCTCGGTCACGCCCTCCCCTGGGGCAGACTGCAGGATCCAGTGAAGGCACTTGATGGAGTCAGACTGCCCTGGGGTGGCTGGGAGGACCCCAGCTCCACACCTTGCCTTACTTGCTGAGCGACCTGGAGTCAGTGTCTTCACCGCTCTGATTGTCCATTTGAGGTGCACTTTTCCCCTTTATCATTGTTTACAATTCATATCCCCACATGGGAGTAATATGTATCCCTTTGTTTACTTCTACAGTTTTTTATAGAGTGGCTCCAATGTGCCAGGCAGGTGCTGCCATGAACTAGAGGAAGCTCCCTACCTTTGGGGAGCTGGCCTGTTGGGAGGGTGGGGAGACCCACTCTAGGACCCCTCAGAAGGTGCTGAGAGCTGTGGGGAAAAAACAAAACAGGGAAGGTGGGAGGAGAGGGCTGGTGGTGTCAGTGGCCATTTTAACTAGCCCTCCCTGGAAAGCTCTCATTGGAGCAAAGACCTGAAAGCCAGGGGGCCAGGGCTGTTGTGGTCTTCAGGAAGGGTGTTCCCAGCAAGAAGAATAGCAAGTGCAAAGGCCCTGAGACAGAGAATTGAAGACATTTGCCCCAGGTCACAGCAAGTAAGCGATGGAGCCAGGATTGAAACCAGACAGACCAGTCAGAGTCTGGGTTGTTTTTTTTTGTTGTTGTTGTTTTTCCATGAACTTTATGGAGATATAATTTATATACAATGTGATACATCCATTTTGAGAGTACTGTTGGCTGCATTTTGACAAATGGTACCATCCTATAAACCACCATCACAGTCAGGACACAACATTTGCCTTTCCCAAAGAGTTCCTCCTGCCTTTTCTCAGTCAGTGCTCCCCGCCTCCTGAGCTCAGACAGTGAAATCTGCTTTCTGTGACAACAGATTTGATTTTCTTTTCCTAGAATTTGATATAAATGGATTCACACAGCATGGACTCTTCTTCCATCTTCTGGCTTCTGCCACTCAGCAGAGTGATTCTGAGTTTCATCTGTGATGGCTTTGTCAGTCGTTGGCTCCCGTTCGTGGCTGAGCACATTTCCATCATGCGGGTAGATCATGATTTGTTTATCCGCTCACCTTTTGGTGGACCTTTGGGTTGTTTCCAGCATTTGGCCCTGACCAAGGTGGCTACCGTGAACGTCCATGTGGTGACCTCTGTGTGGACACATGCTATTGTTTCTTTTGGGTAAATACCTCAGTGTAGAAGGACTAAGGCAGATAAGGATGTATTTCATGGGAGTTGAAACTGCCCCTGCTGTTTTTCAAAGAGGCTGTGATGGTTTGAGTCATCCCCAGCAAGGCTGAAGAGTTCCAGTGGCTCTGTCCACGTTGTTAGCCACTGCATGCTGGCGTCCATCCACCCGTTTCATTTTAGACATTCTGTTGGGTACCTAGTGCTGTCTCATTATGGTCACAGTTTAAATCTGCCTGCTGACTACAGAGGTTGAACGTCTCTGTTGGCTTCTGTGCCCCTTGTTGATCTTATTTCGTTCTGAAATCGGGTTGTTTGTCATCTTCTTTATCGGGTGGTCAGTTTCTTCGTGTCACTGCACCCCTGTCCTTTGTCTGAAGGGGTCATTCGGGTGCCACTCGCTCTCGTTCCAGGGCTGATAATCCAGATTTTCAAGAAGAGCTGGAAACCTGGGTGTCTCTTACAGAACATGTCTCTGGCTTTCTAAAATTTGGCCACAGAGGGACTCTGTGTAAATCAGATCTGTATCTGGGGCTTCTCAGAGTGTCCTGTCAGAGTGACACAGTTGAATGGGGTTTGGTCCAGGCTTTGCAGGAGCACCCACGTCCGAGGACACAGGGCCCTATCTCATGGTCCACAGTGCTGTCGCCAAGCTCCCTAGCACCAGACAGGAGCCAGCCCCCCGGTAGGTGTCCATGGACAGAGAGATAAGGGAGAAGCAAAAGAAGCATCCATTTTCGTGGCCTTAGTTCACTCATGGTGGTAACAACATTGAGCATTTGATGTCTTTGGTGTGTGGACTCATGAAGTCCTAAAACAGTCCATACACAGGATATACAGGGGTGATGGTGAGACTGTTTAAGCCCCATTGGAATGTAGATTGGCAGTAAAATACCACTATGCATGTTCATGCAGAGCACTGCTGGCCCGTGAGGTCCGTTTTATAGACGCAGAAGAGGGGGCACAGAGAGGGGGAGTCACTGACTCGAGGTTGCACAGCCTAGAAGGACAGAGCCAGGGGCAGATCTAAGCAGTGTGGCCCCAGAGCCGGCTGGACTTCCTATTTTGAAGAAAATTTCAAATCTCTGGACAAGTTTTAGAATAACAAACACAGGGGCACCTGGTGGCTCAGTGGGTTAAAGCCTCTGCCTTTGGCTCAGGTGGTGATCTCAGGGCTCACCCCGCATCAGGCTCTCTGCTCAGCAGGCAGCCTGCTTCCTCTTCTCTGCCTACTTGCGATTTCTGTCTGTCAAATAAATAAATAAAATCTTAAAGTAAAAAAAAAAATGCAGAGAAATCGTTCTCCAGATTCACCGGCGTGTAGCATTATATCATGTTTCCTTCCTCACCCTCCTCTTCTTTTGCTCTGCAGGCCAGGGGCACAAAAGTTATTTTGCCCATGAGTCTCAGTGCTCTCATCTGAAAAATGGGCCAGTCTGACCAGAACTGCACACATAAACACACAATACACATACACTCTTTTTTCTTTTCCTAAGCCGTTGGGAGATTAGGAACAGGACTGCGTGCTTTTTTGGCCCTGGACACTTTGATGTGTGTTTCAGAAGACGGAGGATATTCTCCTACGTAAGCCCAGGATACTGATCAGGTGCTCCTGGTTGAGCATTGACCCAGCACTCTTTATCTGGTCTACAAGTCTTTGTATTCTGGTTTTGTCAGTTGTCCTAGTAACTCCCCGAAGAGCTGGATCTCCCCACCTCCAGCCACCCACAGGATGCTGTTTGGAATCACACAGTGCATTTTAGCTTATCTTATCTCTTTCCCTTCAGTTGGGAGGCTCTTTTCAGCTTTGCTTTCTGTTCTGTGACATTGCCTTTTGGAAGGATCCAGAACAGTTGTCTTGCAGGAGGCACCTCCGTTGCCTTCTGGTTCCTCCTCGTGAGATTCAGACACTCAGGTTACAGATCCCTGCTTGGGATTGTCAGAACCTGCTCTCTTGACCACCCTGAGGTTCTTCCTGTCAAAGGGACACTTGGCTGGCCTGAGCTCATCTTGGTCCCATCCCAGCAGCTGGCATGTTTCGGGAACGATCTGTGGGACTTACAACACGTGCGTATGGGGGGCATGCGGTTTCGAAAGTGAAAAATTAAAAAGTGAAAAAAAAAAAGTAAGGGCGCCTGGGTGGCTCAGTGGGTTAAGCCGCTGCCTTCGGCTCAGGTCATGATCTCAGGGTCCTGTGATAGAGGCCCGCATCGGGCTCTCTGCTCAGCAGGGAGCCTGCTTCCTCCTCTCTCTCTGCCTGCCTCTCTGCCTGCTTGTGATCTCTGTCTGTCAAATAAATAAATAAAATCTTTTAAAAAAAAAAAAAAAAGTAAAAGCAAAACACAGTTTCTCAACAGAAAAAAAAAAGCCAGTACAAGATCATTAGAAGGAACAAAGGAGGGGGGAGACGACATTGGAATATACAAGTTCTAGAAATGCTGAGAACACAAAAGTGACTCGTAATTCTGTCAGTTCGAGTAGCATAGCCTCGTTTGTGTAAGTTTTGGCATAATTCCTCCCAATCGATCTGCTTTATCCCCCTTGCCCTTGGGGCGCTCATTCTTACACGTTGAGTAGAGTGAAGTATGTGTTGAGAGCTAAGGAGAGGAGGAACATTCGGGAGGTCGAGCTCAGTCTAGGGGCATTTTGGGAACTGGCCAGGCGGGCACATCACAGGTCAGGGATGCCTGCTGAGAGCTTGTGCCCCTGGAGCTGGGGTTTCCACCCCACTATGTGGACACCAGTGTTTCCCACTGTCCCTGGGAGGAGATCAGAACCTCGGTGAGTAGGGCTGGATCCCCAGAGCCCCTCAAGGTGGCTCCGAACCCCAAACCTAGGGGCGGCTCAGTCCAGCACAAACCAGGCAGAAGCGCATTGCATCTAAGATTGGTCCCCACCCCCTACCCGGAGTTGTATTTTTTTGAAGCCTGAGACTGGGGATTTGGGAACAATAGCTACTGTGATAATAGTGCACGCTTCTCCAGCACGTCCTCTGAGCCGCAGGTCGTGTACTCTGTACATATTGATTTGTTTAAGCCTCACACCCATATCGTGGGAGTGTTACAGTTCCCGTAGACCCAAAGTAGAACAGAGGTGCAGAGAGAAGTAACTTGCCCAAGGTCAGACAGATCCTTGAATAGCAGAGGGGGATCTCAGCCCACGGAGTCTGGGAGTGTGTGGTGCTTTCTATCTGCATCTGAAGCAGCAGTTTGCCTATTTATTTAACTCAGGCCTCCATGAGCCCATGTGGTGCTTTTGTGGAACTAAAAACAGATGCCCCTTTCTCATGACCCTTTTCTGCCATCTGCCAGAAAATTGTGGTCATATGTATACACAAATCTACAGTGTCCTAAGATGGGACTGCTTCCCTGAGGGGTGGGAGTGGAAGGGCCAGGGGGATTGTGCAGTGTACAACCTGCACAACTGTGCACAGTTACCCAATATTTAGCAAATATTTCTCAAGTGTCTACTTCAGAGATCTATAGTAAACAAGATAAGCCAGTAAAATATTTACTATGTCAGATGTCAGTAAGTGTTCTTAACAAAGATAAAGCAGGAGAAGAGGGCTCATGGTGCAGGGGGTTGGGCTGCACTTTTAAATAGAGTGGTCAGGGAAGGTGAGGTCACTGAGGTTGACGTTTGTGTAGAGACCTGAGGGAGGTTAGGGGATAGGCTGTGTAAGGTTTGGGGGGAGAGCAGTCCAGGGAGAGGGAAGAGCCAGTGCAAAGGCCCTGAGACAGGTCGGTGCCTGGTGAGTTTGAAGAATATTGAGGAGGCCCATGTGGTGGGAGCTGGGCAGACCAAGGGGAGAGAGCAGGTTATGAGGGCAGAAGGTACCATGGCACATCTAATGGGGCCTTATGAGCCCCAGAGAGGACTTTGTTTTTGCTGTGAGTGAGACAGGAACCTAAGGGTTCTCAGCTGATGAGGCACATTAGCCGACTCAGGTTCTAACCAGATGCTGGTGGGGTGGGGACAGAGAGACCAGTGGGGAGAACATCCAAGAAATTCAGGTGTAATATGAATTTTGAGTGAATTTATGGATGCTTTCAGCGAAGCGGAAGGAGGCATTTGCTGTAGCAGAGGCTCAAAGGAGAGTTTCGGAAGGTCTCTCCCAGGCACCACAACCGCCCCCTGTGCTGGTTCCTCCTTGCTTCCCTCTGGGCACAGAGTGGGGTCTTGGAAGGAACCAGCCATGAGAGAGCTGGGAGCCCAGCTTCCAAGCAGACCTGTTCCATGACCAGGGGCATGCTCAGTTTTCACTGTGTAACATAGGATAAACAGGGGACTTGAGGTGATCAGTACGTATTTGCTACTTTGCCTTCTTTGAATTGTGAAATAAAGGGTCCACGAATACTATCATACACGTTACTTTTTCTTTTTCTTTTCTTTTCCTTCTTTCTTTCTTTATTTTATTTTTTTATTTTTTGAGAGAGAGAAAGAGACCTGACTGCACGGATGAGGGGGAGGAGAAGCAGAGGGAGAAAGAGAAGATCTTAAGCAGGCTTCATGCCCAGGGCAGAGCCTGATGCAGGGGTTGATCCCATGACCCTGAGAGTCAAAATCCAGTCATGTAGCTGACTGAGTCACGCAGGTACCCCTACTTTTTCTTTTTTTTATATTGAGGCTTATTTGACACATGAAATATTAGTTTCAGGTGTGCAAGGTATTGATTCATTATTTCTGTGTACTGAAAAATGAGCACCTCTGTATGTCTAGTGGACATTCGTCACCATACAGAAATAATTTTTTTTCTTGTGATGAGAACTTTTTAGATTTTACTGTCTTAGCGACTTGCAAATATTCAGTATATTATTACCTATAGTTACTGTCCTGTGTGTTATATCCCTGTGAATTATTTTAGAACTGGAAATTTGTACCTCTTGACCCCCTTCACCCATTTTGCCCACCCTTACCCCATAGATACTTCTTTTATTTTTGTAATTTCTTTAAATATTTTATTTATTTGAGAGAGAGAGAGTGAGCACATGCAAGCAAGAGAGCACAGCAGTGGGGAGCAGCAGGCAGAGGGAGAAGCAGGCTCCCCACTGAGCTGGGAGCCCAATGTGGGACTTGATCCCAGGGCAATGGGATCATGACCTGAGCCAAAGGCAGACACTTAACTGACTGAGCCACCCAGGCGCACTTCCCCATAGATACTTAAGGAAAAAAACCAACAGCTTTGTTGAGATAAAATTTTCATGCCATACAACTCATCCATGTAAATCATACAGTTCTATGGTTTTTTCATACATTTGCAGGGTTGTGTAACCATCCCTAGTGTCAATTTTAGAACATTTTCCTCTTGAAAAAGAAGCCCCTTGGTTGTCCTCTCATCCCTCCCGTCTGCCCGACGCCTGGCAACCGCTGATCTAGTTTCTGTCCCTGTGGACGTGTCTATTCTGGACATCGTGTGTGGGCAGAGTCACAGAACAGGTGGTCTTCCGTGTCTGGCTTCGTTCACTTTGCACGGCGGTTTCTCCGTTCCTCTGTGTCGTAGCATGGGTCAGGACATTTTTCCTGTTTCCTTGCCAGCTAATACTCCGCTGTGCGGATGAACCGCAGTTTGTTTCTCTGTTCATCTGTTGATGAGTGTTTGGTTTGTTACCACCTCTGGGGCTGTTAGGAAGCATTCTGCTCTGAACATCCGCGTGCTGCTTTGTCTGCGGATGTGTGTTCTTACTTTTCCTGGGCATCCGCCAGGAGTAAGATCGCTGGGCCATGGGTTGGCTGTATATTTAACATGCATGAACAACCAGCATGGCACACAGTTGCTCCATTTTGCATCCTATCAGGAGTAGACAAGGATGTGAGAGTGTTTTCTTCTCTTCGGGGGATCTTTTTGTTGAATTGTACAGAAAGGCGCACATATCCTAAGCGGGCAGCTGGGTGAATTTTCACAGATTGGACGCACTCATGGAACCGGCTCCCAGATGAGAAACAGAGCATGACTTACCTTGCTCCCTGACCTCTGCGTCCCGCATGCCCACCTCACTGGGAGCCTCCATCCCCATTATAATTCCACAGATGAGTGTTGCCTGGGTTTGTACCTGACGTATCAAATCCTATGGTAGGGTTTTCTTTCAGTCCATGTCGTGTTTTTGAGATCCTTCCATGTGAGTAGATCAGTCATGGGTCCTTCCCTTTTCATTGCTGTGTAGTATTCCATTATGTGGCTATACCACAGGGCATTTGCACATCCTCCCATTGGTGGGATGTCTAGGTTGTTTCCAGTTCAGGGGTGCTGTGAACATTCTAGAACGTGCCCTCTGGTCCCCATCTGCCATTACTCATAAGGGCGGAATTACACAGAGAGTAGCCCCAGGCTCTGTGTGACACCAGGTAGAACTTACCTGTAGGCTCCCCCTCCCTTCTTGATGCCTGCGTGTCCCACATCATGTGTTCTAGAATCCTTCCTCATTGAGGACTGAAAGCCTTGGTTGTGGTCCTTGCTGCTGGTTTTAGCTCCTTCACACTTGCTCTACAGACTTAACAGTTGTTCTCTTTCATGGTACCCAGACGCTGGACACCCATGCAGTCAGTGTAGATGGGGAGGCACCTGGTTCACAGGAGGTGCTCTCACCCCCGGGGGGCATTCTGCACATTTGCCCAGAGTTCTGGTCACCCTCCTTGTTGTGGTGGCTCCTGGCACTGAGTGGGCAAGAACCATGGGTGTAGACTGTGACTGGAGTAATCTGCCTCCTGGGCTGGTGCGCGGGGTGGGAGAGGCAAACAAGTCCTGTGGAGTGTCCTGCACTGACGTGTGGAGCTGTGCCCACCTCTCTTCCTCTCGCTTGCCCTCTGTCTCTCCAGAATGCCCTTCCTTCCCGCACCTCCACCCCAGCTTACTTCTGCTCACTTCCTCTCCTCTGAGCAGCTCTCTGGGCTGAAGCCCAGACTCAGTACCCTCCCCAACAGATCGGGCTCATCAGAGCCCACAGGAGCCCACAGTTGTCACCCGAGCTATGACGTCCCCCCACAAGACCTCTCACCTCCTCTCCAGCTCACACTGACAGGTTTCTTCTGGGTCCCGCGGGCCTCCCTCCCATCCTAGTGGCCAGTCCTCCATTCTGCGCCCAGCCCCATGGGTCTCTGCCCAGCCTAGGCATGGGTCTCCCCCCCCACCCCACTCCCTCCCCCAGCCCTGGTCAATGATGAATCAGGCGCCTACACTCTAAAGCATCTGCTGTGGTCACTGAGAATGGTCCCCCTCAGTCATTCCGTCAGAGTTTACACAGAGTGAACAAAACAGACCCGGCATTCACCCCCTCCTGGTGGAGACAGACAGCAGATAAGATAAATCACATTTACAGCATGTCCGATAGTAATCAGCGCTGTGAAGGAGAGCAAAGCGAGGAGGTGGAAATGCCCAGGGGGCGGGTAGGGATTGTAGCTGTAGACAGAATTGGGTTGAGTCTTGATGGGATGACAGTAGAGAAAAGGAGGTAAGGGCAAATGCCTACCAGACAGGAAGCAGCTCGTGCAAAGGTCCTGTGGGAGGCATGCACCTGGTTGGTCAGAAGGGCGTGGATGAGGGGCAGAGGGTAAGAGACAGCAACAGGAAGTGGGGGCAGATTTACTGGGGAAGACAGGAGCCCCGGGAGGGCTCTGAGCAGAGGAGGAGCGCAGTTTGACTGGGGTTCTGATGCGAGCCCTTTAACTGCTGTATGGGGATGAGAGGGCAGGGTTAGGGGGACAGAGGGGACAGAAGCTGATAAGGCCACACAGGAAGGCCGAGGGCTGCCCCGCCTTGCTCTGGAGCTGTGCTGGACTGGCACATCCCAGCGTGTCTGAACCTTCATTCAAGTGGACCCTCAGAGGTGCAGCTCAGGCCTCAGGAAGTTGGCCAGAGCTGCGCCCCCAACACTTTCAGGTTCATTGAAGACCGTTGAGGTTTTTTAGTTCTGTAATAAAGTCTTAATTTTCAAATAGTTTTAGATCAGAAAAGCAGCAGAAGTGTGCAGAGCTTTCGTGTAGCCTGCACCTGGTTTTCCCTAATGTTCACATCGTACGGTGTTACCGTGAAACCAGCACTGTCCGTTGCCATCACACGACTGGAGAACATACTCAGATCTGCCTAGTTTTCCCCTGATGCTCCTGTTCCAGGATTCCGTCCAGGAAGCCACACTGCATTTAATCATCATGTTCCCTGAGGCTCCTGTTGGCGGTGACAGTTTCTCAGACTTTCCTTACTGTTGATGACCTTGTTGGTTTTGAGTAGTACTGGTCGATCATATTGGAGACTGTGCCTCACTTGGGGGTTTGTCTGATGTTTTTCTCGTGATTAGACTGGCGGTTAGGGTTTGGGAAAGGAAGACCACAGCGGTGAAGTACGCTTCTCCTCACGTTATATTAAAGGTACCGCACACTGTCAGCTTGATTTATGACTGGTGAGACTGACCTTGATCGCTGTGACTGAGGGCACAGTACTTTTGATTTTCTGCTCCTGGCTGTGAAGATGGTAAGCGTTCGACTACATGTAGATATATTTGCACATGTCGACTCATTTCTGTACTCCCAACTCTTTGGGGAGGGGTGCAACTTGGACCTGATTTTACAGAGAAGCAAACTGAGGCACAAGAAGGTTGTTGTAGTTCACCCAGCGTAGCACATCAGTTAAGTGGCGGAAGTGGGATTTGAACCCAAGAGGTCGGTTTGCGAAGTCCAGGCTCTTTGCTGTCATCTCTTTATTATAAAATACACATATACACGTTATGTGACCATCACCTCCATCTAATTTCATTTAAATGGAATTGTATGATATGTGAGCTTTTGTGTCTATACTTTATTTTTAATCTTTTGGTCTCTTTTTGAGCCCTTTTTTGTGCCTTCCATCTCTATTATGAGGATTAGTTTAAGGTCAGTGGTGTAAGATATATAAGTCCACTTAGTCTGGAGTGTATTCTCAGGCTAAAGGACATCCTGCTGTCCGTTTTGGGGATCCTGTGCCCTTCCCTGAGACACCTCACTTGTCATCTTTGACACCTTGTCACCTTTGCCCAGTGTCAATCCATATATCGATTACCTGTCCAGCTGAATCGGTTTTATCTCCGAGGTTAGGGCATAAATAGAAATTAATGTTCTACCAACAGAACAGAACAGAGAGCCCAAGACGAGAGGCAGGCATGTGTGAGCACGTCATGAGACGCAGTGGGCTGTGGTCAGACCGGTGGGTAAGGGGGAGACACAGTACATGGAGCTGGTGCCAAAAAAGTAGTCCTCCGTATAGAAAGAGATGATTTTGGATCCCTACCTCACACCATGGAAAATGGATTTTTACCATTTTCCATTTTTACCATTTATACCCCAAGATAGATGTCAGATGTAAACTTAGAAACTCTTTAGATTTGGGGCGGAGGACAGATCCTGAAACAAGATACAAAAGGCATTTCTGTGAGAGGAAGGCTGCACAGCTCTGGCCTGTGTGTTCCCCTGCAGCCCTTTCTCTCTCTGAGGCTCCAAGCACGCACACATGTGCTCTCTCTCTCTCTCTCTGTCTCACACACACACACCCCTTGTCCTGGGTAGGGTGCGTTAACCCAGGTAATTATTAGCTTTGGGACCATCAGAATACCTTAGACAGAAATGTCTTCACCGAAGAGGGTATTAGATCAAACAAGGCAGCTTGTATAAGGCTGTGTTTGCACGTCCTACATGGCTGCTCTCAATTATCCCCTGTTTATTCCAGTCCCTCTCAAACTCTGCAGGTCCCTGGATTCTGCTCTCTCCCTGCCCCCCCACCCCCCACCCCTGGCCCGTGGATCTGTAGTCTCTGCTGCTTTACAATCAGATCCAGAATCTGGCCAGTTTTCACTTCTTCCCCTACTACCAGCGTCTCGCCTCTGGGCTGCCTGCCCCGTCCTCACTTTCTAAAATCCATTTTCCACTCAGCAGCCAGAGGGATCCTGTGAAAACCTGAGTCAGATCATGGCCCACATGTTTCGAGACTTCCCATCTCTTGGGCTCCTTCAGAATAAAAGTCCAGATCCTCACCTTGGCCCACCGGGCCCCCCATCATTTGGCCTTTGAACTTGCCTCTTTGACCCCTCTTCATCTCCTTACCATTGCTCAAGCACCCTGGTGCATTTCCACCCCAGGGCCTTTGCATCTGCTGTACCCTCTGCCTCAGATGCCTTTCCCCGCGTGTCCACGTTTCTTCTGTTCTCTCCACATATGCTCAAATTCCTATCTGTGAAGCTATCCTGACCACTACTTAGAGTGCATCCCCCTCCTTCCCTACCCCCTTCCCCCACCACCTTTTGCCTCTATCCTTGCCACTGCCCACTCTGCTGTATGTCTTGTGTTCTGTGGTCTGACTCCTGCCAGCAGTGCCCCCTCCAGGAAAGCAGGGATGTCTGTTGTCTTTGCTGCTGCCTCCCCGGTGCTGCTGGAAACGACACAACCTTAAATAAAATGGAATCATTTTTTTGGCCACTGAGTGGGGAACCGAGTTTAGAAGGAACTGGAGAGGAAGCAGGAAGGCAGTGAGCGACTCCCCCGCAGCACTCCAGGCAGCACTCACGGGCATCTCTATACGGACGGTTGCAAAACCCAGGGAAGGATGGTGGATTTATTAAGAAACAGGAGGAAGCGTGGTGTCTCGGAGCCACTGGGCTTAGCTGGTTCCTGAAGACAGCTCCGCTCTGATGAGCAATTAGAAAGCTGTGCTCGAATCCAGGAAGAAAAGCGTTTCACTGCAGGAGGGTGGAGGGGAGGACAGTAACTCGCTGCCAGCAGATCCTCAGGCGTCCGGGGTTTTGACAGGCATCAGAAAGCCATCCAGGCCACGATGTCTATGAAATCTGGGTTCAAATCCCAGCGCTTCCTTTTACCGTGGAGTAGCTTTTGGTCTGTACACATTTGGCTACAAGTAACAGTTTACCTGACCGGCAATGGCTTAAATAATAATTCCTATTTTAAAAAAACAACAACACTTTTTAAACAAATGTCTTCCCCTGTTTGGATAGATCGTAGTTTTTTGTTCAACCTGTTTTCTACTGATGGCCAGTGGATTGTTTCTAGTATCTTTCTGTTATAAACAACAGCCGGGGACATTTACAAGGTTGCATACCTCACGTTGTACCTGCAGGATACGGAAGTGAGATTGGTACATAAGTGAAGTTGTGAGTAAGGGATACATGCATTAGTATCTGGAGAGCCTCGTTATTTACAGATGCCGTATTCGTGAATTCATCCCCTTGCTCTGTATTCATCCTTGCAAACCAGCCATCGGTCCTCCCCGCACTGTCTTGGTTGTCTGCACACATGCGCAGAGCAGTAGGGGGGAAACTTCGAGTCTTCCTGTGTGCCCATTCCTAGTGCAGATTGAAAAAGCAAACACTCTGCCTTCTTGTTTCAGCTCCCACACTGCAAATGAGTGCCCTTTTCTGGTCTAACCTTTAGCACCCTGTTTTTCACATCAGTGTACTGGGTGGTGGTGATTTCCCCATTTAAAAATGCCCCCCCTCGCCCCGCCTAGGGCGAGAAGTTTGGAAAGTGCCTCATGTAGAAAACACATGTGCAGGGCGAACTTCTTTCAGATGTGAGTTATAGTGCTGTGGGCCATGAGTTCCTTGGGACCCAGTCAGTAATATCTATTAAATAAGATGTATTTAAATGGAAACACACATAAAACAAGGTTACGTATTGATCGCCTGATGGAAATGTGACCAGAGGCTCACAGGGACCTAACCCTTGATTTCCCCCAGGAGCGATAGTTCAGGATTCCCTAATTCAGCGATCGTGGTAACTTTATAGAACATAACTACCATGAATAACAAGAATCGATTGTACGGCCTTTTTTCCCCTCCTTTATATCCTGGCTGTGCTTTATTGGGATATAATTTACGTGCAACCAAATGCACACATCTTCAGTATACAGCGTGATGAATTTTGACAGATCTTACTCAGGTAACCATTAACCCAGATCCGGATCCAGCACATTTCCATCGGGGAAGAGTCCCCCTCCTTCTGTCCCTCCGCCTGCCTCCTTGAGGCCACCACAGCTCTGATTTCTTCCCACGGGTGTCACTGACTCGGAACTTCACGTGACGGGATTGCACTGTGGATGGTCTTCTTCGTCTGGCTTCCTTTGCTCCATTAGGATGCGTTTGGGATTCATCCGTGTTTCTGTATGGTAACGGTGGCGTAGTCCCTTTTACTGTCCACCGTGTGGGCTGTTAACACGGTTTGTTTTTTCATTTACCAGCCAGTGTACATCTGTGATGTTTCCAGTCTGGGGCTGGTGAAGATGGCTGGTGTGAAAAATTTTTTGTGGAAATGCTTTCGTACACATTCTTTTCACTAAGGTCATAGAGTAGGTGTATGTTTCACTTAAATTAAGCCGGGTTTTTCATTGTCTTCTGGAACAAGGTGTCTAGTAGGCCATTCTAGGGATTTGGGGCAGGTCAGGATTGCCAGGCTGCTAGGATCTGACTCTTTTGACCTCCTCCCTCTGGGGCACAGAATAGCTGCCGCAGCACCAGCCATTAACATCATGCTTCGCATCAGTTTTTCAAGCAGGAAGAAAGAGCAGGGGCAAATAGTCTTCCCAATGTAGGGCTCTCTTTATCCAGATGTAAAAATCTTTCCCATGTCCACAACTTAACTGCAAAGAGAATGAGGAAGGATGTTTCTGACCAAAGGGTAAAGGCCTATGCTTGTAATGACTCATCCTCGTGAGTGGGTACATTGCTGAATGAAACCAAATGCAAGTTCTGTTGACCAGGAAGTCAGGCTGGGAGTGGCTTTGGATAATGGGCCACCTCTTTGCCCCGAAACGCAACCTTGTCATTGGCTAGGAACCAGTGGCTTGTGTTCAGTATGAGAACAAGAGCCCTGGGAGGAAAATGAAGAGACAGAAGCTTCTAGAACAGAGATTCTCCTGAGTGTCGCCCCTGGGCCAGCAGCATCTGCATCACCTGGGAAGTTGTTCAAAATGC
The DNA here is from genome assembly GCF_020171115.1 of Neogale vison. Taxonomy (NCBI): domain Eukaryota; kingdom Metazoa; phylum Chordata; class Mammalia; order Carnivora; family Mustelidae; genus Neogale; species Neogale vison. Next base: position 52,233,444 of record NC_058097.1, on the reverse strand, counting down.
GCATTCCCAGGCCCTGCCCCAGCCCTTCTGAGCACAAAACCCAGTTCTTACTATTCTGGTGCATGTTCAAGTTTAGGACCCAGTGGCCTAAAGCATGCGCAGTGTTGTTGGAGTTTTTGTTTCCCTTTCGCTCCTCCAAGCTCCACTTGGTCCCGACCTCGAAGCCTTCCCTGTTGCCCAGTGCCACAGGAGGCCCCGTGTCCGGTCAGTGTAATTATTCCTTTTGTTCCCTTCCCCCACCCCACTGCCTGTTTCCCTCCTTCTTGGGAGTTTCCTCTATTCTTTTATAAACCAGTGTTCAGGAGAAAATGTAAAACCTTTTGAGATACCTGGTTTTCTTGGCAAACCCGCAGCTTTATAGCTGCATTTAGAACAGTGGTGGATGGTAGAAAGTGGGGGGCGGGGGGAGGTGCAGAACATTCTAGTGTGTAACTACCTGGTTAAACTAGGCTTTTAGGAACTAGACACCAGTCGCTTTATGAGCAATCCAAGTTTTATAGGGCACGCTTTTATGTTGTTAAACTAATTCAATGATTTTAGAACTCTAAAGGTCACTGAAAATAAAGATGGTGTAGATTTTAATTGCTCTTCAAATTGCTTTTTCTCTCTCTTCCCCAGAGGGGTGGGAGTGGGCGAGGAATCAACATTTTTTCCCTGTTTTCCTTTTTTTACTTTGAAATAGACACAGCATGCCAGTGGCTACATAGCCTGGGCCAAGCTAGCTCTTATTGGGCTTTCCAGTGGAATTGAAAGAGGTGCCTTCTCTGGGAGGGCACAGTCCCTTCGTCTCCTTTGTGTGAACTAGAAGAGAGTCCTTTCTCCAGGTGGATGTTGCCCTTCTCTGGGTCTTCCTGGTGTGAGCAGAGCCTCGGCTGCATTTGAGGCTGCACTTGTCCCCATGACTTAATTCCTTTGTATAGTGAACAACCTGTGCAACTGTACATGCTTGTTTGTGTATATATATTGTATACCCAGGATACATCTAGACCCTTTTTTTCAAATGGGGAAGACCATATTCACAGCTCTGGGGTTATAGACCTATCATTTGGGTGAACTACTATTCAATGTGCTACAGAGGCCATGGGAAAAATCGGAAGAGGGCAGCATCTGGGCATTGTGGTAGGTCAGGTCCACTGCAGGAACTCATCACTCTGTTGGACCAGGCCGTGTGGGATATGAACTGAGTTTTCTGTGGCGCTTCAGGACAGCGTAAGGGGAAGAAGGCATAAGAGGTGGGGCACTGTAAGTTCCCTGCAGGGAATGTTTCCCTGGAGGTTGGGGTGGGAGCAGCTTGTCAGCCTGGCACTCTCGTGTAGTTCCCACGAGCTTGGGAGCCCGTTGGCCTGTTGTTCCTGGCTCTACCATTCTGCTGACTGAGTGACCTTGGGCAAGTTACCTAACCCCTTTGTCCGCCTCGGTTTTGTCAGCTGTGAAATGGGCACGAGGGTCATGCCACTTAGTACAAGAGTTGTTGTGAGAATGAAATGTAGGAAGATGGAACGCTTAGATCAGCACCGGCCACTTCATAAGTGCTCTGCAAACCTCGGCTTTGGTGATGAAGAGGGTGATGGAGCAGGAAGGGTGATGAAGTTTGTATGTGGTTTGACTGATGTTTTTCTGATGCACTTGAGCTGTCATTGCCCACTCCAGTCTGTCGGTGCCTGGCAGAAATATAGGAGGTGCTGAATGAATGAATGAATGAATGAATATAATAACATCTAAAATTTGTAACAAGCAAGGCACCTGGTAGCTCAGTTGGTTGAGTGTCTGACCCTTGATCTTGACTCAGGTTATGATCTCAGCGTTGTGGGATCGAGCCCCACATAGGGCTCTGTGCTGAGTGTGGAGCCTGTTTCAGAGTCTCTCTCTCTCTTCCTCCGCCCCAACCCCCCACTCACTCTCTCTCTCAAAATAAATAAAAATAAAATAAATTTAAAATTCGTAACAAGCAGTAGACCATTAGCACAGATTAGGTGGTGCCTGGTGTCACACTGCAGTTGCTGGGTCCTAGAGGTATTTCAGAATGGAGATGTCTGAATATATTTTTTAAAGGTTTTATTTATTTATTTGACAGAGAGAGAGATTACAAGTAGGTGGAGAGGCAGGCAGAGAGAAAGGAGGAAGCAGGCTCCCCGCTGAGCCGAGAGCCTGATGCGGAGCTCGATCCCAGGACCCTGAGATCATGACCTGAGCCGAAGGCAGAGGCTTAACCCACTGAGCCACGCAGGTGCCCCGTGTTTGAGTATTTTAACCACAGGTGCAGTCAGTTGTGGGCAAGCGGGATGTTAGCACAGGCTGGGTGCATAAATAGATGAAAAGAAAAATGATGGGGGTCTCGATGTGAGTAGGAATAGTGGCCATGGAGAGGAGGAGAGGGCTCGAGGAGGTTTGGGAGGTGAGTGAATGGATAAGACTCAGGTGAGTCAGAGGTGTGAGGCCAAGGTTGGTCCTTCATTTCTGGAGAGGGCTGTATCAGTTAGCTTCTGCTACGCAACAAACAGCCCCCAAACTATTGCTGCTTAACAGATTAGCCACCGGACGCCTGAGTGCTTCAGTCAGTTGAACGTCTGCCTTTGGCTCAGGTCATGGTCTCGGGGTCTTGGGATCGAGCCCCGCATCTGCCTCCCCACTTAGCAGGAAGTCTGCTTGTCTCGCTGTTAAAGCCATGCTCCCGGTGGTTGGAATCTGGACTGGGTACAGCTGTGTACTTTTAGTCTTGCTTTGGTGTCTGTGGTCAGTTGAAGGCGAGCGAGGTGGCTCTGCTTCTGGAACCTGACTGGATTAGGTCTACTGGGACGATGGGAGGTGATGGGCATGTGACTGTTGTCACCCGGTGAGCTAGCCTAGGCTTCATCACACAGCACCTGGGCAGAGAACAGAAGTCTGGTGGGTCTCTTGAGGTGTAGCCTCAGAAAGACACACCATCACTTCTGCCACATTCTGTTAGCCAAAGCGAGTCAGAAGCCCATCCTTTAGGGAGAGTTGCTGCAAAGAGTATGGGACCAGGGAGAAGACTATCTGGCTGCTTTTGCGATCAGACTGTTCTCTTTTTCAGATCCCCTTTCCACCAGCCATGTTCCATGTTGCTGAGCCCTCACAGTCAGTCCCACACAGAGGACTGTCCTTGACCTGTGGAAGCTAGAGAGAGTCCTTGCAGTGGGTTGCAGAGATACCTAGAAATGCAAGCTAAGTGGTCAGCTCGGGTCTGGCTGCAAATAATGGAAAACCATGCGGGCAGTGCATGAGGAGTTGTTAAGAACCCAGCCTTCTTCTGTCCTCCCAATGGCTATCCTCTGCTGGTGGGCTTATCTGCCCGAGGTTTATTGCCTCGTTGTTACAAAATGGCCACGGCCGCTCCAGTCTTCTCAACTGTACTAGAAGCTGGAAGTGGAGAACAGAGGATTTTCTCCCTAGAGGAGCTCTGTCTTTATATTCTGGAAGAAAAACTCTCCCCAGGTCTGTGCCCTTTGGCTCTTCCTAGTTGCAGAACCGTGGCTGCCCTGTCTACAAGGAAGCTTAGGAAAATGAACACATGATACAAGGGATAAGAGTGCCCCTCGTGTAGTCTAATTATTTTCAAGCCGTTTGGACCTCAATCCACAGTAGGAAATACGTCCACATACAGACACACATAATTGAAACCAATCTCACAAACTGATATTTAACGCTTAACCACGGATGGTGCCTTTTAATATTTTCTGTGCAGTCCCGTTCCATTTTGCCCCATACTATTTAATTAAGAGGGAAAAAAAAAAAAACTCCTGGTCACAACCTGCTCATTTGATTTCACAACCCTCCAAGGCGTGACCCGTCCTTTGGAAAAAAAAAAAAAAAAAAGACTGACTCAGAGCAGGCTTTGTTTACATCTCGGAATTGGCAAGTGTTACCCTGCAAGGCTTCAGGCTTCTGTGAGTAAGGGAGGGGAGGGCTGGGGAAGTGGGGCTTGGAAAACAACACTTGGGCTTTGCCACATGGGTTTCTCTTCCTATCCGTCCCCATCGGCGGAGGAGACGGCTGTGGACTTGAGTGTTGGTTGTCTGTCTGTCCCCCACAGGGGTTGCTTAGAAACCCTTGCTGGGCAGTTTGAAGGAGCCTGTTTCTGGAGTCCGAACTCTGACTCCTGCGTCCTGCTGGGCGATCTGGCTCGTGCCTGCCTCCTGATGACAATGCAGAACTCCGCTCGCCTCCCCAGCGCAGGAGGCACTCACACGATCTTCTGGAAGGACACTTTGTCATTGTTGCGTCAGGGCTGTTCTCGCGAGCGGCCTGTGGTTTTCAGTCCCGGCTTGTCCTGCTTTTTATAGCGTGGTGGTGAGGAATGAGGTCTTCAGCATCACAGGGTCTGAGTTCGAATCTTGAATGTCCCCCCCACCCCACCCCCACCACCGCTGTGGCCACAGGTATGGTTTGGGGCAAGTGTCCTGACCCCCCTGAGTCCCTGCATCTTGCTTGAGCTGTAACGCTCAAGGCCGCGTCCCTCCCGCCTCATGCAACCAGGAGGGGTCAGGGGTGTGACGTCAGCACGAGGGCCGATCCCAGGGAAGCAGTGGGGCCGTATGGACTCTTTGGGGTGCCTCAGTTGGCTCTGGCTGGGTTTGTGCAGTAACAAGGGAGCCCCATTCCTCCGGGGCTTTCAGTGACAAAGGCTCGTGTCATGCCCTCGTGGGTCCATGTGTCTGTCCCCTTTGTTGTGGGACTCAGGCCGTGAGACAGCTCTTGAAGCTTCCGCTCCACTCCCATGTGGACAGTTTGCACACTAACCGTGGCCCCCAGTCACCTTTATTTTTAATAGCTTTTGGGTATATGTGTGTGTGGAGGAGAGGGGCATGTAATGCCACCCCTGGTCGAGAACCACGGGTCATGCTCCCCTTCCCACCCAGGGCCAAGGACTGAGTGTGCTTTTGCTCATTAGAGTATCCCCCAGGCTGGACATGCCGTGCGTGCTTCATAACTGCCCTTACCACCAGGCTGCTGTGAACAAATGAACGGATTTGTCTGAGAGCGTCGGTATGTTCATTTCTTCATTCCCCAAATATTTACGGAGCCGCTCCCGTGCAGGCACGGGCATCCCGCAGAGAACAAAACAGACAGTAAGTGATCAGACAGACGTTCGCTACTTGGTATTAAAAATTGTCTTTTTCTTTTTAAAAAAATAAGCATTTTTCATTGAGGAAAATTTCAAATATGCACCAAGTAGAGAGAACAGCTGCACAGGGACCCCCCTCTGGTCTGTCAGCCACCTGCATCCCTTTTCAGTTGCTGCCCCTCTTACAGATCAGCTCTGTCCAGTGAGAGAGCTTGCTGCCACGATGGAAATAGTCCCAATCCATGCTGCCCCAGCCACTAAAAACGCGGTGAGCAGGATTGAGGATACATCTTAAAGTCATTGAACTCTCTTATGGGAATTTTTAAAAATCTCTGATACTCCTCATTGTCCTTTTTAAAAATTTTCTTATTTTTTTAATCGTGGTGAAAGATGCATAACGTAAAATTGGCCACCTTAGCCATTTTTTTTAACATTGTATCTAAGTCTTCTCTCTGCCGTTGTGGGGCTCGAACACATGACGCCGGGTCAGCTGGGCACCCCCCGACCTTACAGCCACTGTGCAGTGTACAGTTCAGTGGAATTGGGACGCTCACCCTGTTGTGCAGCCGCGGCCCCCGTCCACCTCCAGGACCCTTTGCCCTGCAGAACTGAAAATCCGCACCCACTAAACAGTAACTCCCCATGCCCCCTTCTCCCTGGCCCCTGGTGGCCACCATTCCGCTTTCTGCCTCTGTGCACAGTACATGTCGGATGGTGTAGCGTGGGTCTCTTTGCCTACTGGCTCGTTGCAGGCAGCGCCATGTCTCCCGGGTTATCTGTGTTGGGTCTGTGTCTGGGTGTCCTTCCTAGATAGTACTGTAAGTCGGCACCATGGTCTTGCTTCTCCGTGCATGTGTCTGCGGATGCACAGGCTGTTGTCACCTTTTGGCGATTGTGGGGCACGCTACTGTGACAAGGGATGCCCTGAGATCTGCCTGAGACCCTCCTTTTTCAGTTCTTGTGGGGGAGAGGGACAGCAGGGGTATATACCCAGGAGCAAACTTGCTGGATTATGAGGTAGTGGTATTTTGACTGTTTGGAGGGACCACCGGACCGGTTTCCACAGCGGCTGCGCCAGTCTGCATTCCCACCAGCAGGGCCAGAGGGCTCCAGTGTCCTCACATCCTCAGCAATGCATGTTTTCTGGGGTGGTTTTACTTTGTATGTGTTTGATAGTAGCCATCGGAATGAGTGTGAGCTGATATCTGCGGTCCCGGCTGCATTGCCCTAACGATGAACCATCTTGAGCATCTTCTCACGTGCCTGTGGCTGTCTGTCTTCTTTGGAGAAATGTCTTATTGAAGTCCTCTGTCCCAGTTCTATTGAATTAACCTGAATTTTTACATAGCCACATGTGGCTGGGGTCAGCTGTGTTGGTCAGCGCGTGGGTTTGTGTGCCCGCCCCCACCCCTGCCCCGAACACCCACAATTGGGTTCTTTTGGGCAAAATCCCAGACATTTTACCATTTCATCCCTAAATATTTCAGGGTTTTTTATTTTTTTAAAGATTTTATTTTTTTATTTGACACAGATCACAAGTAGGCAGAGAGGGAGGCAGAGAGAGGAGGAAGCAGGCTGCCTGCTGAGCAGAGAGCCCGATGCGGGGCTCGATCCCAGGACCCTGAGATCATGACCTGAGCCGAAGGTAGAGGCTTAACCCACTGAGCCACCCAGGCATCCCTCAGGGTATGTTTTTACAGGGTAAGGGCCCTAATGAAAAAGAAAAACAATAACACGATGCCATTATTACACTTTCAACCTTTTTTTTTTTTTTAAAGTAGACTCTACACTCTCTGTGGAGCCTGTTTTAGGCCTTGAACTCATGACCCCGAGATTAAGACCTGAGCTGAGATCAAGAGTCGGACGCTTCAGGGCACCTGGGTGGCTCAAGTCGTTAAGCATCTGCCTTCAGCTCAGGTCATGATATCAGGGTCCTGGGATCGAACTCTGCATCAGGCTCCCTGCTCAGCAGGGCTCCTGCTTCTCCCTCTCCCACATGCCCTGCTTGTGTTCCCTCTCTTGCTGTGTCTCTCTCTGTCAAATAAATGAATAAAATCTTTAAAAAAGAGAAGGGTGCCTGAAGCACCCAGGCACCCCTCCACTTTGAATCATTTTTTTGAAAAGATTTTATTTGTTTATTTGAGAGAGAAAGCCAGAGATAGCAAGAGAGCTAGCAACAGAGAGCATGAGCAGGGAGGAGAGGGAGAAGCAGACACCCCGCTGAGCAAGGAGCCCAACACAGGGGCTCGATCCCAGGACCCTGGAATCATGACTTGAGCCAAGGGCAGCCGCCTAACCGACTGAGCCACCTAGGCACCTTGTCCGCTTTGAATCTTAATCACAATTTCTTAATATTGTCAAATATCCAGGCAGCGTTCAGATTCTCTCTTTCAGCTTCATTTGTGTCCTTCAAGCCTCCCTCTGCCTGCTGGACTGAGGGCTGCAGGGTACCTGCTTAGCCCCACGTGGCCATGTTTCCTCCACTGTGTTTGGCCGTGGCTTCTCCATAACCATTCTTTTTAGCCTCATTTATCTCATCTGAGAAATGGGGGTAAGAATGGGCTTGTAAGGATTCGAGGAGACGTGGTCTCTGGCGGTTTAAGTAGGACCATGTGCACAACCCAGGGCCAAAGCAGGTGGTATATAAAGCCTTCCAAAGGTGTTCGGGGTGACAATGGGGCACCTGGCAGCAGGTGGCAAGGCCAAAGCTTGGGGACTTTTTTCCCCAAGTTTCCCCAACTTTTTTCTAGGCTTAGGCCGGAAAACTCTGAGGGTCGCCCCATGAGATCATGTTCACAATGGCAGTTGAAATTGTTACAGCGGGATATTTGACGCACAAAATACTTACCATGTGTGAGGATTAATGGTGTTCCTATGGAACAGTCCCACGGTGGGGGGTGGGGGGACGTACCTTTATCTGCATTTTCCAGGTGGATAAACTGAGGCAGGCAGGGGGAGGTCTGAGTAACTGGTCATAGGGCACACAGCTAGCAGGTGGCAGTGCAGGGGTGGGCACTGGGGTGGCTGGGATACCACCCCGCCATCCCACAAGGGACTTTCATCAGTCCGGGGGCACCTGATACCCACCGTGAGGCACTGGCATCCGGCTGCACTGGAATCTGTAGCATTTATTCCAAATGTAGCAACTCTGGCCCCTCTCCCAATTTCCAGTCTCTGAGATCCAGGATAGGTCCTGGGAATCAGTGTGAAGACCATGGCAGGGGGGATGAGACAAGGGTCAGGGAGGCAGAGGGTGGAAGCTGGGGGCCACTGTGCCTCTGACCTTTTCTGGCTAGCCAACTCCCAAAACAGCAAGGTCAAGGCTGGAATCCATGCCAGCAGCTGCCATGTGGACTACACTTCCACTCATTTGACCAGTGGACACAGGGAGGCCCAGAGAGGTGAAGTCACTCACCCAGGGTCCCATAGCCCATGCCTGGTGGGGTGGGGACCCAAACCCTGGTCTCCAGGCCCTGTCCTCTCATGCTTGACCTCTTAGCGTCAACCTGATGGGAGACACGGGAGGCCAAGGTACCAGACCTAATGATTGTTGACATATTGTTTTCTTTTTATTGTGGAGACTCTCCAGAATGTACAGACTGACAAGAACGGTACCATGAAGCCCACAGGTGCCCCTCACCCAGTCTTAACCACGATCAACTTCCTGCCACACCCGGCCCTCCCCACTCCCCTGCCCACTACCACCTGATGGTGACAATTTGGTTTTTTTAGAGCTTTTTAAGATCAGATTTAAATGTTTTGAACTTAAATGTGCAGATCTGAGCTGTGACATTTTAAACCCTCATGGAACGGGCACCCCATCGTGAGGCAGAGCATTTCCCTCTTGCCTAAAAGCCCCCCCTTCATTTCTCTGCTGTTCCTCAGTGGAATGAAAATGCACGAATGGGGTCACCTGCGTGGCACAGCTGAGCGCCGACTCCTGCTTTCGGCTCAGGTCGTGATCTCCGTGAGATCGGGCCCCACGTCCGGCTCCGTGCTCAGCGGGGAGTCTGCCTGAGGACTTGCTCTCTCTGTGCCCCTCTCCCTCAAATAAATAAAGAAATCTTTAAAACACGCACACACGCGCATGCACATGCGCATGCGCGCGCACACACACACACACACACACACGCACACATATACGCACACAAATAAAAAACATTCTCACAGAGACGTCAGGAATCTCCCAGTGGGCATTCACCCACAGTCTCCATGTGGAGTGTCCTGGTCAGGAAGCACCCACTCCCAGCTCTAATTCTGCTGGCCTAAGGTTTGCAGAGCCTGGCCGCACCTGAAACTCAGTTCAGAGGGGAGGGAAGACCCCACACAAAGCCGGCTCCTGAGGCAAAGCCAACTCTCGAGCTCGTGGACACCCTCAAGCCATGGCAGTGCACCTGGGATCTAGCTGGGACAGGATCCCGTGGCAGATCCTTTCTAGATCTTTCCAGGGCCTGGGCCTGCCAAGCAAGAGGGGAAGCCCTGGGTGCTCCCATTCCTCTCGCTTTTTCCGAATCTGAACTATTCCAAGCATTCTTGCAATGATAACAAAGGCTGCCACCCGGCTTCATCTAATCTTGACATTTTTGCCATATTTGCTTTAGATTTTGGAGAGAAGCAGCATGATGAGAGGATCCTGCGCAGCACAGTGGTTAAGGGCAGGGACTTGGAGCAAGCCTGCCTTGGCTCAAACCCCAGCCTGGCCCCTTTGCCAGTTGAGGGCTCTTGGGCGTGTTGAGCGCTCTTCTGAGCCTCCGTTTCCCCATCTGCAGAACAGGGCTCATCAAAGTGCTTGCCTCGCAGGGATCTAGAGAAGGTGAAATGGGTTCCTAAGGTAGAACGCTTAAAGCCAGTGCTGGAGGGGTGCCTGGGTGTCTCAGTGGTCGGACGTCTGCCTTCAGCCCAGGTCATGATCCCAGAATCCTGGGATTGAGCCCCGCACCAGGCTCCCTGATCAAGGGGGAGCCTGCTTCTCCTTCTGCCCTGGCCCTGCTTCTGTTCTCTCTCTCTCTCACTCTGCTCACTCACTCTCTTTCAAATGAAATCTTAAAAAAAACACACACACACAAAAAACAGTGGTGGGTGGGCACCATCATCATGGTGGTTACCAGCGATTCTGTATTTGCGAAGTTGCCTGCTCGAGAAAACATGTAACTTGCAGATCGATATGGATGCATTTCCGTGGTCCCCAGGGGACTTGTGAAAAATTTGAGTGGCCCCAAGCGCATGTACCCACCGGGGTGGAACAAGGCTATTTTTTGCCGTCTTGGTTCAGCTCCCGTATTGTCGAGTGCCGTGGTTTTTCCATGTCTGTGCTCTTTGTGGGGGTTTGCTGCTCAAAACAGCTACCGGCATAGGACTGAAGTGCTCCCTGGTGTCCCCAAGCGCAGGAAGGCCAGGATACGCCCTCTGAAGGAGTGCGTGTGTTCGAGGAGCGTCCTTCAGGCCTGAGTCACGGAGCTGTTGGTAGTGGGTTTGGAGTTAACGACCCAACAGTTTATATTACATGAGGTGTCCATAAACGGAGACATGGTAGACTGAGGCTGTGTATCGCTGCGTTGATGTGCATGTGAGCAAAGGCTCGCAGGAGGCCCCCTGTGTCCCCCTCCCAAGATCAGGGACCCAGAATCCACAGCCACGTGCTCACGGCAACTGTGCGGAATGCAAGTGCCTTGAGTAACGAGAATTGACTGTGTTTTATGAGGTCCAGGTGTCAGTAAATTACGTCATGGGATGTCCCACATTGCTGGGGCACACACGACTGTGTAGTGCTCTACCCCGCGCTCTGTGTGTGGGTGTCACACATGGGATCACATGTAGTGTCGTCTCGCCTCCTCTTAAACTTGAGTTTGACCCCTTCTTTTCTTACCTCCTCACACGTGGTCTGGTCGCCCCTGTCCTGAGCTCCCCACTCCCTCCCTCCCCCCATCCTTCTTGTCACGGACTTTTCTTACAGCCTCTTATTCTCTCCACAGCTGGCCCCCAAAAGGACACTCCCCAAGTCCCCAGCTGGGGGCCCCGCGTAGACCTGGAGTGGACACCCCCTCCTTCCCTTCATGATTCGTTTGTAGCGCAGGTAACGGGCCAAGGGTCCCAGTTCGTGCCCGGAAGGGTACTTGCCCCTCCTTGTACCTCCCTGGGCCCACCATGACCCCCAGGGGAGGAAGGAACACTCCTTCTTGGCAGAGCCTGGCTGAGAAACTGGCTTACTTACTTAGAAACTGGCTTAGAAACTCTTCTGTCCCTCCCCCTCTGGTCTCAGGCCCCCGGGGTCATCTGGACTGTTCCCCTGCCTCCCTACCAATTGCAGGTGGGATCTTCTCCCATTTTCCCATTTTTTCCGGATTCTTTGCAGGTCTAGCCTCTCTGTCCCCTGGCTGGGCCTTCCCCTCCCACTCCACCCCTGCCCTAGGCTGTTCGGGAAGGGAAGGGCTTGTAGGTCACAGACCTGGTGGTAACTTGGGAAGAAGGAAGCATAGGTGGGGCTGGGATATGGAGCCAGAGACAGCCTATTGTCACCACTGCCAAGTGCAGCCAGAGCCTGGGAAGGACCTCCAGGGACGGTCCCCATGGCCAGCTCTGGAAGGGAGAGTCACTAGTGTGTGTGTTTAGGGGGGTGTTCCCATCAGCTTTGCATGGCATGTTCTAGGCTGGGCTTGTTGACCCAAGGCCCCCCGGGTGTGCATGTATGTCCCACGGCCCTTGGGAAAGTGTGTGTCACAGTTTTGGCCCACCTGCATGTTTTTGGCAGAAGGGTCTTTTGCCTTCGTCAGATTATCCAAGGTACTGTTCAGAGATGAGCTGAACCATTTAGGACCATTGGTATGCAGGGCAGACCCCTGTCACACTCTTGCTCTGAGCCTGACCCAGTCCCAAGAAGGCCTGGCAGCCCAGACTCAGGGTTTAAGGCCTGGCTCTGCCCCCTGCTGGCTGGGAGCTGAATGACAGGCTCTGGGGCCCCATTTATGGGTGTGTGAAGCACTCAGCACGGGCCTGCTTGTGTGATCAGGGCTCATTCTGTCTTGGTGGATGTCCTCACTGTGAGCATCACATGCTGGGAAGACATGGGGGGAGAGGGGAAAAGCAGCTCCCTCTGGCTGGTCACCAGCCCCAGCCACACCCATAGGCTCAAGGGAACAGAAAGTCTGACCTTCCAGAGACCTTGGTCCCAGGAAGCTGTCCTGGAAAGGAGGGTCCTGGCACACGCTGCCTACATCTAACCTTGTCTCCCTCCCCCTTCCTGCCCCCCTCCCCGCCCCCGGTTCAGTGGCGATGGATGATGAGGATGGGAGATGCTTACTAGACGTGATTTGGTGAGTAACGGACTCCCTCTGCCCTTCCTGTCTCCCCGCTTCCCCACCCCTCACCTCCTCAGTGTCTCTCCCCTTCTGTCTTTCAGTGACCCTCAGGCCCTCAATGACTTCCTACATGGATCCGAGAAGGTGAGTGCGGGGGTAGGCAGGGGCCTTCCTGGGCTAGGGAACTGTGGAACTGGGGGGCTAAGAGACCAGTGCCCTGATTCAGTAGACATTTGCCTCATGCCTTCTGGGAGCTGGGCCCTTGGGTTATGGAAAGAGCAGAAGAGATGACAAATCCCTGCCCTCACGCCCTATACATTTCCTTAGTAAATAGAGCAGTAACTGTTCAAGGTGATCTTGGACAGAACCCTGCAGTGCAGAATAAGAGATAAGAAGGTCGGGGACGCCTGGGTGGCTCAGTGGGTTAGGCCGCTGCCTTCGGCTCAGGTCATGATCTCAGGGTCCTGGGATCGAGTCCCACATCGAGCTCTCTGCTCGGCAGGGAACCTGCTTCCCTCTTTCTCTCTCTCTGCCTGCCTCTCTGTCTACTTGTGATCTCTCTCTGTCAAATAAATAAATAAAATATTTAAAAAAAAAAAAAAAAAAGAATGTCGCCCACACAATGGAAATGGTTTAAAACAAAACGAATGGGGGACTGGGGTGGTGGCTTCTTTAGCTAGCGTGGGCAGGGAGGTGACCTTGAACGCGACCTTGAAGGATCAGATGGAGGCCTCCATGGTGCTCTGGGCAGGGGAGGAACAGGTAGAAATGCAGGAAAATTTGCCATATTTGAGGAGTGGAAGAAGACTGGTGTGGCCGGACGGAAGGGAGGCTAGTAGTGGTGAGACTGTCATGAACAGAAGTCACAGGACATGCAGGGCCTGGAACAAAGTGGGGCGGAGTGGAAGTGCTGAGCCACGAGGAGGTGTGTTGGTTATCTAGGGCCGTGTAACAAATTATCCCAGCACTTAGTGACTTATAACTACTTGTCGGCAAGTAGTTTGAGGGTCGGGGCTCAGGGAGCGGTTCAGCTGGGTCCCTCTGACTCGGGGTCTGTCCTGAGGTTGCAGTCAGGATGTTGGCTGGGGCCACTGTCATCTGAAGGCTCGTATGGGGCCAGAGGCCATGCTTCTCCGATGGTCCTTTCCCTCAGCTGTGGGCTGAAGGCCTCAGGGCCTCACCACAGCGGCCTCTCCACAGGATCCTCAAACATCCTCACGACAAGGCAGGCAGCTTCCTCCAGAGTGAGGGACCCAAAGGAGAGAGCCAGGAGGAAGCTCAGTGCCTCTTATGATCTCGTCTCTGAAGACACACCCCATCGCTTTTGTCACCTTGTACTCACTAGAAGTGGGTCACCAAGCCAGCCTACACTCCCTGGGAGGGGAACAGAGTCTTAGAAGGAGAAGTGGTCGATGATTTGTGGAGTGGGGGCGAGTGCAGTGGGCTGAGGCTGGTCAGGGCAAGCCATGGAGGGGGTGGCAGGCACTGGCTCTGGGGTCTCTCCAGGGGCAGAGTCAGATAGATGTGCTGGTGGTGGAGATGTCAAGGAGGAGAGTGTCAGGTCGGCCCCTGGATTTGGGCCTGAGCTGCAGAGTAAGTTGGGTCCCCAGAGGTGAGGAGTCTGGGGCAGGCTCCCCAAGGAAGGCTGTTGGCTGTGCCCGGCTCGGGTTCTGGGGAGACGTCCACGTAGAGAGAAACCAGGGAGGCTCTGCTACAGACAGACATTCAGCAGGCATCCGTGTGGACGCCAGGCCCTGTTCTGGCACTAGAGACGTTCCTGGGAATCAGCCCGGTTCCTGTCCTCCTGGAGATGGGTGTGGTGTGGCATGCTGGGTGCCCGGACGGTGGGGCATGCCGGTGACTTGGGCTGCCCAGAGGAAGGAGTGACTTTGTCAGGGGGACAGGCAGCTATTGGGAGGAGGCGGTGACAGTGACAGGTCCTGACGGACCTGCTGCTGGAGAGATGAAGGGGGAAGACGGGGCATGGCTTGGGCAAAGGCATGAAGGCAAATTCTTGGGTTTCGAACATGCTGCCGAGCCCCATTCTTTGGGGCCTCTGTTCCAGAGGGGCAATGTCCCGTACTCTTTGTCCCCCACCCTGACCCCGACTTTTTCCTTTGGTGCAATGTAACTTTAAATTGGTTTTTGTTCTAGAGCAAGGCCTGTGGGCTGCCTGGCTGACTGTTGACCTTGGGTGGGGGTGGGTCTTGTTGCAGCTGGATGGTGATGACCTCCTGGATAACCCTGGGGAAGCCCAAAGTGCCTTCTATGAAGGTCCTGGGGTAAGTGGCCCAGGGGTTCTGGGAGGGCCCCAGGCTCTTGGTCATGGCTCAAGTTGCCCCTACTGGTGGCAGGAGGCAGGGAGGGAGGTCCTAATGGTGAGAGGGACGGGCCCATGATTGTCCCCCTGGGGCATGTTGCCAGGTGGAGGGTTGGGGTATGGTGGGGTCAGTTACTGACAGCAGTGTGGGGCAAGAGGGGAGCCACAGTGGGATGGTCTGGCTCTGCCCACAGGAAGAGGTGAGGGTCCTGGGAGTTAGGCAGGTGCCAGCTCTGGGGCTCACTGGGGGCCTGTCCCTGCTTAGCCACGGTGGGGTGTGACCTAGGGGAAGGGGATAAAGTAATGCAGACCTCCGTCTCCCATCTGGAAAACCAAGGCGGGGGCGGGGGTGATGACCGAGCCCAGAGTGGGGACAGCAGTGGACATTAACTGAGCACCTACTCTATGCCTGCCTGTGCCTCTTGTCCTTCCCCCTCTGCCTTCCCTTCTGCTGCTGCTTCCTTCTCTCCCCCCACCTCCTTTCTCCCACCTCCCCGCCCCCCCCAGCTCTTCTTCCCCCTCCCTCATGGTCACCGTAACTAGGATTCACTGAACACTTACTATGTGCCACCAAGTCCCTTTCAGTGTTTTTTATTTAGTGCCCACAACTCTAAAAATATATGCGGAACAGTTTATTTTTCATAGTATGAACACCTGTAAAGTCCTTGGTCAGGTTCTCCCTGATGTGAGGTCAGCAAATGTCACACCCGTCCTGGGAGGTGGGTTTGGTTGTGGCCATTTAGCAGTGAAGAACTCAGAACCACCTGATTCTGGTCTGGGTTGGGGACCGCGTAGGGACCCCCTCCTCCCAAGCACTCCCCTCCTTCCATCTGGGAAAGGAGGATGGGGTAGTGCCCGCCTCACTGAGCTTGTTACTGACAACGACAACATGGAAGGCATAATCATAATGTTAGGTGAGGGTTTCTCGCACACCTGCGGGTGTCAAGTACCGCCGTCAGCCCTCCGTGGGATTGACCTCCCATCCTTTTAAACTCCCAAGTTTTGATCTGTTCTCTGGTCGAATAGCAGCGAGGGTTCCGTTCTCTAAGCATAATTATCGCTTGTGCGGTATTTGCTCAAATGGTCACACGCGTATCGATTGTGCTCCTCCTGGATCGCAATCTGGGGAAGCGTGAGGGTCCTGAAGACGGGTCCAGCTCAGCGCCGCCCGCACAAAACCAAGTTCACGGGGGTAGCTGCCATTAACACAGCCGTGGTCTCTTACCCGAAACCCTTGGGGCCAGGCGCATTTCAGAATTCAGAATTTTCCAGATGCCAAGAAGGTGATACAGAGTGTCACGTAGCACGCTCGCTCACCTTCCTGTGGTCCAAAAGAGTCCCGTCATGTGGACAAAGCGTGGCCTTCCCCAAGAGCGCTACGTCACTTTTGGTCAGGTTTTACTCTGGAAGAGTTAGGAAGACATTTGCAGTTTTCAGATTGCTTTGAAATTTGACATTTGCAAGTCTCAAATTGCTTTGGAATTGCAGATTAAGTATTATGGGCCCTTCTGGCTTTTTAAAGGATGGGCTTTATTCCGTCTTATGGATGTGTATAGACAGGGCGACAGGCCATACTGAGCCCAGGTTGTACGGCTCAGCGGAGCTGGGATTTGAACCTAGGTCCAGCCCCTTCCAGATGGAATATTCTCTCTGCCCGTACTGCTCGGGCAGTGCAGGTCCTGTTGGTTCAGCCGTGCCCGGAGCCAGCCCCTCGCTAACCTCCGCTCTTCCCTTCCCATCTTACCCGGCCTCCAGCTCCACGTGCAAGAAGCTTCTGGCAACCACTTGAGCCCAGAGCCCACGCAGCCGGCCCCCAGCGTGGACCTAGATTTCTTGGAGGATGCGATCCTGGGGTCGCCAGCCGCGGGGGGCGGTGGCGGGGGCGGTGGCGGCGCCGACCAGCCCTGTGACATCCTCCAGCAGAGCCTCCAAGAGGCCAACATCACTGAGCAGACACTTGAGGCTGAGGCCGAGCTGGACCTGGGTCCCTTCCAGCTGCCTACCCTCCAGCCTGCGGATGGTGGAGCCGGCCCGGCCAGTGCCGGAGGGGCTGCTGCGGTGGCCCCTGGGCCCCAGGCCCTGTTCCCAGGCGGCCCGGACCTGCTGGGACTGCAGGCCCCGCCCACCGTGCTGACCCACCAGGCCCTGGTGCCGCCCCAGGATGTGGTCAACAAGGCCTTGAGTGTGCAGCCCTTCCTGCAGCCCGTGGGCCTGGGCAACGTGACCCTGCAGCCCATCCCAGGCCTCCAGGGCCTGCCCAACGGCAGCCCCGGGGGCGCCACCGCGGCCACGCTTGGCCTGGCCCCCATCCAGGTGGTGGGCCAGCCCGTCATGGCACTCAACCCGCCCACTTCCCAGCTCCTCGCCAAGCAGGTGCCTGTCAGCGGCTATCTGGCCTCGGCAGCTGGCCCCTCAGAGCCCGTGACCTTGGCGTCTGCCGGCGTCTCGCCCCAGGGGGCTGGCCTAGTCATCCAGAAGAATCTCCCCACAGCCGTGGCCACCACGCTCAACGGGAACTCGGTGTTTGGAGGGGCAGGGGCGGCCACGGCAGCAGCCGGCGGGGCGCCCTCGGGGCAACCGCTGGCGGTGGCCCCTGGCCTTGGCACATCACCGCTGGTCCCAGCGCCCAACGTGATCCTGCATCGCACGCCCACGCCCATCCAGCCCAAGCCCGCCGGCGTGCTGCCCCCCAAGCTCTACCAGCTGACACCCAAGCCCTTCGCTCCAGCGGGTACCACGCTCACGATCCAGGGTGAGGCGGGGGGCCTCCCGCAGCAGCCCAAGGCCCCCCAGAACCTGACTTTCATGGCAGCAGGAAAGGCCGGCCAGAATGTGGTGCTGTCAGGCTTCCCCGCACCAGCACTGCAGGCAAACGTCTTCAAGCAGCCTCCTGCCACCACCACCGGGGCCGCCCCGCCCCAGCCCCCCGGGGCCCTGAGCAAGCCCATGAGCGTCCACCTCTTGAATCAAGGCAGCAGCATCGTCATCCCCGCGCAGCACATGCTGCCGGGCCAGAACCAGTTCCTGCTGCCGGGCGCGCCTGCCGTCCAGCTCCCCCAGACGCTCTCGGCCCTGCCCACCAACGTTGGCGGGCAGATCCTGGCAGCCGCGGCCCCGCACGCGGGCGGACAGCTCATCGCAAACCCCATTCTCACCAACCAGAACCTAGCGGGGCCGCTGAGCCTGGGCCCCGTGCTGGCCCCCCACTCCGGGGCCCACAGTGCCGCCCACATCCTCTCGGCTGCCCCCATCCAGGTGGGCCAGCCAGCGCTCTTCCAGATGCCTGTGTCGCTGGCCGCGGGCAGTCTGCCCACGCAGAGCCAGCCGGCCCCCACCGGCCCTGCCGCCACCACTGTCCTCCAGGGCGTCACTTTGCCCCCCAGTGCCGTGGCCATGCTCAACACCCCCGATGGGCTGGTACAGCCGGCCACCCCTGCCGCCACGGGGGAGGCCACACCTGTCCTTGCGGTGCAGACAGCCCCCCAGGCATCCCCGGCGGTCAGCACCCCGCTGCCTTTGGGCCTCCAGCAGCCACCGGCGCAGCAGCAGCAGCAGCAGCAGCAGCCGCCGCCACCGCCCCCGCAGGCCCCTACCCCTCAGGCCGCCGCCCCGCCTCAGGCCACCACCCCCCAACCCAGCCCAGGCCTGGCGTCCAGCCCAGAGAAGATCGTCCTGGGACAGCCGCCCTCTGCTGCCACCACGGCCATCCTCACTCAGGACTCCCTGCAGATGTTCCTGCCCCAGGTAACTGGGGATGGGCTGGCAGGGACATTGGCGGGGGGGCGGGCATGGGACGGGGGTGTGCTGCAGAGAGGGGCCAGAGCTGGAGCTGAAACTATGTGTGGTGGAGGCAGTGACTGGGGAGGGTCTGGCAGGGTCTGAAGAGCATCTCCAAGGTGGCACCCCTGTGCCCAGTACGTGCGTCCCCTTTGGGGAAGCCACAGGGTGACAGGGACTGACACAGGCAAAGAGGGGGCCCGACTGGCTCACAGACTGACCATCCGTCCTCCTGCTGGAGGGCACAAGAATCACAGAG
This sequence comes from Neogale vison, assembly GCF_020171115.1. Taxonomy (NCBI): domain Eukaryota; kingdom Metazoa; phylum Chordata; class Mammalia; order Carnivora; family Mustelidae; genus Neogale; species Neogale vison. The sequence goes on along the minus strand of NC_058097.1, from coordinate 52,214,707 downwards.
AGAACAGGCAAGACAAGGACAGACAGACAGACAGACAGATGGGGCGGGTGGCTGCGGGCTGGAAGATGGGCGGGGCCCCGGGCCAAAAGAGCTGGGGTTGCGGCCTCCCTGGTGCCTGGATCCCAGGGCTCCCGGCCACCCTGCCCTCTGTGCCCAGCCTCTCGGTGCCCCTCAGCCCAGTTCCCACCACCCTGCTCTCTGGAGCCTTGGGGAGGCTGGGGTCTTGGGGAGGCCGCGGGTCCACAGGGTGGCCTTCTGACCCAGTACGGGCTCCCCGTTTCAGGAGAGGAGCCAGCAGCCCCTCTCCGCAGACGGCCCCCACCTCTCCGTGCCCGCCTCGGTCATAGTCAGCGCCCCGCCTCCCGCCCAAGACCCAGCCCCGAGCACCCCCATCGCCAAAGGAGCTGGCCTCGGCCCTCAGGCCCCCGACAGCCAGGCTTCCCCAGCGCCGGCCCCCCAGGTAGACAAATCCCAGCAGCCTCTGTCCCAGCTCAGACAGAGCCTTGCCCCTGCGACCCCTTCTCCCGCTCACTCCTCCCCGCTCTGGCTGCCCTGCCTTGCCTCTCTGTCTTGCTGGCTTGGGAAGGGTGCTCCTTTGCTCCCCGGATAGTTCCCGAGAGTCTTCTGACAGTCATGGACTCCTAGAACCCAGGCCACACTGGGGGGAGCCCACACTCTAGGCAGAGGGACACATGGCAGGCAGGTGTTTGCTAGAATTCTCATTTTCGTATCATATCAGGTAAGCAGGACATTCAGAGGGCTCTTATCTCCAAAGCTAAGGTCTCGCTGAAAAGCCCGTTCTCCTGAACCACAGCCGCTTGCTTTCCCTGAGGGCGGTTTCTTGCACGTGCGCACATGCATACACATACACATGGATAAGTTGAATGGCACCGATTCTTTTCCTCCCATTGTTACAAATGCAGTAACATACTAGGCAGCTCTGCGCTTTTGATCATTGAAAGATGCATCTTGGAGACGGTACTTCCTTCTTCCTTCTTCTGTGTGACTGCACGGTACTCCCACTGTCAGGTGGTTAGGTCCCTTCCAGTCTTTAGCTGTGATGAGTGAAGCTGCAGAGGATAACTGTACATATGTCACTGTTTTTGAAGAGGAAAGTGCTGGGTCCATCAGAGGCCATTTGCACATGCAGTGTTGATTGCTCTCTGCAGATTGCTCTCTGGGGAGTTACCACTGGGTTTGTCCTTGATCAGTAGTCTGTTGCCTGTGCCGGTTCTTCCATAACCTCGGAGGTGTATTGAAGTTAGCGGGTCTTGTAAGGTGAAAGGGTCTTGTAAGGTAAAAAGCGGCTCCTTGTTTTGTTTTAATTTGCATTTCTTTTACTGTGAATGAGGTGGGGCAGGTTTTCTTAGATGTGGAGCTGTTTATGTTTTCTCTGGAATCATCAGCTCATACTCCTTGCCAAATTTAAACTTGGTGTGAGTGGTTCTATTCTTGTTGATTTGTAGAAACTCTTTACATATTAGGAAAATTCGCCTTTGTCTCATAAGAGTCATAAGCACATGATAGTTTAGAGAGAGCCCCTTTTATTCTGGAGGGGTGGATTTTATACTCTTTTAGAAAGGATAGGTAGAGGAGGTAGGTAAAAGGAAGAAGAGGGAATGACCTCAGCAAGGTCAGGGTGGCAGAAAGCAGCATGGGCTTTGGCTTTAAACAGCCATGATTTCGCCCTCCAGTTCTGTTGCTTGCCATGTGACCTTAAGCAACCAGTTTCTTGTTTCCTTAAACAGATTCTTTGGGGAAGGAGGGCACTTAGTATGTGCCTGGCCTTGTGCTGACCTGGAGCAATTCCCCATAACTGCTGGACCTTGATGTCCTCATCTGGAAAATGGGAATAATACTTTCTTAGAGGCCTATTAGGAGTGAGTGAGTTAACATATGCTAGCACAGAGTAAGGCCTCAAGAAATACTTGTTATTATCATTATTATTGTTGTGGGGTAGAACAGGATCTGGTCCAGATTCACACAGTCTAGAGGGACACGGGGCCAAGGTGGCCTCAGACCATCTCTCCCAGGAGGAGAAAGAAGCAGAAGTGGAGGGACAAGAGGTCAGGAGTCTCCTGGCCTTTGAGTGACTCAAGTTGGAAGCAGCGTCTCTAGAGTGGGTCCAGTGCTGGCCTAGGTCCCTCTGGCAAGCGGCTTCCCCTCCCTGAGCCTGCCACAATCAGCTGTACCAGGGGATTGTAGAACTGGGTAAATCAGTGGTGGAAATCATTTATTGATGAAATCAAGCACACTCACAGGAGTCCGCCCAACACGTGAGGCTCCGTGCTCAGTATGCCGCAGTGCAATCAAAGGGAGAGAATGTTCTCGGAGATGTGGGTCAGCTACAGGGAAAGAGCCCAGGAGATGAAAGCATTGAAGGGCGCAGGGTCCCCATGGGGGACATAGGGGGAATCCATTCTAGGGAAAGCTGGGAGGAACTGCGGGGGGGTGGGGGCGCGTATTTAAGCCCAGGCCCCAAGGAAGAAATTGTGGGGAGGGACAATAGCATGTGCTAAAGGCCCTGAGGCAAGGACAAGCTTGGGATGTCAAGGAATGGAAAGTAGGCTGGAGGGGAGTGGAGGGAGGCTGGATCAGAGAGGTTGGCAGTGCCTCGTGGCCAAACCAGTGGAGGGCTTTCAGCTGGACTGTGGCATGGGCTGGTGGTAACGATTTTCAGCAATCCCTCTGGCTTTCATTGGAAAATGGTTTAGTGGGCAAAAAAAAGTCCAGAGACCCTCGTGGGTCAAGATGACAGGACTTCAAAGACCAGGGTGGTCCCGGCAATGATGGAGGGACACTGGAGGATTCGGGCCGTAATCTGGAGCTTACTTTAGGGATTGGAGGCATGAAGAGGAGGGCATCATGGTAAAAACTAAAGTGCATCATAACATTTCTGTTTTAAGTGCTATTCAGAACCCTTTCCAAGCATTGTCTCATTGATAGCTTCCATCAGGCAGGTGGAAGATATTCTTATTTTACAGATGAGGAAATTGAGGCACAGAGATTAAGTAGCTTGCCCAAGGTTACCCCGCTGGTAGGGCCTGGATTTAAACTTGAATGGTTAGTGGCCAGAACAGCTGAGGTCTCAAGAAAGCCAGACCTGAGTGCGAATCCCAGCTCTGCTCAGCATGAAATGCTCCCGGGACCTGGTCTACCTGTCCACCAAGTGGGAGTAGAGCCACCAACCTCACGGCAGCTCTGCCCAGAGTCGGCAGTGTTTCGATGAGCAGAGATCCTTGGCATTTGCAGTAAGAGTATTACGTAACGAAGCTGCGGATGGTCTTTAAGAGGAAAGGTCAGCTGTGCCCATGAGCTGATCCTGGTCATCCCCTCGTAGGCCGGTGCCAGGCTGGACACGTGGTCACCCTGCTGCCCCTTTCGCGCCTGCAACGCCTTACTGCATGAGGGGAGTTCTTGATGAGTGTTGGGGAAGCAGGTGGATGGAGGGGTGGGGTTGGGGGAGGGTGGATGGATGATGGATGGATGGATGGACGGACGGACGGACAGGTGGACAGGTGAATGAGTGGATTAACCAAAGAATACAGATGCACATAAATACCAGCGACGTATGAACTTGTGTGCATGCGTGTGTGTGTGCGCGTGCACAAGAGCTGCTCCCAGACTGGAGGTGGGTCCTTCACGCAGCCCCCGTTCTCCTGGCGTGTGCTTCGTACCCAGCCTTTTGCAGGGAGGTACAGGGAAGGCAGCCCTGCCCTCTCGGGGCTCACGCTCCAGGGATGGGTTTTGTCGTCAATATCCCAGCTCTTGAAATTGGCCCTCGATGGGGGCCCCCGACTGGCTTTTCAGGGAGGCAACACTGACCGTCCTACTCAGGAGGCTTAAGGCCTGCTGTGTATGGCTTACGGTAGGCTTAAAACACACACACACACGCTTTGTTGTTGTGATTCAAAGAGCGTTACCCAGACGTGGTTTTAAAAATTGGGTTTACAGACAAAGGGCACACAGGGAAAGTGAGTCTTCTGTTCGTGAAATTTCTGGTCCTCCCCACCCCCTTGTAGACCCCACCCCCTTGGATTTCCCTGTGGAGCCCCACCACGTCCTTATCACACAGGCACTAGGGACACTGGGGGCCGGGTCTTTCTGTGTTGTCAGGGGGCTGTCCTGAGCACGGTAGCACCCCTCAGCCTCCAAACGTTTGTTGCCGGCAGCGGCCCTGCTGCAGGTGGGACAGCCGTGGCGATCACTGGAGATTGCCAGGTGTCCCTGAGAGACGGAGTCACCTGGGTGGGGCACCGCCATCCTGTGCACATGACAGACCTCCCTTGTCTAAGCTCGGAGCCAGCCAGACAGGACAGCCTGCGTGTGCACGTGCTCCCTCCTTACACGCAGAAGGACACTGTCCCGTTCTTTTGAACTGCGCTTTGTTCGATTGGCCAGATCTCTTGGACCACCGACTTGCATGAGAATCCCACTCGACATCACCCCATGGGACGCACGCGTGTGTATGTACATGTGCATATCACCAAAACAGCTTTCACAGGATAATACCATGTGCAATGCACGCTGATATTTTGTATTTGGTTTCCTCTGTTCTTATTTTTATTATTTTTTAAAGATTTTATTTATTTATTTGAGAGAGAGAGAGAGAACAAGCTGGAGAGGGTCAGAGGGAGAAGCAGGCTTCCTGCTGAGCAGGGATCCCAATGCACGACTTGATCTCGGGATTCCAGGATCCTGACCTGAGCTGAAGGCAGATGTTTAGCCTACTGAGCCACCCAGGCGCCCCTCCTCTGTTCTTAAATGCTGGTCGTGACCCACCAAAATGCCAGGAGCCATTACTCACAGACACTAGATGTGATTTGAAAGCCACCGTCCTGGGTAGTCTTTAGGCACTGGGACTCCAAAATCCCAACTCTGCCACTTAGAGGCTCAGTGACCTTAGCCAAGTCCCCTGCCTCTGTGTGCCTCAGTTTTCTTCCCTGAAAATGAGGATGAGGAAAACAGCATCTAGGTTACAGCGTTGTCATGAAGAATAAATAAGCTAATACAGGTTAAGGTGCTTGAACAGGGTCAGGCACATTGAAAGTGCCTCAAACCAAAGGAAGCCAGGGAAACACTACAAAGGGCCGTGGGTAAACATTTTAGGCTTTGCACGCAAGCCACCCCAGACCACACATCAGTGAGCACAGACCTGTACCAATAAAACCTTATTTATGGACACTGAAATTTGAATTTCATATCGTTGTCACCAATCACAATCTAGTCTTTTGATTTCTTTTCCACCATTTAAAAATATATATTTGTTTATTTAAGAGAGAGAGAGAGAGAATGCACATGGGGGTAGAGCCAGGGAAAGGGAGAGAGAGAAACTCAAGCAGACTTCTGCTGAGTGGGAAGCACAACCCGGGGCTCAGTCTCACGACCCTGAGATCATGCCCCGAGCTGAAATCCAGAGTCGGGTGCTTAACCGACGGAGCCACCCAGATGCCCCCCTCTCCCAGCATTTAAAAATGTGAAACCCGCTTTCAGCCCGTGGGTCATGCAAAACGACAGACCAGGCAGGCCAGACCGGCTGGAGTTGGAAAGTTTGCCGCCGTCTTACTGTCATTACATGGACCCACCGTGACTGACTGACTCGGTTCCCTGCTTGAGGGAGAGCACTCCAGGTGGTTTCCCGTGTGTGTCAACAAATAACCCTCCTCTGACTCTTCGGGTGCCCGGGCTTTTTGCATGTACATGTGGGTAAATTTCTAAAAACAGAACGGCTGGTTCAGAGGGTATAAGTGCTTCCCGGACAGTCTATGGAAAGTGCAAACCCCATCACGCCTCCTTGGGGTTTATGCCTGGGCAGGCTTCATCCGGAAGCTTCATCAGCCCCACATCAGCACGCACTCTGCTCCCTGCCACACTGCGGGGTAGCACCCCTCTGCGCTTTCTGTTGAATTCTGCATGAATCTGAACACATCTTGCCAGCTCTAGCTGGGCAGCTGGAATTTCCTGGTGAACAGTTCCCTCGTGTGGTAGTTTTTTGTTGTTGTTGTTGTTTCTAAAGATTTTTATTTCAGAGAGAGAGAGAGAGCGAGCATGAGCAGGGGGAGGGGAAGAGGGAGAAGCAAACACCCGGCTGAGCAGAGAGCCCAATGCAGGGCTCGATCCCAGGACCCTGAGATCATAACCTGAGCCAAAAGCAGAGGCTTAACCCACTGAGCCACCCGGGCGCCCCTGAAGTTTTCTTTTAGCCTAATCCCCCCCCCCCAGCCATTTAAAATTTTTAGAATTAGGTATCACCTTCACATGACTCAATCATCAAAAAGCAGTTTTGGGGTTTTTTTGAGAGAGAAAGAGAGAGCCTAAGCAGGAGGAGGGGCAGAGGGAAAGAGAGAGAGGACCTTAAGCATGGAGCCCAACATGGGACTTGATCTCATGACTCTCCTGAAATCATGACCTGAGCCAAGATCAAGAGTTGGACACTTCATGGACTAGCCACCCAGGTACTCCAAAAAGCATTTTTTAAAGTAAGGGGATTGGTTAAGCATCTGCCTTCGATTCAGGTCATGATCTCAGGTCCTGGGATTGAGTCCCACATTGGGCTCTTTGCTCAGCAGGGAGCCTGCTCCTCCCTCTCCCTCTACCTGCCTCTCCCCTTGCTTGTGCTCTTTCTCTCTCTCTCTCTCTCTCTCTCTGTCAAATAAATAAATAAAATCTTTAAAAAATTTTTTAGAAAGGGGAAAGTGTCCCAAAGCCGTGCCTATGTTCCCAGCCCACCTGCCCCTCCAGAAAAACAGTTACTTAGCTGCCGTCTATCTTTCCAGTTCCTCGCGCAGGCACAGCCTAGAGTAAAAGTGGGTTTACCTTTCTCTCCCATTTCTGTCCGCCCAGAAGGTAGCACATTGCGTGCGAGCTTTGTCAGTATGTGGAGAGTTTCCTTGATCTCATTAGAGCGGTGTCCTTCCTCTCCCCCATAAATGCTATTTAGATGCACACCAGCCAAGTCCGAGCTCCGTCCCTCCCCACACAGCTGTAGTAAACAACTTGCTGACCCATCATTTCCTACATATGCACGTGCATCTGTTACATCATTTCCTGGAAGCAGGTTTGCTGGATCAAAGCAAATGTTTTCTTGTAATTTGTGCAGCTGCTGCTGAATTGCCTTGTCCTGGAGTTGTGGCAAATTGTGCCAGTAACCCTCAGAGGCGGTAGAAGAGGGTGTCTTTATGAGACATGGCTTGTTCCTAATGCGATGAGTAAAGAAGGTTCCAGAGGGTGCTTTCAATGGGCATTGCTCATATTACAAATGAGGGTGGAGTGTCTCTCGGACTGTCAAAGCCTTCTGTGTTTCCTTCTCGCTGCACTGTCCGATCATGTCCTTGGCCACTTTTTCTCACCAGTTGATCCTCTTAGTGATTTCTGGAGACTGTTTATATATGATGAAAATGGGCTTTGTGTATGCTGTGAATTGCAGCTGTTTACCCTCAGTGTATCATTTGGGATTTTGATCTGATTGGGGGAGAGGGATGTTAGTCTATACTTTTTTAAACACTTAGAATTTCAAACAGCAGTGCTGTACAGAGAACTCACAGGAGTTCTTTACTCTTTACGCACATATATTAGTTACCTGTTGCCATGTAACAAATGACCCTTCCCCCAAATTTAGCAGCCTTAAACAGCAAACATTAACTTCTCTCACGTAGCTTATAAGAATCAGGAGTCTGGAAGCAGCTTAGCTGGCAGGTGCTGCCTTGTCATCCCTTGTGAGGTTCTAGTCAACCAGGGCTGCGGTCATCAGAAGGCTCGACTGGGCTGGAGAACATGCCTCAGTTCTTCCCTCTGCAGGCTTCTCCAAAGGGCACCTTATAACATGCTCCACAGTTGGTGTCCCCAAAGGAAATGATCTACCAGAAAGGAGAGTCCCACCCTTTTTTATAACTGAATCTTGGAAGTAGTGTCAAATCAGTTTCATGAAATCGGTTGGTCCCAGGGACCAACCTGGGGACCGTGCGGGGGAGACCGAATAATGAGGAGGTGGAGATCCTGCCTTGGAAGCTGGCTGCTGCCCAGATTTTTCCACCCTCAGTGTCTGGCTAATTCACTTTCTCTTCCGTTCTCTCGATACGTACACATTTTTATTCAGAATCATTGGAGAATAAATTGCAGACGTTCTGCTCCTTTACTCCTTAACATCTCAACTTTTGAAAACAGGAACATTCTCTTAGTTGACCACGGCACAATCATCAGGTTCAGCCGATTCAGCCCTGAGACGATACCGTTATCCACTGTGCGCAGCCTAAAGTCAGCGGTCGTCCTGCTATCCTGTCATGCGTTTCTCTCCCAATTGCTCTTAGCTTTCGGGTGCGTTTCTTTCTCCACACCATACACTGCCCAGGGCTTCATGACGTGGCCAGCTGTCTTCTTTCCCCTTATCGAAACCTGTTTTCCTCCGTTCTCGACTGTAAATGCTCCCACAATGGAGGAGCCCCGTGGTGCTTCTCATCGCTGATCCTAGAAGGCAGGTTACCAGGTCTACCAGCGTGCGACCCTTTTGGTCTGCAGACCAGAGTGCTGTCCTGGCGACAACCTCCGCAGCCCTTCCGAGAGTCAAGGGCACCTCCCATCTCATCTTAGAGGGGGCTGGCCTTTGGGCATGCGTGTGGGTGGATTGGTTTGGGGGCTTTTGTTCTGAATTGCCAGAGTTATTCAAGGGCAGCCTCAGGCAGGGTGTTGGAAGCATCAGGCAAGTCGTAACCTTGGTATCGTGAGTCGGCCCCCTTTGGGGGCTCACAGTGAAGAGCCCCAGCTTTGGAGCGTGGCAGCTTTGGTGGCCTTGGGCCTGTGAGCCTGAGTCATCCTTGGATAATTTGGAGGTCGAGAGGGAGACTTGGGACTCAGGGAGCCTTGGGACTAGCCATTTTGGCTCCCTGGCCTCAGTTTCTCCTCTGTCCCCGGGGTATGGATTTGGCGACCGTCAGAAGGTACCCAACCCACCCTGTGTCAGGGACTCAGCTGGCTGGTAGTCGCTGGGGCAACTGTGGCTGCTGAGGTCGGGACTCTGCGGGAGAGCGGCGCGGATGTGCCAGGTCTAGGGTGTGTTTTCAGCAAGGTCACGGGGGACAGATCACAGGCTAGTGCCCGGATGTCTTGTGCGAGTCTGATCACACACAAACACACGTACCCATACTTGCATGCTCACAGGGGACCCGGGAGGCCTGCAGTCGCAGCCACAGCCACATAGGCAAAGGGAGGCAGAGGTCACGGACACTTAGGGGAACTTGGCCCCACCCCTGCCCCGTGCCTTCTGCAGCCGCTCCATCCGTGCTGGTGTCCATTCTCAGGGGGGAGGTGGGGGGACCTGGACAGTCAGGCGCCATGGGGATGGTGGCCGGGATGCTACCTCCCTCACCCCCGCTCCAGCCACCTCCTTCCCCTCCGCTGCGCTGTGCTCGTGCTCCCCAGCCCTCTGCCTCCCCGCTGGGCAGCTGGTGTGGTGCCCCCTGCCGCCGCCACCGCTTCCTCTGCTGCTCCCCCAAATCCTGCAGAGCTCCCCTTCATCTGGGGGGTGGGGGAGGATGGGGGCACGTGGGGAGGGGGGCGAGAGCAGAGGGAAAGGTCTGGAGATGAGGCGGGGGCAGGTGGAGGGGTGAGGCAGGAACAGGTGTAGAGGTGAGGCAGAGATGGGGGCCGGGGTGGGGTTGGGGGGCAGAGGTAGAAAGGCGAAGTGGGGAGTTCAGAAACGAGAGGTGGGAAGGAGAGCCATGGTGGGGTCCTTTCTCTCAAGACAGGGGTGACTAAGAAGGAGGGTTTCTGGTGGGCGTGGCTGGGGTCCCCAGTGTCTTGGGGCAATGGGAGCCAAGGTTGGTTCTGACCCCCGCCCCCTCCCCTCTACCTCCCTCCCCTGCCCAGATCCCGGCAGCTCCGCTGAAGGGCCCAGGCCCCTCCTCGTCCCCATCACTACCTCACCAGGCCCCTCTGGGAGACAGCCCCCACCTGCCCTCCCCACATCCCGCCAGGCCTCCCTCCCGACCCCCCTCCCGACCCCACTCCCGCCCTCCCTCCCAGCCCCAGAGCTTGTCCCGCCCACCCTCAGAGCCCACCCAGCACCCTTGCCCCCCGCCCCAGGCACCCCCCACTCTGCCTGGCATCTTTGTTATCCAGAACCAGCTGGGAGTCCCCCCACCTGCCAGCACCCCGGCCCCTGCTGCCCCGGGCCCACCCCAGCCCCCCCTGCGCCCCCCATCCCAACCCCCTGAGGGGCCGCTGCCCCCAGCTCCCCACCTCCCTCCCGCCTCCACATCCTCTGTCGCGGCCTCCACGGATGCGGCCACCAGGCTGCCAGCCCCTACGCCCCCTGACTTCCAGCTCCAGTTCCCGCCCAGCCAGGGGCCCCACAAGTCCCCCACGCCCCCTCCGACCCTCCACCTGGTCCCTGAGCCCGCCGTGCCCCCCCCACCGCCTCCTCGGACCTTCCAGATGGTGACTGCCCCCTTCCCGGCGCTGCCCCAGCCGAAGGCTCTTCTGGAGAGGTTTCACCAGGTAATCGGAGGCGGGGACCAGCCCTCCTCCTGCCCCGCCAGCCCTGCCCTCCTGGTCCTGTGGGGAGGCCCTCCCACGCTCCAGCTGTTGAGCTGTCTCTGTGTCCCCAGCCCTGGTGCCTGGCCGCCGCCCCTCCTAGTATGTGCCCCCTACCCCTCAACCACCTGTCCCCCTCCTCAGGTGCCGTCCGGAATCATTCTCCAGAACAAGGCCGGGGGGGCCCCCGCCGCCCCGCAGACCTCCGCCAGCCTGGGCCCCCTCGCCAGCCCCACTGCCTCTGTGCTGGTCAGCGGGCAGGCCCCATCTGGGACCCCCACCGCCCCCAGCCATCCCCCTGCCCCGGCACCCATGGCCACTGCAGGTAGGGGAGAGGTAGCCCACGCAGGAGAAGTGGGGGGTCCTGAAGATGGGCGGGCAGGGGGAGGGGGACGGGCTGGGGCAGAGCTATGGGTGTGTGAGCCCGAGGGGTTCCCCCAGACCTCACAGGACAGGGAAGGTGGAAGAGAAAGGGCTGTCGCCTCAGATCCAAGGGGGGCACTCAATTCAGGGCTAGCGGCACTGCTGAGGCCAGAGGACTGGAAGAGAGTGGGGTGTAGGCTTGGGGGTCGCATTGTGGAGGGGCCTTCGTGCCAGTGACCCTGAGCCCTGTCTGCCCCCAACCCCACCCCCCAGGCCTCCCTCCCCTGCTTCCTGCCGAGGGCAAAGCATTTGCCAGCAGCCTCCCGACCCTGAGTGTGGCCAAGGCCGCCGGGCCAGGGAAGTCCTCCGGGCTGCAGGTAAGAGGCCACCAGCATGGGGGTGGGGCACCTAGGGTCAGAGCATTGTCACAGGGGAGCTGGGGACGTGCCAAGCGGGGCGGAGGAGGCCAACTGAAAGGCTGTCAGAAAGCAAACTGGGCAGTGGGTCAAACACTAGGACAGCCCAGGTGGGCGCACACCAGAGAGCGAGACAGATGGAGACCCACAGACACCAAGACACAGGGTGATGAGAGGAGCAGTGGCTCGCCTGGGTCCCTGAGGCCATCACTGGGGGCAGGAGCAGGGAGAGCTTGAGGCTGGAGGAGGAGGGACGTGGGGAGACCATTGGCCCAGGGAGGCAAGAGAAAGGAGGTGGTGAGAGCCTAGACCGTGCAGGGGGAGGGGGGAGGGCTGGGGAGTCACGTGGTGGGGGGCCCAGAATGGAGGGGACAAAGCAGTGGGGGGGAAACTGAGGCAGAGACCTTCTGCAGGGAAATGGGTAGGGGGAGGCAGAAAGACAAGAACACAGCTGGTAGAGGGATCCCGTGTCGGTAGCCTCCGGGGTGAGATACCCTCTAGCGGCCTGATGGGTGGAGTCGGGCAGAAAGAGGGAACCTGGACAGCCAGGTGGGCCAGATGCTGGACCATCAGCCGAGGCCTTGATCTGATGAGCAGGGAGGGAGCCTGCCCGGTGTCCAGACTAAGAGTCCGGTGGAAGCCAAGCCCCATGGAGCCAGGGAAGGTGTGCCAGACAGTGCCTCCGGCAGCTGGGGCCAGGACCTCACCCCAGGATAGAAGAGGAGGGCCCGGTGGGGAGACATGGGCCATCTCTCCTGTTGGTCACAGGCAGGGTTGGAGGGGGCTCAGGGCGCCAAGGGAAGGCCTCTCTACAGCTCTGTCTCTCACTAACCTCTCTGCCCCGCAGTATGAGAGCAAGATGGGCAGTCTGAAGAAAACCCCGGCGCTGCAGCCCAGCAAAGAGGCCTGGTGAGTCGCAGCACTGTGTGCCCCGCCCCCCCCCACCGCGCCTTCTGGTAGGCCTGGGAGCTGCCTCTTGTTAGCTGTGTGCTTTGGGGCAGTATAATTTCCCTCAGAGACCCCCAGTTTCCCTTCTGGAGAGTGGGGTGAGGATAGGAGTGACGATAGGGTGACAGGTGCAGATCCCCTGTGACTGTGGTAAGATGGGTGGTGTTTGGGGGAGTGGATGTGGAGGGGAGTCCGGGAAGGTGCATGGACGAATGTGGGTCTCTGTGGGTGCCTGGGGGGGCGGAGGGGTGTTTGGCTAGATAGATGGATGGAGGGGGTCTGGGGAGGGTGCATGGCTGGATAGAAGGGTGTTTGGATAGATGGGTGATTGGGCAGTTAAATGGGTAGATTTGGATAAACGGATTGACAGGTGTTTGGCTAGATGGATGGATGCAGGCTGGATGGATGGGGTCTGGGGTGGGTTCTTGGCTGGCTGGCTGGGTGCGGGGTGGAGAGAGGGGTCTGGATGGATGGGGTCTGGGAGGGCAGTGGGTACATATTGGGTGCTTGCCTGCATTCTCTCTCTCCTGCTTTCCTTCGACATCAAGTGTTTAGCAAATGCGCAGCGCCTTGCTGGGTTCTGGAAACAAGGCAGGGTTCCGGCCCCAGTGGTGTGGTGAGGGTCAGTCTTCAGCTCAGGGTGGAGATGAGCATATTTGGGGGGAGAGAGAGAGAATCACACAATAAAGAGACGTAACTACCACAATGTGGTAGAAAACAGCCCGGGAGAGAACTGGATTGTACCACCCAGCGGACCAACCTCCCTTCTTCCCTCCCTCTGTTCCTTGTCCCTTCCCACTTTGCCTGGGGTTGGTGACCCGCTTGAGGCAGAATAAGGACGTCCTGACCCCAGGTGGCGGGAGAGGGTATAGCATGAGGAGGATGAGTTTCAAATCCTGGCCTCCAGCTCTGCCCGCTCCCAGCTTGGCCTCCTCCCTACTCTGTGCTTTGGGTGGAGAAACATCACTCTGCCTGGCCTCAGTTTCCCCATCTGCAGAGTGGGGATGATGATAGCACCTGGTCCCTTGGGTTGTCGCCAGAGTCCATGAAAGAGAATGAGCACGTCCTGCCCATGTTAGCGCGTTTCCCTGCTGTCTGTGTTGGGGCCCCCGGGGAGTGGTCAGGGTCAGGGTCTGGTTTCTCCCAGCCTTACCACCAGCTGTGTGTGTGTGACCTCTCCCCACCCTGCTCCCCAGTTTCCTGGAACATTTGCACAAACATCAGGGCTCCGTCTTGCACCCTGACTACAAGACAGCCTTTCCCTCCTTTGAGGATGCCCTGCATCGCCTCCTTCCCTACCATGTCTACCAGGGTGCACTCCCCTCCCCCAGCGACTACCACAAAGGTGAGCCCTCCACCCTGTCCACCCCACTCCCCCAGGACGCTCCCTCCCTGGTCCCTAGTGTGGGGTGGGGGTGGGGGAGCAGCTGCGCCACCCCAGTGCGTCCGCTAGACCTCAGCTCCGGATAAGCCACACTCTCCAGTGCCTGTGCCTCGGGACCTTTCCTATTCTTCCGCAGTGGATGAGGAGTTTGAGACCGTGTCCACGCAGCTGCTGAAACGCACCCAGGCCATGCTCAATAAATACCGCCTCCTGCTCCTGGAGGAGTCCCGGGTAGGGCGCCGGCCCCTTCTTCCCTGGGAGACCCTGCCCTCACCCCTTGCCCTGCTCAGGGCCCATTTGGGTGGGGTTGCGGGGGCTGCTCCTTGAAGCTCCGGGAGGAAGGGAAGGAGGCTGGTGCAAGTCTGATCCCAAGAGGGACAGCTCGGAATCTGCTCCCATCCTTCTGGGTTGCCCGTGTGCCCTCCCCGCCTTCCTCCTTCCCCCGCCTATCCGCCCTTCTTTCCCTTCAGAGGGTGAGCCCCTCCGCGGAGATGGTGATGATCGACCGAATGTTCATTCAGGAGGAGAAGACCACCCTTGCCTTGGACAAACAGTTGGCCAAGGAGAAGCCCGGTGAGAGGAGAGGGGAGAGGAGGGGTGGGAGAGGGGTCCCCAGCTCCTGCTTCTGCTGAGGAATTCGATCTGGGTACAGGAGGACGGGTACCTGAGCCCGACCTTTCTCCACCACCGGGCGACACCCGTGCCCCCACCTTCCTGCCGTGGCAGAGGTCTACCCTGACCTCTGGGCTCTGGTGGAGTTGGTTCTCCTCCATCCCTGTGTGTCCATTCCACTGTCTCCTGGCTGGGACATTCCACCACCCCCGGGGGACAGAAAAGTGGGGGACTAGAGTCAGGACTGGGGTGCTTGCAGGTTCTAAGGGCCCTTCTCAGGCGTGAGCTCCTGCTTGCAGGTTCGGGAGTTTGGGAATTGCTGAGTAGAGCAGTACCCAGCAAAGCATCCTGAGAGTCTGATGAGTCAAGGGCTTGGCCCCAGGCCTGGCAGATGGTCGATGCCCATCGCGCCGGGGCTCCTCTTAGCTATGCTCCCCCAGGCGTCTTATGCTTTCCCTGCCTCCGTGGCTGTTCTTTGCCCGGCCCCCATCCCCCATTTTGCAGACGAGTATGTGTCTTCCTCGCGCTCTCTTGGCCTCCCCATCGCTGCCTCTTCCGAGGGACACCGGCTCCCTGGCCACGGCCCAGCACCATCCTCAGTGTCCGGGGTCTCCACCCAGCCGCCTCTGCACCTGCCAACCAAGCTGGTGATTCGGCACGGTGGGGCGGGTGGCTCCCCTTCAGTGACCTGGGCTCGGGCATCCTCCTCCCTGTCCTCCTCCGCCGCCTCCTCCTTGGATGCTGATGAGGACGGTCCCATGCCCTCCCGCAACCGGCCTCCCATCAAGACCTACGAGGCCCGTAGCCGCATCGGCCTCAAGCTCAAGATCAAGCAGGAAGCCGGGCTCAGCAAGGTCGTCCACAACACCGCACTGGACCCCGTCCACCAGCCCCCGCCCCCTGCCGCGCTCAAGGCAGCGGAGCCCCCACCCCGGCCCCCCGCGCCACCCCCTGCCACGGGCCAGATGAACGGCACAGTGGACCACCCACCGCCTGCCACCACTGACCGCAAGCCCACCGCGGCCCAGGCCCCCCACTGTCCCCGGCTGCCCCTCCGGAAGACGTACCGCGAGAACGTGGAGGCCCTGGGTGGCGGGGCCGGGGAGGGGGCCGGGAGCGGCAGGGCCCGGGGCAGCAGCCCCGCGCAGCTGCCCACCAAAGTGGACGAGGCCACCAGCGGGCTCATCCGCGAGCTGGCCGCCGTGGAGGACGAGCTGTACCAGCGCATGCTGAAGGGGGCACCCCCGGAGCCCGCGGCCAGCGCCGGGCAGGGCAGCGGCAGCCGGGACCCCAGCTGGGAGGCGCCCCCAGCCAAGCGGCGCAAGTCCGAGTCGCCCGACGTGGACCAGGCCAGCTTCTCCAGCGACAGCCCGCAGGACGACACGCTCACGGAACACCTCCAGAGCGCTATCGACAGCATCCTGAACCTCCAGCAGGCCCCGGGGCGGACACCTGCACCCCCATATCCCCACGCCGCCCCGACGGCCGTCTCGCCTGCCTCCCCGGCGCCCCTGCACAGGCCAGAGGCCTACCCGCCCTCCAGTCACAACGGTGGCCTCGGCGCCAGGACGTTGAACAGATAACACCGGGCTGGTCTTCGCTTTCCTGTCTCCCCCGCCCCCCCCCCACACCTCCCAAGTTGTGCGCGTGTGTTTGCACGCGGACATCGGGGGGCAGGGAGGCATCTGGGCGCCTGACCTCAGCCTCGTGGGGGACTCGAGCCGGGGATCCCCTGACAGTTTTTCTTGCCTAAGTTATTTGAGTCACAAAGGCCTCCTCCCCCACTTCCTGTGTCATCCGGGTTGTAGGGTGGGGGTCGTGGATTGAGGGGAGGAGGCTGTAATGTAAAATGTGCCCCTGCCAAAGGTGGGGGTAATCCCGGTGTGTCATTTCCTATTTCTTCCCGCTTTCTGCCACACTCCGCCCCTCCGTGGGGAAGGTGGGGTGGGGGAGGGACACACGTGTGTGTTTGCCAGGGAAGGGGGTAACCTGGTCGTTCCCACTGCTCCCGCGTGTCCCGGTACTGGGCTTATCCGTGTGGCCGCACAGATCAAGGCGTCGAAGGTGCTCAAAGCCTGGAGGGTCCTTTGCGAGCCTCGCTCAGCCTCTCCCTACCGCCCCCAACAGGCTGTAAAAGGAAATGCAGGGAAGGGCAGGCGTCAGCCAGCGTCCTAGACCCCCTCCTCGGAGGGCTGTGCCCGCGGGCATCTGTGTCCCATCCGCGTGTGTGCGTCCAGCTCCGTGTCCCGTGTCCCTGTGTGTGTGCTCGAGTGAGCGAGCGAGCGAGAGAGAGTGAGATTTCGAACCCTCCCGGCCCCTCGACTGAAATCCGAGCACCTCCAAAACAGGAAACCGGGGTCTTCCTCCCCACCCCGCCATCCCTCCCCAGCCAGTCTTCCCTCTGTTCTTCCTGTTGCCAGCCACCCGCGCCAGATTTTGAAATCTCGGAGACAAAACTAGTACTGTAAGATAAATTTTTTTGTACTGTATTTATTGTGTATAACAATTTTTTTAAAGGAGAATTCTGTACATTTAGAACTCTTGTAAATTAAAAACTGATCCTTTTTTTAAAACCGTACTGACTCCGTCTCAGCCCCGTTACTTTTGGGTCTTTAGGGAGTGGGAGTTGTTTGAAGTCTGGGGGTTGGGTCCCTACCTGCAGGGGCGGGGGCGGGGCAGAGGTTGTGAGGGTTCATTGCACATATTATTTGTTAAACACATATTTGGGGTGCTGGGCCCTGGTCTGGGCTCATGGGTGCCACTGAACACGGCAGATGGAAGTCCCTACCCGGGCGGAGCTAACTTCTTAGTGGAGAAACCAGATGGAAAACATCGAGACCAAACGGGGAGTTCTCAGCATTCCCCTATAAGGTTCTGTGGTCTCTGTGAACTCGGAATTGGCGAATACTGAAATACGGCTGCTGGAGGAAATACAGGGCTAGCTTCCTACAAACCTCCAGTCACAACATTTTTGTAAGTTGTTTTCATACATAACCTTGTGTTGTGTGTATTTCTGTAAAGACACCTTGTTAATAATATATTCTAGATTAGTGCACATTGGGCTCATGGCCAACAGACTATAACTCACGCCTGAACGAAGCTCATCTAACATGTATGGTTTTGGGGGTTTTTTTGTTTTTTTTTTTTAAGATTTTATTTATTAATTTGTCAGAGAAGCAGGGGGAGAGGCAGGCAGAGGGAGAAGCAGACTCCCCGCTGAGCAGGGAGCCTGACTCGGCTGGAACCTGGGACGTTGGATCATGACTGGAGCCGAAGGCCAAGGCTTAACAGACCGAACCACCCAAGTGCCCCCAGCACAGTGATGTTCTATATAAGACACATCTCAGCTTTGTCCCCCTTTGGCACGCAGGACAACGTTTCAGTACAAGGGCATTTTAAACAGTGAAGTCACCAACAAAAGCACAAAAAGGTGAAACCACAGTGCGAAACAGGCCTTGAAAAGGACGCTTCTTGGGCATGAGAGCAGAAACCAGAAGGTAGAGCGTTGCTTTATTCAACTTCAGTTGGAAACACACATGTTGGGTGACCCAGATTTTTTGCCACTCTGCAACGTCTATGAAGGTGCTTTGAGTTTGGGGAGGGTTACAAATAAATTTTAACAAGCAGATGAGTTCACAGATAGGGCATCCACAAAGAATGAGGATCACCTATGAGTGTGAACAGCGTGGGATGGAGGGAGGAAAAGCAGGCTGTTTCCTGTGGCTGCCCTTGGAAATGGGTGGCCTCCAAGGACAGATTTGGGGTGCCTGGATGGCGCAATTGGTTAAGCCGCCGACTCTTGGTTTCAGCTTGTTGAGTGATCTCTTGGTGGTTAGATCAAGCCCCACCTTGGACTCCGTACAGGAGGGAGTCTGCTTCAGATTCTCTCTCCTTCTACCCCTCCTTTTCATGTGCCTGCTCTCTCTCTCTAAATAAATAAATACACCTTTAAAAAAAAAAAAAGAAGAAGAACAGAGATTTATTCTTCCCCATTCTGGAGACTGGACATCCCGCATCGAGGCACCACGAGCACCATGTTCCCTCTAGAAACGCTGCAGGGGGATCCTTCCTTGACTTTCCACTTTCCAGGTGTTCCTAGTCTGTGGCTACATCCTTTGTTGGCACTGGTGTCTCTTCTTAAAAAGAGACCATATGGAACAATAGCCTACCCGACTCCAGTATACTCTCCTCTTCACTCGCTTACATCTGCCGACATCCTGTTTCCAAATAAGATCTCCTTCACAGGCACAGGAGTTTAGGACATCAGCACATCTCCTTGGGGGAGGGGGAGGACACAATTCATAACAAGGGGTAGAAGAATGGATGAGGCTAGTCCCAAACCAGAACGCCTTTCTGCGAACTAGAAAGCAGTTCCCCTTTCTCCTGGGCACTGAGTTTTGAAGGACTGAATGTGTGAGGTGGACTCCAGGCGCCTCTCACCCCTTCAGTGAGTGCTTTGCACAGTGACAACCTGTGTAACTGCACATTCGGGCACCCGGGATCAGGTGGGAAGGGAAGACTTCTTTGAGGAGGTGACATGTGAGCAGAGACATACATGAAGTGAGGGAGGGAGCCACTGGGAGATTTTGGTGGGAAGGAAGCAGGAGAATGTCTATAGCGTTGAGGGACAGCAAGGAGGCCAACGTGGCTGGAAGCTGGGGGATGAGAGTGGGAGGGAGGGAGCAAAGCAGGTCTGTGGTGTGGGACCCTGTGCTTCTTGGTGATGATTCTGCTGAGTGATGTGGGGAGGTGGGGGGGAACCACTTCGAAGGTGCTAAGCCAAGGGCTGGAGCGGACTCGGTTTTCTGAGCGCCCTCTGGCGGCCGCTTGGGAAAGAGGTGGGGCGAGTGCGGAACCGGAGCACCATCCCACCCCCAAGAGGCCCCTGCTAAGGTCCAGGTGCCCAGTGACGCTGCTGGACCAGGTTGATGCTCCCAGTTTCTCTGCAGGCCCTGGGAGTGTTGGTGGCGGGCAAGCTGGTATGTAGGGTTTCGGGGTGGCAGGTGGGGGGAGAGACAGTCCCCCTTCCTAGCTCTGTATCTACTACCCCACGCGAAAACGCAGTTCTTAACATCCTTGGATCCCCGCGCGCTCCGGGACACCCCACGTGGTTGCGCAAAAAAAGCTTGCGGGTGATTTCTCCAGGCTTGGGGTCTTAGTTCTGGAAGGTTGACTCCATGCGGCCCCAGCAGAGGATCAGCGATGACTAGCTATGGAACACTTTACCGTGGGCGCTCTTTCAAGCCCTTCACCCAGGATGTATTGTCTTGTCCTCCCAGAGTCCCCTGTGTGGGGACTGATAGCTCCATCTTGCAGATGAAGAAACTGAGGCCCCGGGGCAGTCAGTGGCAGGCTGGGTCTGGCTGCAAGCCCATAATCTTGGCCTCTGCACTCCCAGCTTCCAGGGAGGTGGGGGGAGAGGGGCAAGAACAAGGCCTTTCTGAGAGGGCAGTGAGGGAGCCAGAACCACCCCACCTCCCCCCCATACACACCCCCAGCCACCCCTCACTGAAGACCAAACTGGACACCAAACTTCATAGACTCTTGCTCCCAGATCCCAGAAGCAGCTGGGTGAGTGCGTATGGCGTCCCCTTTTCTGTAGCTGAGGCATCTGGGGAAAAAAGAGACCTGGGCACAGAGCAGGATTGGAACCCTAAACTGACAGCGTCCAAAGTTCATCCCTAACTTCTGGCTGGCCACCTGCTCCATCTGTTTTGTTTTTTCTTTTTTTCTTTGATTGTGGGAGAATACACAAGACATAATATAATTGACCACTTTAACCATTTCTGAGTATACTGCCCAGTGGCATTAAGTAGCTCCCTTCACGTTGTGCAAACACCACCACTGGCTATCCTCGGAACTTGAAACTCTAACCCCACACACCCCATCTCTCTCTCCTCCAGCCCTGCCCATCACCATTCTGCATCTGGGCCCAATGGCTCTGACGCTCTCAGCACCTCCCCAGTGGGATCAGAGCCTGTTCTTTTGTGACTGGCTTATTCCACTTGGCATGATGTCCCCAAGGTTTCATGTTGTAGAATGTGCCAGAATTTCTCCACCAGGTTTTGACAGCTGAAGAGGGAGAGAGCTGGGGGGGGGGAACCCACAAAACTGTGAGCTTGTGCCTTGGAAAGAGGGCTCCAGGGGCTTTAAGAGCACAGGGAGACTTGTCACACGGAGACTCCCTGATTCAGAGATCAGTGACCCAGGGACACAAGACAGTAGCCGCAGTAACTGAGAGCTCAAAGCCTGTTTAATGAGGCAAGATCGTCCTGGGTGCATGGGTGGTTCAGTCCTTTAAGCCTCTGCCCTGGGCTCAGGTCATGATCTCAGGGTCCTGGGGTTGAGCCCGCATCGGGTTCCCCCATCCGCAGGGAGTCTGCTTCTCCCACTCCCTCTGCCCCTCACTCATGGGCTCTCTCTCTCTCTCTCAAATAAATAAATAAAATATTAATAAAAATAAAAATAAAAGGAGGCAAGGCAGATGACAAGGGGGCCAATTATCCTGAAATCCAGCTGTCAGTATATTTAAAGCCCCTGCTTCCCCCACCATGAATCTGTGACATGGTAATAAGAGCTCTTGTATCAAGACACTAATTAGAAAGAGCTAGTGGTGGTCTCATCAGCAGCGAGTAAACAATCACTGGGAATCTCCAAAACAACCACGATGTGGTGAAAACTGCCACATTCCCCCCCATGGCAGTGACACAAGTCCCGCTGATATCATTGTGCTTTGTTTTGTTCATGGTTGATGGAAACCGTGAAATCTCAGTGAAAGATCCAGATGTCATTTTTCTCTCCTTGTCCAAATTCACAGACCCTCCCGAAACTCATCTGAGGGGTTGCCTCTGAGGGGGAAGGGAGGTGCCCCATGGGAAGATTCTAGAAGAGGACCTTGCTCTTGGCTGTAATAACGTTAGTCACCACTATACTCAGGCCTGTTATTAAATATTTATAATATATATTCTGTTATGCATTATATGTGATCATGTAATTATATATTATAATTATGTATAAAATGTATTATATTCATATACCTCTTTATGGAATACAGTTGACTCCTTTTAAGAAAATATTTTATTTATTTATTTGACACAGAGAGAGAGAGCACAAGCAGGGGGAGTGGCAGGCAGAGGGAGAGGGAGAAGCAGGCTCTGGGCTGAGCAGGGAGCCTGATGCAGGGGCTCGATCCCAGGACCCTGGGATCACAAACTGAGCCAGGAAGACAGATGCTTAACCAACTGAGCCACCCAGGCGCCCCCCTCCCCATTATGTACCTTATTGAATTCAGCCAATTACTATTTATCTGAGTGCCTGCTGGATGCTGGACCCTGTTCTAGGGTGACAACAGTAAACAAAACAGACCCAAGCCACTGCCTGTGAGAAGCCGACATTCCTGTAGGGAAATATTCGAAATAAGTCACACTGAAAATAAATACATGAAAATAAAATCTCATAAAGAAGTAAAAATAAGGAACATCTCTCTTCTGGCTGATGGTGCTAAGTGCTAGGAAGGAAAAAGAAGTAGGAACTGGGGTGGTGGGGGGCGTTGGGGCGGGTCAGGGTAGGACTCACAAAGGAGGCACCATCTGAACAAAGACCCAAAGGAAATGGTCCTGTGTAGCAAGACAGATGGGGAAACTGAGGCTCAGAGAGGCAAAATCTCTTCCCTGAGGTTCTCTTGCAAGCAAGTAGCAGGGCTGGGATTTGACTCAAGGCTTTGTATGCTCTGACTCCCATGCTGAGAGAGAAAACTCAGCTCCAGACCTGGATTATAAAACCTGATTTTTTTTAAGCATCTGCTAGGGGCCAGGTATGGCTGGCTCTAAGCCCTGAATGATCTCTCTGTGCTTTTTGATTTCACTTCTCTGGGACTCATTTATCTCATCTGTAAAATGGGGATAACGATTGCCACTTCTCATGGACATTCTAAGAACTCAATGAGCTAATGCTCTTAACTAATAAATCTGCATGTAAGGAGACATTCAGTGATCGTGAAAGATTAAATCAACAAATATCTACTGAGTCCTTTTGGTGTGTCTGGCACGGTGCTAGCCTGGGGACATGGCAGAAAACCACCCAGCTGGAAATCCCAGTCCTCGGAGGGCTTGTGCTCTTGCTAGGGAGGTAATCACTTAGGCAGAGAAATATGGAATAATCCGAACTTTGGAGAAAAATAAAACAGTGAAAATGGATGGATGGATGGGGGGGGCAGCCTTAAATAGGGAGATCAGGGAGGGATTCTGTGAAGAGGTGACATTTGAGCAGACACGAATGAGGGGAGGGAGTGAGCTGTTCGTATCCCTGGGGGAAGAGCCGTTTAGGTGGCAGGAACAGCAGGTGCAAAGGCCCTGAGTTTGGAGGGCTGTTGGAGTGCTTGAGGAGCAGCAAAGAAGTCAGTGTGGTTGGAGCAGAGTGAGCCAGGGGGAAAAGGAGGGAGGTGAGGGCAGAGGGAACAGGCAGATGTGCATAGGGCCTTGTGGGCCCCATTGTGGGCTTTGGCTTTTTTTTTTTTTTAAAGAATTTATTTATTTATTTGACAGAGAGAGATCACAAGTAGGCAGAGAGGCAGGCAGAGAGAGAGGAAGGGAAGCAGGCTCCCCGCTGAGCAGAGAGCTGGATGTGGGACTTGATCCCAGGACCCTGGGATCATGACCTGAGCCAAAGGCAGTGGCTTAACCCACTGAGCCACCCAGGCGCCCCAAGGGCTTTGGCTTTTACTGTGAGTTCTCAAGAGAGAAGCCAGGATGGGTTGTGAGAAGAGGAATTTCATGAAGTCAGGTAAGTTTTAAAATTATTATTATTATTATTATTATTATTATTATTATTGCTGCTGCTGCTGCTGCTGCTGCTGTGGTTGTTAGTCGTAGTATTAATATTAGCATTCTCAGGTTAAGAGGAGCGGCAGAGATCGGGATTTTGAACCGGGATTGAAAGCCTCGCTCTCACCCATCTCGAGAAGCGGCCCTGCCACCGTCCACCAGGGGGCGCCAGAGGCCGGGTTCCCGTTTAGGGAGGGGGGGCTCCTGGTCCCGCCCCCCCCGCCCCTCCCTTCCCTCCTCCCGGCTCTGGGCCCCACCCGGCTCAGACGGCTCGGGACAGGACCTGGAGAACAGGCCGCTCCGCGGGCGCCTCGGATCCCCGCGGGACCCCCGTCCAGCCCGCCGCCCGGTGCAGCCGCCTGCGCGCCCATCGGTGAGTGGTCCCCGACCGCCAGTGTCGCCTGCCAAAGCCCGCTCGGTCCGCGGAGCCTAGAAGCCTGATTGTTCCCCTGCCGCCCCCAAGACTCTCAATCCCCACCCCCCGCAGTGTGTAGCGGTGTCCTCAGCACCCCGTTCCGAGAAACCTCCATGTCTCCTCCAGCTCCTTCCAGCCTGTGACAGTGCCCCCCTGACCTCCCTGTTCCTTCCCCTCGTGCTCAGTTGCTCCCACTCCCAAGTCGCCTCCCCATCCTCTCAGACAGAAGAGATCCCCTCCTTGGAGTCTCCCTCTACTGACCTCACCCATCTCTGTCCTATTTGGCCCCTCCTCCCACTCAAGAGCTCCTCTGCTACTTCACCAACGCAATGGCCTGTCCAGACCAAATGTCCCTCAGACCCCTCCCTGCCCAGGACACCACCCAGGCCTGCCCCTCTCTGCCAACATCCCAGGTCCCAGGTCCCGCCTCTCCTTTATCTCTCTGACACTCTTTCCCCTCTACTCCTTTTCCTCTCTATATATTTATTTTCCTTTAAGTATCATTGTGATTTTATGGGTTTTAACATTTTTGATATGCAGTTAATTTTGATGCTCAAATCGTCCCATCTTTGGCCAGTGGGAACTCCTTTAGGCTGGTCCCTATTTCCCAGTAGCATGTCCCTTACATCTTTGCCCACCTTCCCACTACCTGATCAGGCTCATTTGTTCTCCTACTCCAGCCTTGGAATCAGTCATTTCTACAAGAAGCTCCGTTTTTGTTTGTTTAATGGAAAATGGTATTTGGAGACTCCAACCTGACCAAAGCCTGGTTCTGTGAAAAGATCAGTAAATTATAAGCATCTACTTAGACTGATCAAGGAAGAAAAAAAAGAAGAAAAAGACACAAATGATTGATATCAAGAATGAAAGAGGGGACATTACTACAGATCCTACAGAGAATGAAAAGATAGTAAGGGAATACTGAAAACACAGTCTGGATGGGGTTGCTTGTTGCTGCTGAGTTGGTAATTCTCTCTTTCTAACACAGACCTGTGATAGGAGTACATGTTCCGAGGTCAGGTTGCCTGGTGTCCCAGACTGAGCGTTTTCTAACCAAGTAATCTTGGGCAAGTTATTGCTATCTTTGTGAGCCCCCTTTGTGCATCAGAAACATGGGGATAATAATAGCCCTACCTTACCACATTGTTAGGAAGATTAAATGAGTTAGAGCAGCATCTGGCATGTAGTGATCAGAAATCTTCATATTCTTGGGATCACCTGAGGCCCCTCATGACCTGGGTGCACTCAGCCAACCCTTCAGCCTTATTTCTCACCCCTCCTGTGTCCCGCAACCTGCTCCATGCCGTTCACAGCTCGGGGCCTTGGCACACACCATCCTCTCTGCCCGTCTTGCACGGGATCCTTGCTGTGCATGGAAGGGAGCTGTTCAAAAGTCAGCTCGGCCGGAGTTTGCTGATCCGTGGTCAGTTTACTGTGTCCGCGTCTGGTGCTCATCATCCCTTGGTCTCCCACCATCAGTCTTGCTACTTCCATCATCCCACAGCTCATCTCTTTCTCTTCCTCAAGCTGAAATAATCACCATCTTCCTCCGGGAACCCTCACCTCCTGCCATCCAGTGCTCTCTGCTGCCCCTACCCCCACCCCCAGCCAGTTCTCCCATCCTCCTCCACCCATCCCACCTTCCGGCTCCCTTCCTTCTCCTCCTCCTCCTCTGTGAGGCAGGCCCCCAACACACCCTGTGCCCCTCTTGCAGGCAGATCTCCCCCAACCTGCGCCCATCTCCATCAGCAAGCCCAGTGGGGAGCGTGGAGCCACCATGTTCAGCTGGATGAAGCGGGGCGGTGCCCGGGGCCAGCAGCCCGAGGCCATCCGCACAGTGACCTCGTCCCTCAAGGAGCTCTACCGCACCAAGCTGCTGCCCCTGGAGGAGCACTACCGATTCGGCGCCTTCCACTCGCCAGCCCTGGAAGATGCCGATTTCGACGGCAAGCCCATGGTCCTGGTAGCCGGCCAGTACAGCACGGGCAAGACCAGCTTCATCCAGTACCTGCTGGAGCAGGAGGTGCCAGGCTCCCGCGTGGGGCCCGAGCCCACCACCGACTGCTTCGTGGCAGTCATGCACGGGGACACCGAGGGCACCGTGCCGGGGAACGCCCTTGTGGTTGACCCGGACAAGCCCTTCCGCAAGCTCAACCCTTTCGGGAACACCTTCCTCAACAGGTGTGCAGCTTGAGAAGCAGGGGTGCATTTCCCTGCCTCTGCCCCCCAACCCCTGCCTTTGTTTCTTTCTTTCCCGCTCCAATTCCCTCCTTTCCTCCCCCTTCCTGCCTCCTCCATTGAAGCCGGTGGCCAGCCTGCCCCAGTCCACCTGCCCTCTACCTGGGCAGCCTTGGGCAGGTGACTTCATGTCTCTGTGCCTCTCTTATCTTCAACTGGAAAATGGGGGTAACCATAGTCCCACTTCCGTATGAGGTGCTTATTAGCACAGCACAAGGCATAGAATAAGTGCTCGGTAAACATCAGCTCTGGATTAATTAATTAACTTATTTATTTATTTATTTATTTATTTTGGCTGTGGTTCTTATTCTCTGTCCCGATCTTTTGAGATTCTTCCCTTCTCTGTACCTGAGTCCCCCACTGTGCTGTCCTGGTTTTCCCTTCTTATGGGTCCTCTCCTGCCTCTCCCTGCGCTGACCCACGGCTCTCCCTCTGCCTCAGGTTCATGTGCGCCCAGCTCCCCAATCAGGTCCTGGAGAGCATCAGTATCATCGACACCCCGGGTATCCTGTCAGGCGCCAAACAGAGAGTGAGCCGGGGTGAGTGGGCCTGGACTCCTGGGTCTGAGGGAGGCGGCAGCTGGCTCTCTGCTCGGATATGGGCCTGCGTCAGCTGGCGCAGAGCTGGCTGGGTGGCAGAAGGGAGCCCGTGGAAGGCTGTGCTGCTCCATGTCCGTGCATGCCAAGGGGACAGGGGAGGCATGGGCGTGCACACATGGGAGCAGGCCTCAGCTCCGTGTCCGGGCTGGTCTGGAGGATGAGGCAGGGAGAGATCAAGAGAGACCGAGGGAGACACACGAAGTCAGAGAGAGATCCCAAGTGTGGGCAGCCTTAGAGAGAGACCTAGGAGACCCAGGGAGGAGGCAGAGGCCGAGCACGAAGGCCCTGGGCTCTGGGCATGTTCCTGGCTTCACCTCTGGGCCGCAGATGGGGCTGAGCAGGGCTTGGGAGGGGGAATCTGGGCACAGGCCAAGACGGGGCCTGGAATTTATAAACAGCTGTGCAGGGGGAGTGGCCGAGGGTGAATTCCAACGGGGCCTCCGGGGCCTCCGGGGGAGCCGGCCCCCACCCCTGCCTAGCCCGCTCAGCATCTGCACCCCGCCCCCCCAGCCACCCCGCAGTGTCTGCCTGGCCAGCCTGGGACTGGGTAAAAGGAGTCTGCCTTGTGGGGCAGAGGGGACAGGAGGTTGGGTCACCAGGCAGGGCGGGAGCGCGGAGGGTGACGGTGTCCCTGGCTGCTGCCCAGCGGGCGCGGGTCCCCCTGGGAGACAAGCAGGGGGCAGCTGCAGAAGCAATGGGAGGACAAGCGGCCAGTACGAGGGGGGAAGACAGGAGGGAGGGGCTGGGAGTTCCTGGGGCGCCGCCCCCGGAGCTGGGCCTGTGGGAGCAGGAGGGGAGAGCAGTGAGGGGAGCTGGGTAGGGACCGAGGTTGTGGGAAGAGGAGAAAGAAGGGAATGGGGTTTCTTTCCCTGGCAGGTTGGGTAGAGGAAGAGGAGGAGAGTCTGTGGGTCTGTCTGTGTGCAAGTGTGTGGGAGGTTGGAGAGAGCACAAGGGTATGTATGGGAGTCCGCATCTTGGAGCCTGTGGCTATGATTGTGTCGGGATGTGTGCGCACATGTGTGTGCATTGGTGGGAGGCGTGGCTGGCTGCCTCTCCCTGTGTGATTGTAGCAAAGTAGGGGGGGGGTCTCTGGCGGGGTTCAAATCTGGTCCCTGCTATTTTTAAACCACGGGCTCTGGGCAAGCCACTCATCTCCCTGTTTTAGTCTCCTCATTTGTAAAAGGAGGGTAATAACAGCCTCAGCCTTGTAGGTGGCACGGTGAGTTCACGTTCAGTGTCAAACCTGTGAAGCACTTTGGTGTGCGACACACAGTAGGCGCTCTGGGTGTGCGGTCAACTGTGTTCCTGGTGAGTGTCGTAGCTGTGCACCCCGGGGACTCTGCCACGTCTCCTGCTCCCGCGCTGACTCAACCTCCCTCCCTTCCTCCTGCCTTGCATGAGACACACTTTCCAAATCCTGGCTTGTGTGTGTGTGCGTGTGTGTGTGTGTGTGTGTGTGTGTACGCTAGGGAGGGAAGGAGGTCCTGGTTCCCTGGCACTTCCTCTCCACAAGCAGATTCCCCCTCCCCCACCCCATCAAGTCCCCAGGAACCACAAGGACCCTGCTCCTGCTGGACAGGGTGCCCCCAGCACCCACTCCTCACTAGAGCATAGGGACCCATGCAGACTCCTGCTCCACACCTCCCACTCGTGTGTCTTGAGTCAGTCCCTCAACCTGTCCGTGCCTCAGTTTCCTCATCTGGAAAATGGGGATCACAAAAGCACCTGTCTCCCGAGGGTGTTTTGAAGATCCAACTCCATGATTCAGGGAGAGAAAGCAGCGATGGCAGGGGAGTCAGCAGTGGCTTCCTGTTCTGCCAGGTAGCACCTTGTCCCCCAGGTCACCATGGTGTCCCCGGTTCTGAGAAGCCCTCCTTGACTCCCCAAGGCTGGGTCAAGTGCCCCCACTGGGCTCCTAAGTCTCTCTGGGCTCCCCCTCCCTGGCCTGACCACTCTTGGGAATGGGTCTGTGTCCTCAGTGCCTGAGCTGAATGAGAGAACAGGACCAGGATGGCTCTGGGGACAGTTCCTGGA
Source organism: Neogale vison (assembly GCF_020171115.1). Classification (NCBI taxonomy): domain Eukaryota; kingdom Metazoa; phylum Chordata; class Mammalia; order Carnivora; family Mustelidae; genus Neogale; species Neogale vison. The sequence goes on along the minus strand of NC_058097.1, from coordinate 52,186,349 downwards.
GGGAGACCTCCACTGCACCCCACATGTGTCACAACTAAAACTTGTTGAGCATTTACCGAGTTACCAGACCGGGTTTCCTTGTTTTAATGGTTTATTTTTTTATAGATTTTATTTATTTATTTATTTATTTATTTATTTATTTTTAGAGAGAGCGAGAGGGAGAGAGCAGGGAGAGGGAAAGAATCTCAAGCAGATCCACACTGAGCTCAGGGCCCGATGGGGGGCTCGATCCCGCAACCCTGAGAGCACAACCCAAGAAGCCAAGAGTGGCGTGCTTAACCCACTGAGCCACCCCGGCTGCCCCTATTTTAACAGTTTAATTCAGGTATAAACTGACATGCCTAAAGCGCGCCCATTTAATTTATTCTTACTTATTTTATTTTTTAAAAGATTTTATTTATTTATTTGACAGAGAGAGACACAGCAAGAGAGGGAACAGAAGCAGGGGGAGTGGGAGAGGGAGAAGCAGGCTCCCTGCTGAGCAGGGAGCCCGATGCAGGGCTCCATCCCAGAATCCTGACATCATGACCCAAGCCAAAGGCAGAGGCTTAACGACTTAGCCACCCCGGCGCCCCGAGCTCATGCATTTTAAAACAGGCACTGTTTTAGGCTCTTTACAGATAAGCTTTTTTGGTATATTATATATTAGCTCATTTATATTCATTTAATCTCTACAACAGCCCTCCAAGTCGCATTCTGTTAGGACCTCCATTTTACAGAAGAGGAAACAAGTTCAGAGAGGTTTCCTACTTGCTTAAGTTCATATATCTAGGGGGAGTGGGGGGTTGGGCAGAGGTGAAATTCAAACCCAGGACTTCCTGACCGCTAAGTCAGGCCCACCCCCCCCACTCCACCCACCGTGGCTCCTCTCTGCTCTCCTAAGCCTCGCTTGCTGAATACGTGAGTGAGCAGCAAAAGCAAAGGGTGTGAATGAATGAATGAACCAAGGAATGAATGAATGAATGAATGAAGCCTCTTGAGACTGGTACTCCATGAAGGCTAGGACTTGTCTCTGCCCTCTGTGGTATCTCTGGGTGCCCAGGATAGGGCCTGGCACACAGAAGACTCTCTGTAAATATTGTTAAATAAATTCAAAATATTTACCATCTCCTCTGGTGAGAGCCGAACCAGAGCCAGTGTGAACTCTTCAGTTGCTGGATTGTGGGGAGATCCAGAAGCCTTAGGGAGGGGCTGGGGTGATGGAGGCACTTGGAAGAACCCCGGGGTAGGGGGAGGTTCATAGGGGCACAGGGAGTCTGTTAAGAAACACTTCAGTATTTTAACAACCTGTACATCCAGACGGGGGCATGCCACTAATACCTGCCTGAGGAATGAATGAAAAGGGGGCAGGTGATGGCCCTCTGTAGCCAGGGGCCAGAGGGATGGGGTAATTCTGAGGGCCTGGGGCCAGAGGGATGGGGTAATTCTGGGGCCTGGGTGTGGGGGCGGGTGCAGAGCCACAGGATACTCTTGGGGCCTTGGCTGTTTCGCCCAGAGAAGGTTTTCGAAAGTTAACAACCTGAACATCCGTACAGTCCACTGTCCATCCAAAGGAATGAATGCTTGCGAAAGGCTGGAGGGTGCGGGGCTGACCTCAGCCCTTCCCACTGCTTCCTCTGTGTACCTCCAGGCTACGACTTCCCGGCCGTGCTGCGCTGGTTCGCGGAGCGTGTGGACCTCATCATCCTGCTCTTTGATGCACACAAGCTGGAGATCTCCGACGAGTTCTCCGAGGCCATCGGCGCCCTGCGGGGCCATGAGGACAAGATCCGCGTTGTGCTCAACAAGGCGGACATGGTGGAGACCCAGCAGCTGATGCGCGTCTACGGGGCGCTCATGTGGGCGCTGGGCAAGGTGGTGGGCACGCCCGAGGTGCTGCGCGTCTACATAGGCTCCTTCTGGTCCCAGCCCCTCCTGGTGCCGGACAACCGGCGCCTGTTTGAGTTGGAGGAGCAGGACCTCTTCCGCGACATCCAGGGCTTACCGCGTCACGCTGCCCTGCGCAAGCTCAACGACCTGGTGAAGAGGGCCCGGCTGGTGCGGGTGAGCAGCACACGAGGTGTGGTGTGTGTGTGTGTGTGTGTGGAACGTGTGGGCAAGGCTGGAGCATGGGGACAGGAACTGCCCTTGCCCTGCCTCCCATTGCTTCTACCTCAGGGCCTTTGCACGTACTTTTCCTGTTTCCTGGAAACCACCTCTTCCTTGCCTCCCTCCTGCTTGGCTCACTCCCCACCTCCTTCAAGTCTTTGCTCAACAAGCTCCAGAACATTTCCCTGTCTGCCCTCCCTTCTGATGACTGTAAGTCCCTCCCAGCTCCCATCATGTCAGTCTTGCGTTATCTTTTTTATCTCCCCACCCCAAAGATTTATTTATTTATTTATTTGACAGACAGAGATCACAAGTAGGCAGAGAGGGGGAAGCAGGCTCCCTGCGGAGCAGAGAGTCGGATGCGGGGCTCCATCCCAGGACCCCGGGATCATGACCTAAGCGAAGGCAGAGGCTTTAACCCACTGAGCCACCCAGGTGCCCCTGAGTCTTGCTTTATCCTTGTTGTAGTTTCCTTCATAGCATTCATTGCTGCCTGGCCGGACATTGCCCATTCACTGGGCTTCTGGGTTTACTGCCTGTCTCCACTCGCATGAAAGCGCCACTGAGCCAGACGTCGGGATTTGTTCGCTGCTGTATCCCCAGCACCTGGCACAGAGTTTGTGCTCAGTAAATATGTATTGAATGAATGGGGTTGAACCAACACTCTTCATTTGACAAAACCTCCCCTATGCCCAGCCTGTGTTAGGTGGTATTGAGGACACAGCAGTGACCAAGGAAATTCAGGGGAGGAGACAGACTCATCCCCAGACAGTGATGACCCATCATGGGCCGGGCTGGTACATGGGGAATTGGGGTGGGGGACTTCTTGGAGGAGATGGCATCTGAGCTGCAAAGTGGAGGAAAGGGAGGATGAGGAGGGGAAGGAATTCTAGACCGTGGGACCAACAAGTGCGTGGACCAGAGATGAGAAGGTGGCCAGTTCAAGGAAGAGGGAAATTGTCAGTGTTGAACCCTGTGTAGACAGTGCAAGTAACTGAATCTGAGCCCAGTGAGGTGGGAGTCAGACCACCCAGGGCTGTGGCCTGGAACCTGCGTCTTGTCCTGAGGGTACTGGGGAGCCATGGAAGGGTTCGGATTACAGGAGAGATAGGGTCTCACTCAGGCTGCCTTCTGGTAGAGGAATTTAAGGGCTGTTAGACTGAGGCTAGAGACCAAGGAGGAGCCTGGGGACCGAGGAACAGAGAGGAGCCTGGATCCAGAGCAGGGCTTTGGGAGGGGGAGGAGAGCACTGGTTTGAGAGCGATTTTGGAGGCCAAATGGAACATTCACAGGGGAGGCTGCCAGGGTGGAGGTGGGGCAGGAAACCGGGCAGGCAGGGAGGCCTAGAAGGCTATGGGGGGTGGAGGAGCCCGAGGTGTTGGTTTAAGGAGCAGCAAAGAAGGGGTGAGTCAGGGCCCCTACCCCCACCCCAGGAATCCTCCCTAGGAGGGAGCGGCGAGCAGGGACAGCTCTGAGCCTCGGAATCCACCTTTCCCTCCTCCCCCACCCAGGCTCTGGACTGTCTCTGTGTCTCTGTCTCTCCGTGTGTGTTTCTCCTCATTTCTACCTCTTTCCCAGCGGCCATCTCTTTCCCTCCTATTCGTTCTCTCTTTCGGGCTCTTCCTCTCCCCTTCCCTCATTCTCTGTCCCTCTCTCCTCGCTCTCTCCTTCTGTCTCTTCCCCTCTTCTTATCTCTCCCTCTGTCTTCCTCCGTGTCTCTCTGAGGCCCTACTCTGGTTCGCCCTGGTCCCCCACGGACCCCTGGCCCCTGGCCCCCGGCCCCTCGGGGACGAAGACAGAGGCGGGAGCTGGGGGCCAGGGCCGTGGGACAGAGGGGCGGGGCCGGGCCGGACACCTGGTGCCCCCGCCGGGCAGGAGGCGGCTCCGGAAACCCGGACAAACCCCGGAGTCCGGGACCCGCGCCCCGGCCCAGCCCGCCCTCCCACCTTATCTCTTCCTGGCACCTTCCCCCGCTTCCTCTCTGGAAAAGCCATCAGCGCCCTCCCGCCTTCCCTCTTCTGGGTCCCCGAGGAGCCGCTTTAGGCCCCGCCCCTCACATCAATTGGCCCGCGCTCACAGGCCCCGCCCACCAGCCTGACCACGCCCCTGCCCCACTGGCCCCGGACACCTAGGGACCATTCCTTCCCCTCCCTCCTCCAGTGCCCCTCACACAGGGTCCAACTATGACCAAGCCTCCCTATGCCCCTCCGCTGCACCGTGTCACCCACCCATTCCCCACGTGTGATTCCGCCACACTTGGTCTGGCCATTGAGCAAAAGTTCACACCATTTACCTTACCATACGCTCAGGACTCTGAGTAGCTACCCCTCGGTGCCTCGGTTTCCCCGTCTGTACGTATAGGGAGTGGATGAGTCACCCGGCTCTGCCCTTTGGTTGAAGTGATAGCTGCGAGAAGGGGCGATTTCACTGTTTTTGCGATACTGGAGGCCAAGATCTTGCGGGTCCGATTCCAAAGAGGCCAAGATGCCCTGAACCTTCTTACCGAGCTTCTCTGAGGCAGCCCCGTGATATTCATTCAACAAACAGTTACCGAGCACTACAATGTGCTTCTGCACTCTGTTGAGCCCTGGAGTTACAGCAGGGAACAAATGAGTTAATGCTGTTTTGGTTTTTTTTCTTGTAGAATTACTTTTTACTGGGGAAGTGGGTATTAAACAAATGAGTCTATAATATCATACAGTATTGTATGTGATAAGGATCAGGAAGGAAAATGAAGCAGAGGAAAGGAGACTGGTAAGGGACTGTTTATGGAGGTCAGGGAGGGTCTCCCAGTAGAGACCTGAAGGAGAGAGAGTGATGGTCTGGGGGAGGCCCTACCAGGCAGAGGGAACAGTAAGTGCAAAGGCCCTGAGGCAGAACAGCCTGGAAGGAGGAGCCCAGGGTGGCTGGAGGAGGCAGAGTGGTGGAGTTGGGAGGACATGAGGTTTTAGAACCAGCCAGGGACCGCCAAAATTTTTAGCATTCTAAACCTATGATTCATTAAGAGAACTTTCAAACGAATGTTTTCCATTGAACCTTTAAGACCATCTCATGGTAAAGCAGTTAAGCTGTGTTAAACATGCTCCCTCCCAGTCCTGATTGCCCCCACCGCCTCGCAGTGCCTCTTCCTTGGAGGCAGCCCCCATGAGGAGTTTCTTGTGTCTTTATACAGATATAGTCTATTTTTATTTAAGCATATGCAGTTAATTACTGAGCTTCCTGCTCAAAAATGCGAATGTTCACGATTCTGCCCTTCTTGTTTGTTTTTTGATAACTTTGGAGATTGGGGCTCAAAGGTTCCCAAGTTCATTGCTACCCTCCACAAGTATTTCTTGAGTGCTTTCTGTGCATATTTTGCCGGTACTGGGGACAGAGGGAACAGATAAGGTCCCAGCCCTCCTGGAGCTCCCATTCTGATGAAAGGAGACAGAATAAGTCAGCCACGAGATAAGCAAAATAAGGGTGGGTCGCAATAAACATCGTGGGGGCCAGGGAAGTGACAGTAGAAAATAATTGGATGGCGGTGGTTGGGGCACCTGCTTCTCATAGGATGGCCTCTGTGAGGAGATGCTGAGGGAACCAGCTTGGGGAAATCAGAACAGAGTAGTAGGCAGACAGTGGCATGTGCAAAGGCCCTGTGGCAAGAAAAAGATTAGCATGCTGGTACAAAGATGGCAGGTGAGGAAGCTGACATGGGGGTGCAGGGAAGGGTGAAGAATATGGGATAAAACACTAGGAGCCGGGCGCCTGGGTGGCTCAGTGGGTTAAGCCGCTGCCTTCGGCTCAGGTCATGATCTCAGGGTCCTGAGATCGAGTCCCACATCGGGCTCTCTGCACAGTAGGGAGCCTGCTTCCTTCTGTCTCTGCCTGCCTCTCTGCCTACTTGTGATCTCTCTCTGTCAAATAAATAAATAAAATCCTTAGGAAAAAAAAAAAACAAAAAAACAAAACAAAAAAAACACTAGGAGCCAAATCCTGGAGGGCAGCAGTTCTCAAAACTTCCAGTTACAGGAGCAAATGACACTCTTGAAAATGATTGAGCGCCCCAAAGACTGTATGGGTACATGGGTTGAATCTGTCTACATTGGCCATACCAGAAGTTAAAACTGAAGAAAATGTTTAATATTCATCTAGTATTATCGCTGAACCAACAATAACCATGTAACTATTAGTAAGCAGCAGTTAGTGGATTATAAATGTTATGCATGAGTTATGATAGTTCAATTTATATTAATAAGGATGGTAGATATTAGAAGATCAGGTTTTTTTTAAGATTTTATTTATTTATTTGACAGAGAGAGATCACAAGTAGGCAGAGAGGCAGGCAGAGAGAGGAGGAAGCAGGCTCCCTGCTGAGCAGAGAGCCCGATGCGGGGCTCGATCCCAGGACACTGGGATCACGACCTGAGCCGAAAGCAGAGGCTTTAACCCACTGAGCCACCCAGGTGCCCCAGAGGATCAGTTTTTAAATAACCATAAGCCTAGGACATGGGCTAAGTCCCACATATTTTATGAAAATTATCTCCAAACAAACAAACAAACAAACAAACAATTACAGAGGACGGTGGCCTGGTTTTACATTTTTGCAAGTCCCTTAAATGTCTGGCTCCTGAGAAGACCTCTGCGTTTTCACATCTGTTCCTGCACTCAGTCAGTTACAGTATCACAAATCCTGTTGCCTTTAAAAACTCCACTGCCCTCCCACCCAGGGAGGGGGAATGGGAGCACAAAAGACACATGGTATTGTAATAAAAATAGTTTTGACTATGTGAACCCCTGAAAGAGGCTGGGGAGGGGAGGGAATCCCTGGGGTTCCCCGGGCCACACTTTGAGAATTGCTGCCGTAGGGACTTGTCAGCTATGGTCGGAATTTTGTACTTGGATAAAAAGCAGATGGAGACTTTCGAGCAGTGTCTCATGATCTGGTGTTGTTTCCTAAAAATCAGAAAGACCTCTGCAGCTGCTGCTGCCTGGAGAAGGCATGGTAGGGACAAGAGAAGCCAGAAAACCAGTGGGGGGCCTGCTGTGTCTCCCCAGGCAGGCAGTGCTGCCAGGGCCCATGGGGTTGCTGGCCCCCGAGGTGGGAAGCAGTGAAAACAGATGGGGTCCGCGCCCAGATTCTGCTGGGCGTCAAAAGACAGAGCTGTCCAGGAATGTGGACAAGGCAATCCAGGCAGAGGCTCCAGCTGGTATGTAGATGGGGGTTGGGGAGTGGATTGCCTAGGAGAGGAGGGGCCCTTCTGCTCTTGCAGCAGCTTCTCACCTGGAAGGGTCAGAATGCACATTTTCAGCCCCACTCCGGGATCAGGAGCTCTGGGTTTTGGGTCCCGGGTGACGGCACTGTCCTCCCGCAGGTCCACGCATACATCATCAGCTACCTGAAGAAGGAGATGCCCTCCGTGTTTGGGAAGGAGAACAAGAAGAAGCAGCTTATCCTCAAGCTGCCCGTCATCTTTGCCAAGATCCAGCTGGAGCATCACATATCCCCTGGCGACTTTCCGGACTGTCAGAAGATGCAGGTGGGAGGTTGTCCCCAGGAGCGGGGTTTGGGGGGGGCATGGGGGTCATCGGGGGAGGTGGAAGGGGTCAGCTTCTGTGGGCTTCAGGGTGGGGCCTTGAAAACAGAAGGGATGCAGGGCAGGTTCTGGAAAGCACCTCCTGCAAATGGTTCCCTGAGGGCACGGTTTTGTGAGTTAGGACAAGGGAATGAAGACAAAACCCCAGGGAACCTCAGCTTCAATAGGATGGAAGTTTGTTTCTCTCCATAAAGTCCTAGAAGGTGGTCTGGTTTGGTGCTTTCCAGAGCCAGGGACAGCGTCCCCTTTTATCTCAGTTCTCCTCCCATCCCTGGCCTCCAGTTCCAAGATCCCTACATGGTACAGAATGGCTCCAAAACTCCAGCCATTCTGTATGCCTTCCAGCCAGCAAGAAGGGATGAGGGAGAAGGGGCGGAAAGCTACTGGTCCAGTCTCTCTAAGGACACTTTCTAGAATGGTGCTGTCCAATAGTACTTTCTGCCATGATGGAAATGTTCTGTACTCTGACTTCCAGTTTGGTAGCCGCTAGCCCCATTAGGTTTTATTTAGTTTTAGCTCAGTTAAATTTAAATAACCACATGTAGCTCCTCTACTGGAAAGGACAATTCTAAAGACCTGTGTGTGGCACCAAGCTGGGGGTCTAGATCAAGTTTCTCAGCCTCAGCACTACTGATATTTGGGGTCAGAGCGTTCGTGGTCTAGGGTGTCCTGGGCATTGCGGGATGTTCATATCCTCCTGGCTTCTATGTGCTAGTAGCGTCCCCCAGATGTGATAATCAAAAATGTCTCTAGATCTTGCCAAGCATCCACTGGGGAAGGGCAACATCTCCTGTGGTTGGGAAGCACGGGGCTAAATAAACAGCAGCTAATACGATTACACTGATAGTTCTGGAACGCTTTATCCAGATGAATTCATTTAGCCTTGCCTACCCCCCAAGGGAGGGGAGCACTAATGTTATTGAGCCGTTTCACACATGTGGAAACCGAGGCCCAAAGAGGTGAAGTCACTTGCCTGAGGACACACAGTTCCTAGGTGGCAGAACTGGGTTGGGACCTGGGCAGGCAGACCCTGGAGTCCAGACCCCCCCCAACCTCTACCCCTTTATGTCCAGATCAGTGGGCTTCTCTGCCTTGGTGCTGGAAATCAGTGCGGTCCATGAAACGGATCGGTCTGTGCTGTGAGTCTCCTGGTGCAGGTGACTCAGAGGGGCCACGGGACAGAAGCAGCATGACCACAGATCCAGCCGCATGGCTGCTCTAGAAGAAGTCATCTTCTGTGGGCAAGGTGTCCCCCAAATTCCTGACAATCTGGCCATCCCAGGCTAAACCTCCAAACTTGGCAGCAAGCCACGCTCCCCCGTTTCTGTGAAGTGGGGTGACAGAAGTAACGGCAGGAATGGAATTTTCTCCATTTGCACCAGGGTGGGGGTGCCGCCAGCTGCAGCCTGGGGTGCCACAGAGGCTGGCTAGAGCCAGGGCTGTGCTCAGGAAAGGCTGGGACAGATATCGGAATATTGAAATCCTTCTCTACCAGCTGGCAAGTCATCAGAGGGCCCCCCATCCAGTGATTCTGGAGGCACACCTAGCACAGGGGGAGGGCCCCCGGGACCCCGCTGCCCCAGTCTCTTCTGAGCGGTGGGTGTCCGACTGGGACAGGCGGGTTGTACGGGTTCGCACCTCTCCGTCAACACCTGCCGCCCAAGGATTCCGCTGCCCCCTGACTTCTCAGGGCTCCTCTCTCCTCCCCCCTCCCCCGCAACAGGAAATGCTGATGGCTCACGACTTCACCAAGTTCCACTCGCTGAAGCCGAAGCTGCTGGAAGCCCTGGACGAGATGCTGACCCACGACATCGCCAAGCTCATGCCGCTGCTGCGGCAGGAAGAGCTGGAGAGCACCGAGGTGGGAGTGCAGGGCGGCGCCTTCGAGGGCACCCACATGGGCCCATTCGTGGAGCGGGGGCCCGATGAGGCCCTGGAGGACGGCGAGGAGGGCTCGGATGACGAGGCCGAGTGGGTAGTGACCAAGGACAAGTCCAAGTACGATGAGATCTTCTACAACCTGGCGCCGGCCGATGGCAAGCTGAGCGGCACCAAGGCCAAGACCTGGATGGTGGGCACCAAGCTTCCCAACTCGGTGCTGGGCCGCATCTGGAAGCTGAGTGACGTCGACCGGGATGGCATGCTGGATGACGAGGAGTTCGCTCTGGCTAGCCACCTCATCGAGGCCAAGCTCGAGGGCCACGGGCTGCCCGCCAACCTGCCCCGCCGCCTCGTGCCGCCCTCCAAGCGGCGCCACAAGGGCTCTGCGGAGTGAGCCAGTGGCCCTCCCTCCCTCCCTCCTGCCCTGCTGTGGCCCCGAGTGCCAGCCGGCTGCACGCACACCCCCACCCCAGCCTGCACGCTTGCCACCTGCCCACCTTCTCAGTTGTACGGCTGGGCCTCTCTCCACTCCCCTCTGCCAGACCATGGGGACCAGGGGAGGGGCAAGGCTTCTCTGCCTGGCCCATGCCCCCCTACCCTCATGTACACTTAGGCACATCACGGGGACATTAACACACGCGCATGCACACACACACACAGAGGCGTCGATTCAATCATTGTTCATTCAAGTATTTATTGAGCACGTACTACGTTTGGATGGGCAGGGATTGTTCTGGGGCCCAGGCCTTACAGCAGACAGCAACCCAGACACATGCATCTGCCCTCAGGGGGCTGACATCCTCAGAAGAGAGCACCCACACTGTCACACAAACGCACACACACACCTGGCCCTAACCAGTCTGAGCCCCAATTCTGGACAGAACCCCTCACCTGTCCCCATAGTTCAGTGGCCATCCGGTTGCAATAACCAACACAAAGACCCCCTTCCTCACTTCCTGTCCATCCAGCCCACAACTCCAACCTGTTCTCGGGCCTTGGGACCTGGGAGCTCAGAGGGGAGACACTACGTCCTCAAAGGGACCCTCTTCAGCTCCTCTGCCCACTTCTGGGCACACCCCTTTCTTTAATAAGGATTCTCAGCAGACAGAAAAGCCCCTCGGAGCTTTGCTTCGCCCAGACTGTGTGCCCACTTTGAGGTATTTTTGGCCTCCGCTGACCGGCCCTGGTTTGAAAACCCAGCCTGGCGGCCCCCTCCCCCAGGCTCCCCACCGCTGGTGGGCTGAATTGTAGACTGAGGCACAGCTCCTTCTGCGAAAAGCCCCTATTTAAGTAGAGCCCCTACCAGAGATAAAGGCGCCTGGGCTTTATTTTAGTCCCCTTTCTGGGGATGTGTTGGGGGAAGGGGCTCTTGGTGCTACAGCCCTCCCCTCTCCTCCCTAAAGGGACCCCTCCCGTCCTGCCCTCCACCCTTCGGTGCCTTCACCATATACTAGTGCTTGGGGACCCCATGGAAAAGATGGGGAAGGGTGACATAGGTGGGGATGATGCCTCCGCCACGATGTTCTCGGGGATTCCTGCACCCATCAGCACGCGCCACCCCCCCTTCCCCGCCCTGCTCCGACCCCATGCCTAGGAGGGGCCTGTAAACCGAACAGCGAACAGCGTTCCCACAGAGCAAATAAAGCCAAGGCTTCTTTCCACGTGGTTGTCACGCTGTCTCGGGATGGTGGGGGGGTGGCGGGGATCGCTCTCTCCCTGACTCCCCCGGAAGGAGAGCCCTGGGCAGGGCTTGAGTTTGGTTGGGGGGGGGGTCTCCCCTCCAAGGTCCCAGAAGCGGGGCGGGGGGTTGGAGGCCATGACTCAATGCTGCAGAGTCTGATGACTCAGGCCTGGGCTGGGGGCCAGACCGACATATTTTCCGAAGAAAAGTTACTCTGGTGCCCTCCCTCCGGGACAGCCCTCTCTCCCGCCTCTCGCCGCGGGGGCCTGGGAACCAAGCCCCGGGGCGTGGGGATGTGATCGCGCGGGCTCGGGCACATCGTGCCTCCGCCAACACCCCCCGCCCCCGCCCGGCCCGCCAGCGTGCGCCACCTGGGACACCACCCCTGACACGTAACACCGAAGACAAGCTGGCTCCTGGAGGAGAGGTGACGCTGTCCACAGGGACCACCATGTGTGCGCACGCGCTCCCTCCCGGGGGATTCGGCCTGCGAACCCCGCCGGCTGAGCCCCGGACCCACGCCCCGACCACACCCACCGCGGCCGGGGCACGCTGACCTCGCGCTCCTGCCGCCCACGCGAGCTCTCCAGCTTTCGCGGCTCCCAGCGCCCCCTGGTGGGCACTCGGAAGCTGCACGGGCTGCGCGCTGAATCCCGGGTTTTAGTCCCGGCTCGGGGGCTCCAGGGCGGGTCGCAAAGATCCCGCTGTGCGATCCCCGGCGTGGCCCCCTCCCTCTCTGGGCTTCCTGGATCCCTATGAATGGTTGCCAGCGCCCAAGGGCCTCCAAGCTTCCTTCCTTATTTGTAAACAGCAAGGATTAGTTGATTCTAAGATGAAACTTCAGGGGGCGAGCCAGTAACAATAGCTAACATTTGGATACCAGGCACATTTTTTTTTCTTTTTAAGACAATTACTTATTTGAGAGAGAAAAAGAGAGAGAAAGCACAGAGCGAGAGGGGGAGGGAGAGCCCAACTTGGGGCTTGAACCCAGGACCCCGAAATCATGACCGCAGTGAAGGCAGACACTTAACCGACTGAGCTACTCAGGCACCCCACCCACCCAAATACAATCTTACACTGTTGTGGGTTTATTATTTCGTTTCCTCTCCTGAAAAACTTACAAGGCTGATGTACCGTTATTGTCCCTATTTCACAGACCGGGAAAGTGAGGCACAGCTATGCACCTTGTCCAGGATTTATGATTCCCAGCATGCACTGGCAACCCTGTATGTTTCTAACACTCTTTGCATATGAGATTCTGTGCTCCCAACTCGGCACTCGGAGAGCTCCTAGATTTCCAAGATTCTAGGATCAGAACACTAAAAACACAAGCGTTTGGGACTGGAGCGTGTCTTTCGCTGAATCCGCCACGGACGGTTCTGATTTTCCTTTTTAAGACAACTGGATTAAAAATAATAAATAGTAAGTTAAATACTAAAAATATACGCAGATTTAAAAAAATTTTCCTAGGCGGTCGCAGAGGTGTGTGCTCAGGGCCGGAGCCGCCCAACCCACGACCCGAGGCCCACGAGAATTTGCATAAGAGGGAGGAGACATTTACCCTTTATCCCCGCCCCTTGGCAGCTCCAGTCACTTTACCCAGATTGCGGTTACCGGAAGTAGGTCACGGGAGGGGGCGGGAGATCTGCGCGCGCAGGCCAGAAACCGGCTTTGGGGCGCCGGCGACCGAATGCTTCCTTTGCCAAGATGGCGCCGGGAGGCAGTGGCCGTGGCAGCACGCCGTGCTTGAAAAGCGAGGCCGATTCTGGCTTCCTGGGCTTCCGTCCCACTTCGGTGGACCCGGCGCTGAGGCGGCGTCGGCGAGGCCCAAGAAACAGGAAACGAGGCTGGCGACGGCTCGCCCAGGAGCCGCTGGGGCTGGAAGTTGACCAGTTCCTGGAGGACGTGCGGCTGCAGGAGCGCACGAGCGGGTGCGTGGGGCGGGACTTCCGGGAGCTGGGCCACGTTCGGCGAGGCGGGGTGCGAGGCCGAGCGTGCTTGTGGGGGACATCCGGGGTGCTGCGCGTGTCTGTATCGTGTCTCTGCCCTCTGAGGTGAGGTTGAGGGTCTTGGTTGGGTTACCAGATACAGGACCCCCAGTGTTAAATTATAATTCAGGCAAGTGACTAGTAATTGTAGCCTAAGTGCGTCCCGTGCACCCACCTTTGTGTAATGCTGAGAATGAAATATTACGATATTTTAAGCGCTGTGATCTGTTGTACTGAATTCTGTGATTTTAAGGGAGAGGCCTCAGCCTGGTGGAATCCTATGGCGGGAAGAAGGTGCTTGAATGTGCATAGTACTAGAGGAAAGCCCGGCCCCCTGAGAGGTTAAGCCTCCCTCCCTAGCAGCTGGCAGCCTCCCCATCTCTGGCTGACATTCTCCTTCCTGTCTCCCAGTGGCTTGATATCAGAGGCCCCGGATGAGAAACTCTTCTTCGTGGACACCGGCTCCAAGAAAAAGGGTGAGGAACAGCTTTCGGTGGTGCCCGCTCGGTCCTTCTGTATAGTCCATCTTAGTCTCTGTGATTGACAGGGCTTGGGTGGCAGGCATCCGCCAGGAAAGGTCTTTACTATAAACAAGAGGATCTGAAATGAAAGACTAACAAGTCAGATTTTCATTTTGGGGTTTCCGAGCTCTCAGTCTTCAATCTGGCAATTCTCATCGAGTCTCCATCTGGTGCACGGAAGCCAGCAGGGGTCTGCCTGTGAGTAGATCAGACGTAAATGAGCAGCCCTCTCATTAACTTGCAGAAAAGCTGGAAGGAATGAGACCTGTTTTAATAAGACATGCTTGAGTATGAATAAGATCTAGTTTAACGAGTAGGTAAGGAGCTGGTGTTAATTTGGTTTATTTGCCGAAAGGCGGGGCAGGGGCACTGCTGAAACAGTGCAGGAGAGGTGAGTTACGGATGGTTTGAGTGAATAGTAGGTTTTCCAAGGGTAAGTAGAACAGACCAAAAATAGACAGTCGCTTTAACCAGGAGCTAGAAAACAAGCTAAGGGTCTTCTTTAATGAGCAAATGGTAAGCTCTTTAACAGCAGGGTGCCCTTAGGAGCGAGTGTGGGTTCAGTCCAGGGGTCAGTTCCAATGAACATGAGAGGGTCTGTTTCCGTGAGCAGAAAAGGACCTGCTTTGAGGTGCGGGAGACTAAGCTAGCGAGTGACAGGTGATGATTGAAGAGGTCACCTTTCATAGGAGGGAGCCGATGTGCATGTGAACAGCAAGGGGAAGGCAGGACCTGCCCCAGGGACCAGGTAGGGTAATCCCGAAGGCCTGCTTTGGCGAGTATGAAGTCTCTTTGGGAACAGAGGAGAAGCAGTTGATAGATTCTGTTTTTGGCTTAAAAAAGAAAGAGGCACTGTTCGTGGCCTGTTAGTCTGGCCGTGACTTACGGGCTCCATTCCGGTGCCATAGCAGCTCCAGGGACACGTGACTGACTGACTTGTGGCTCTCAGTTTCAGGTCCTGGGGACACAGGGAGGAAAAAGAAAGGTAATAGTGACTGCGGGCTTTCCCAGGTGATCACCATGCCTCATGCTGTTGCAGTCATGACCTTTCCAGACAACCCTGTGAGTTAGGCGTGTAAGGTTCCCATTTGGAAGCACAGAGGAGTGAAGTCTTTAGGACATAGCCTAGGAAACGGAAGGACGTGGGTTCTGTCCTAGCGTGTTTGGTCCTGGAGTTTGCTTTTTACTGTCAGGTGAGAGAAGGTGGAAAAGCATCGTGTTGAGAAGCAGCCATTTTGGGTCCCGAGTTCAGCTCCCTGGGCCTCAGTGGTCCTTGGTCGCCTTCTTTCTCGTTAGCATTCCTGGTTTTCCTGCCTTGTCTGGAGGCCCTTAGAGGGCAGGGCTGTGGGTTTGACCCTCTCTCTGTTCCAAGCACAGGGCTGTTTCCAGGTGGCCCAGGAAATGGGTGTAGTGGGGGTGCTGGGCAGAGCTTGGATACTCTGGGCACCTCTTTCCCCAGGTGGAAGCCTGGGGCCAGCCTGGGGCCTCGTCTGCCCTGGGATGCGGGTCTGATGGCTGCTGTGGGGCCGAAACGCAGTGGGTGGGGAGTTGCTCTTGGGAAGTGAGGAGGCCTGAGCCCTCGACTGCTCTCCTTTCTCCCAGGCCCAGAGCTGAAGAAGAGGATCAGAAGCCAGAAAAGATCACTTCTTCTCAAGAAACCCCTTCGTGTTGACCTCATCCTAGAGAACACATCCAAGGTCCCTGCCCCCAAAGAGTGAGTGTCTCTGCCCCGCCCCCCGCCGGCCCCCGACCCGTCTTTCCTTCTGGGCTCTGGCATCTTGTCCTCCTGTGCAACAGCCACCACTTACTTCCGGGGGGAGGGGGTCAGGTCAGGTGAGCGTCACTTGGAGGAGAGGGATGGGATCGGACAGGGGCTTTGCGGGTGGGTTGGAGGAAATGAAGTGGGGGCCGGGGTGTTGTGGCTGAGGCAGACAAGGCTGGGGCTTCGGCCCAGCCAGGAGCTCTGGGGATGGAGAAGAGGGATGGCTGGGAGCCATCAGGAGGCCCAGCAGGCTGGCTTAGTGACAGCTGTGAAGGAGGGGAGGTTGGATGGGTGACGGGGTAGACTCCTGAGGTGGGGGTATGGGAGGTGCGGCTGTGGGGACCAACTGAGGTCAGTTTTGAAATGATGTGTGAGGTTCCTGGGAGACCTGCAGAGGCCCCCATGTTGTTGGTTCTCGGGTCAGGGGAGAGGCCTGGGCTGGAGATAGACCTGGCTGGGTGGGAGAGGTAGGAGGAGTGCAGAGGAGGTGCACCTTATTATACGGGGTGCTTGGGAGAGGAGCTGCTGGGTAGTGGGGGTGCAGAGCCCGACTGGGAGGAGCTGGGCCCTTTCTTAGGCCTCTGCTTTATCCACCTGTGCTACTTCTCCTGCACCCAGCGTCCTCGCCCACCAGGTCCCCAACGCCAGGAAGCTCAAACGGAAGGAGCAGCTATGGGAGAAGCTGGCCAAGCAGGGCGAGCTGCCTCGGGAGGTGCGCAGGGCACAGGCCCGGCTTCTCAACCCTCCTGCTACCAAGGCCAAGCCCGGGCCCCAAGACACCGTTGAGCGGTCTTTCTATGATCTCTGGGCCAAAGACAGTGAGTGCCCCTGCTGTTACTTGTGGGTGGGGACAAGGCTGCCATGCACAGTTTTATAGGTTGGGTGCTGCACAAGAGCACAGGGTCTGAGGGAGGTGTTGGCAGGCAATTTGATGATCCTCCGCAGAGTTCAGTGTCTTGGGCTTCCCTTTCCCGAGGGCTGACCCCTGCCCCTTGGCTCCCTTCTGCTTTGGGACCTGTCCGTATGCTCTTTTGCCTGGCGTCCAAAACCCTTTGGGGTCTGAGAGTCCGTCCTTCCCTTGTCCATGTTTTGGTGCTGTCTTTATTGGGAGGAGGGGTGGGAGGGAGCCCTTCAGGCCACACTGGGAAGCCCCCAGCAGCCACCCCATAATGCCTCCACAGACCCTCTGGAGCGGCCCCTGGCTGGCCAGGACGCCTTTTTCCTGGAGCAGACCAAGAAGAAAGGGGTGAAGGTGAGACTGTGGCACAGGGGGTCCTTGGCGACCGGTCAGAGCAGGGCTGGGGTGGTGGGCACTGCACTGGGGCCCTAGAACCTCGGTCTCAGCCGGGGGCCAAAACTGCGCGTGCAGGAGCCAGGCCTCGAGCTGGTGCCTCCAGAGGAGAGGGCCGCGTGCTGGAGGTCGGTGGGGTGCTTTGGGGGATGAGCAAAGCTTCCCTGAGAAGGGGCCTCTGCCGACAGGGCCTCCGGGCAGGGAACTAGGGAGTACAAGGGCGGGGCTGAGTGACAGCTCAGAGGAGGCTGGCCTGGTGGGAAGGAGCTTGGGTTTTGGAGTTTTCCTGTTAGTGATTTTGCATAGAAGAGTGGGATCCCAGTGGCAGCTCTGAGGAGGCGGGATTGTGGTGGGTGGACGTGCCAGGAGGGGGGAGGGGGGACCCAAGACGATGCCCTGGGGCAGAAGCACTGTGACAGGTGGGCAGTTGGGTGTGGGGAGTGGGTGGGGGCCGGGGGCTTCTGGGGTTACCCCCAGGCTTCTGGGCAAAGGCCAGAGGGACAGCCACCCCCCCCATCCCTGCCGTGGTCTTGTTGAGGCACAGGTCTTGATCGGATTCAGATTTGGGCCTGGTAGACCCGGGTTTCTGCATTTGTCACAAGCTCCCGGCAGGGGCCGGGCCACACCAGGGGCTTCAGCCAGCCCTCTGTCCACTGTCCTCTGCTCTGAACGACAGAGACCACCTCACACCCTCTGCCAAGGCTGCTGCAGGTGTCAGGGTGACAGACTGAGGACTAGAATCAAGGTGCCCTGTACCCGTGTTTTTACCAGTGGTGCCCACCACAGGGGTCATGGGGACTTTTCTCAGGAAAGGCAGGCAGGGCCCCCCCACCCCCCGCAGGGAGGTGCCACCTGCACCTGCCCCGCCTGGAGAACCAGCTTCAGCGTGTGCACGGTTTCGAGTTGTGGGGCTGCCAGGCTTCATGAGTCCTGTCCTCCTCTAGCGGCCGCCGCATCTGCACACCAAGCCTTCCCAGGTCCCTGCCGTGGAGGTGACACCGGCTGGAGCCTCCTACAACCCGTCCTTCGAGGATCACCAGGTATGCAGCCGCTCCTCAGCTGTGTTCTGGCCACCTGGTTGGCTTGGCCTCCCTGGGCTCCTGTGTCCGCCCGCTGCTGGGGAGTCGACAGTGACTGAGGCGACCCACCACTTCCCCCTCCTGGGGCCCATGGTCCAGCAGGGGAGACAGACCTGTTCCCAGACAGTGATGACCCAGACGGCTGGGATGAGGGAACCCAGAGGAGTCGCCAGGCCCAGCCTTGGGGGTCAGGGAGGGCTTCCTGGAGGAAGGGGATATCAGAGCTTAGACCAGAGGTCTGAGGAGGAGTTTGCTGTGGGGAGCGAGGGGAATGGGTGTTCTCAGGCGTGTGCCAGAGACCGTGTGTACAAAGGCCTGGGGGTGTATGAGACCACGCCATGCCGCTTTTCGGGGAGTCCACGGGCTTAGATGCAAAAGGCCTCAAAGAAATGCTAATAGTCTGAGCCGGTGAGATTTTTCTAAGGTCTAGGCTAGGTCGCCAGCGGACACCTGGCTGTGAGAGTCACTGTATATCCATGATGTCCGTTGAGCGCGGGTATCGTGAACAGTGGGGACACTCTTTGGCCTCGGGGAGCACAGGTTCCCAGAGACAGATCGAGATCGTGGAGCAGATGCGGGATGCTTGAGCAAGTGCCCTTCCACCTCGTTCATGACGAATGGGCCCCTTAGCTGACTCGGAGCAGAGCAAGCAGTTTTCCGTGCCTGATGCACGGTGTGGGCAAAGCCAGAGCCCGCCGCCGGGCGGGAGGAGGAGGAGGCCGGTCACAGGCAGAGGCCGTCGCCGTCCCCCACAGGCTGGCTTGTCTGTGGGGGGAGAACGTGGGAAGATTGGTCCATGTCTCTTGTTCTTCTTTGAATTGTGTCAGAGAGGGCGCTCCCACGCCTTAGGACTCGCCCACTCACTGTGTGGGATATAATGGTTTTTAGCGTCTCTGCAGAGTTGTGTGGCCTGAGTGGCCCTCACCAGTATGTTAGAATGTTTTTATCCCCTCAAAAGAAACTTGGCGCCCATCAGCCATCACCGCCCCCCGTCCCATCTTCCCTCAGCGGCCCCCACTGTTGTTCCTGTCTACACGTTTGCCAGTTCTGCGTTTTGCATGAACAATACTACCGAGTGCAGAGATCAGGGATCGGGCCATCCTCTGAGAGAACTGGCGGAGCAGACGGGCGCGGGAGGAGGGTGCACCCCCTGACAGCACGGGGGTGGGGTGGGGTGGAGGAAGGCCTGGGGCACAGTGGTGGGAGGCTGGGTTTGTCTGTAAGTCCCTGGGTCCTCAGCCCTGACCCCTTCCCCTCCCACTCCCAGACCCTCCTGCGGGCGGCCCACGAGGTCGAACTGCAGCGGCAGAAGGAGGCGGAGAAGCTGGAAAGGCGGCTGGCGCTGCCCGCCTCGGAGCAGCCTGCCACCCAGGTGAGCCCACACCTGCCCGCCCCGCCCTGCCCCTGCCTGCCCTGCGCCCCCCACCCTGCCCCTGACACGCCGCTACCCCCCCACCCCAGGAGTCTGCGTTCCAGGAGTTGTGCCAGGGGCTGCTGGAGGAGTCAGACGGGGAGGAGGAGCCGGGCGAGGGCCAGGACAGGGGGCCTGAGGCTGGAGGGGAGCCGGCTGAAGGAGTGGAGGCCTCCCCGGCACCCATGCGGCTGGCTGCAGCAGAGAAGAAGACCGAGCAACAGCGGCGGCGGGAGAAGGCTGCGCGGAAGATGGTGAGCGCTGTAGGCTCTAGCCTGCTGCTTCTCCGGCAGCGTGTGGGCTCAGGATGTGACCGGGCATGTTCTATATCGAGTCTCTGCTGCCCTGATGCTTATATTGGGGGTGTGGGATTTGCAGACCACCAGTGGGTAAGGAAGGTGGTTTCGGGAAACTGCTGGGAAGTCGGGGGAGGTGGCATTGGAGGGGCCTCAGCAGGGGGGAGGTCTCCCAGGGGACGGTGCTCGGCCGGGCCCCTGACTCCACCCGGCCCTGCTGCAGCGGGTACAGCAGGCCGAAGTGCGGGCGGCCCGGCTCCGGCACCAGGAGCTCTTCAGGCTACGCAGGATCAAGGCCCAGGTGGCGCGGCGGCTGGCGGAGCTGGCGCGGCGGCGGGAGCGGCGGCGGGCACAGCGGCTGGCCGAGGCGGACAGACCCCGCAGGCTGGGGCGGCTCAAGTGAGGCCTGGCTTGGGATCTGGGGATCTGGGGTCTGGCTTGGGATCTGGGGTCCCGGTTCCCTCCTGGTCTCCTCCTGGAAGATCATCTCCCCACAGAGCCCCCGTTCTGGAAGTCCTGCTGCCCTGGGCGAGCCCAACCCCCTGAACACCCCTGCCCATTTTCTCTAGGTACCAGGCCCCCGACATCGATGTGCAGCTCAGCTCGGAGCTGTCTGACTCGCTCAGGACCCTGAAGGTATTTGCCCGCCCGGGGTGTTGTGCTGTAGGGGAGACCCCCGTGGCCAGTGATGATACCCATCCTTGCTCCCCGTGCCCGCAGGGGCTATGGGCGACATCATGGCTGCCCCCAGGTTGGGCCGGTTGGGCTGACGCCTGGGGACTGAGGGCACGGGGTCTTCAGGGCTGAGGGGCCCGCTGGTATGACTGGAGCCTACGGCCTGTGGAAGGCCCTCCCAGCCGGGTCCCAAAGCAGCCGCTGGGGTCCCGGCCCCACCTTTCTCCCCTTCAGTGCTGGGCAGGTCTCCTTAAAGCTCAGCACAGTCTTGTCCTGCACGCACTTAGAACCTGCTCGGTGGCCCTGGGCGCCTCGCCACGGCCACGGGTCCTGCAGTTTAGGCCTGGCTCGGGGCTGCAGCCAACTCTTCTTCATCCAGGGGCCACGCGCCCTGTTGGTCTGAGCCCTGCCCATGCTACTGCTGCCCCACGCCCGGCACGCTCTCCGCCTTTTCAGCCTCCATCCCGCTGGTGTTGTGGACCTAGCCCAAGGGTCCCTCCACATCACCCCACCAGCCCAGGGCCAGGATGGGCCCCCCCCAACTGAGGCCTCCCTCTCTGTGTCCCGCAGCCAGAAGGCAATATTCTCCGCGACCGTTTCAAGAGCTTCCAGAAGAGAAACATGATCGAGCCCCGGGAGAGAGCCAAGTGAGGGTCCCCGGGGCTGCAGCGGGGAGTGAGGGCTTCGGGAAACCTCCCGCCCCTGCACTTGGTGGGCTTGCTGGCCACTGACCGCTCCCTTCCCTCCTGCAGGTTCAAGCGCAAGTACAAAGTGAAGCTCGTGGAGAAGCGCGCGTTCCGCGAGATCCAGTGAGTGGCACGCCCTTCCCTGCCTGGCTGATGGGGCTCCGGGCTGTGGCAGAAGCCCCTGTAAGCTGCCCGAGGAGAAGGAGCCCTTGTCTGCTCCTCCTTCCTGGTGGAATCCCTGGTCCTGCCTGGGAGGGGACACTGCGCTAGATGCCTTTGAACCCAGAGTCCGGGCGGGGGAGGATCCCCAGAGGGAAATGGAAGGGTCCAAACCGGAGTTGGCCGGTGTCGAGGGGATGAGGCCATGGGGCTCTTCCTCCACCCCCGCACCCTCAGCCCCCTCTCCTCTGTCCCCAGGTTGTAGCCACCATGGATGCCGGAGCTGCTACCCCACAATAAATCACTGCTGACTGACCCCTCGGGCTCACGTGTGACTTGTCCCCCTCCTGGGGGCAGCGTCTCTTTCTGTCCCTCCCTAGCACTTTGGGGGTGCCGGGACCAGAACATTCATCTCCACCAAAGCCTGGCGCAGCAAGATGTTTGGGGAAGGGAGCAGAGGAGATGGGGCTCGCTGGCTGGTGGGGAGCCAAGAAGGGGGAGTGGGGATCACAGCTGGGTGTGAGGGAAATGGCCCACGTCTCTGCCCAGGTGACTGAGAGGCAGGTCTCGGTTGCCATCCTGCTGCACAGGCGTTGGGCGGTTCTGATGGTCGCCCAGCACCTGCTGTCCTTTTTTTAAAGATTTTATTTATTCATTAGAGAGAGAGTGAGCACAGGCAGGGGGAGAAGCAGGCTGTCTGCTAAGCAAGGAGCCCCATGTGGGACTCGATCTCAGGACCCCGGGGTCATGACCTGAGCCAAAGACAAACACTTCAGCTTCAGACCAGGTGCCCCAAACCTACAGTACTTTCAAGCGGATGGATTCCCCCCGCAAGAGGTGGCTAGTCCTCTCTGTCCGAAAGGTGATGGACCTGAGGCACATCAGAAGGGACTGATCCCTCCTCCCCACACCAATTTAAAAAGGATTTTTTCTTTTTAAAGATTTTATTTATTTATTTGACAGAGAGACAGAGATCACAAGTAGGCAGAGAGGCAGGCAGAGAGAGACAGGAGGAAGCAGGCTCCCCGCTGAGCAGAGAGCCCGATATGGGGCTCGATCCCAGAACCCTGAGATCATGACCTGAGCTGAAGACAGAGGCTCAACCCACTGGGCCACCCAGGCGCCCCTAAAAACGAGTTTTTTAAAAACCTTTTTTCTCCAAGTAACAAAGGCCCACATTCCTGCTGTGTCACTGACACCATGCACAGAGGTACCGCAGCACCGTGTGTTGCTCGGAGCCTTCGTGTTCCAGTCCAGCCCGTCCCTCTTCTGCGGAAGTAACTGTCACTGCAGTTCAGGCTGAACGATTCTGGTATGTCCCATGTGTGAGTTCATTGAACTCTATACGTGTACATGGAAACATCGAACAAACGGCTCTTTAATCTTTCTGTGTTTTGGAAATGATCACACTGTAAGTGGGTCTGTATTCGGCTTTTTTCAGCGTGTCTGGGAGAACTTGTGTGTGCAGGGCGCTCCTTTATTTTACTTCCTTCCAGCTGCTTAGAACTGAGGGTGTGAGTGTGTGACTCACATGACTCTGGCTCCCACGGGCCCATCTAAGGAAACGGGAAGGAGGGTCGTCCTGGGCTGCGCTACATGTATCCGGAGGATGGGAACCTGGGAGTGATGTCTGGGCTGTGAGGGCGAGTACGTGGCAGAGCTCATTTGATAGGTTCCGTGAAATCCTCTCCCCGTACGACGGGCTGGTTTTTACCCACCAGCAACGCAGCAGCCCACTTGTTGGCTTGGAGCTCTCCGGCTGTAGGATCTCCCGGTTCTCATTTTACCCCATCTGGCGGTCCATGAGGTTGAGTCTATGTGTCTGTATCCCTCACTGGCGCACTCTGCTGGCGTGAACCTTTGGACCATTTTCCTCCTAGACTGTCCTTTCTTTGTTGACTTGGAGGAGCTCTGTTTGTTACAGCTCTTGAAGTCTGTCCTGCACGTTCCAGACATTTCCCCCAGGGTGTTGCCTTTTTACTTTATGTCCAGTATCACCTGTCAGAAAACAGTGTTGTGTTCTGTTAGCCTTTCCCTCTTTTTTGTTGTGGCCCTTAGAGACGTTTCACGGGGAGGCGGTGTTTATAAAAGCCGAGCAAGCAGTTTATGAAAGAAGTGGGTGGAAGGGAGAGACCAAAGTCAGGACCCCCACCTCCCCACTTCCTCCCGCATCCTGGGGAACATCAGGGCTTCAAGGAGCGGCTCCTGTTCCGCATCCCTTTGTAAAAATAAGGAATGTTGTGCAGACAGGAGAGTGGCTGTCCGCGCGCCTGGCTGGGGAGGGCGCGGGGGACGGTCCGCTGCGGTGAGCAGGAGAGCCACTCCGCCAAGGGAGCCTTAAGCCTCAGCCTCTGACCCCGAAATCCCAGAAACCCATTCGAGGGAGGAAACTCTTAATGGCCAGAGCTGGCCACCAGCTCCTGTGTCAAATAGGAGGGACTTGGGGGTGGGCTAGTCCTCTCCGTTCAAGGACACGCCCCGCAGCCCGGACTCTAGGCAGAGCCCTCCGGAAGCTCGTGCCGCTCCATCGCCTGGGGAAATGCGTCTGTTCCCCTGCGGACGGAACACGGGTCTGTGGCAGATACATGGGGGCGGTTTTCTGCACGTAAATTACACTCCGCATCTGAGTTTTACATCAAAGGCAGAAAAAATGCTGAACTCTGAGCTCCTGAAGATTTGCAAGCTGAAGGCCACGCTCAGGTCTGCAACTTCCTTTGAAACACAGAACAATAGGGGGGTTAAGTGGACAGACGCCTGGATGCCTCATAAAACAAAGACAGTGACATGTTTTGAAAAGGGCATAGTTGGGCGGGGAGGGGGGCACCTCAGCGCGATACTGGAGCTCAAGTGTCAGGGCCACGGATTCGTCCCCGGGGTTCCTTACATGGCCCTGCACCTGAAGGTTTCAGTCTGCAACATCCTTTAACCTGCAGTGGGTTCCCCCAAATGGTGAAAGCTCCAGGCACTGCAAAATCTCGATCTGCCTCTGACCGTCCCGACACCAACAAATGAGAGAATGATCAGGAACCTGGATGTGGGAGCTAGTTTCCTGGCTGCATGACCTTGTGAAGGTTACTCAACCTTTCTGTGCCTCCGAGGCCCCATCTGCAAAAGGGGCATAATGATACCTCACTGTGCCTTATGACGTGGATTAAGGGAGTCCACCCGGGGAAAGTTCAGAGCACAGAGTTAGCGCTCCCTGAGTGTTTGCTCTTATAACAATGTTAGGGAAAAAACAACAAAAAAAATTTAGTTTTAAGTGGCGGTCCGTGCCAAAGACTCCTCACAAACGCTCTTACCTTTTGACCGACTAATTGCTCTCTCGGGAAGGGCCCTAAGGAAGCAGCCAGAAGCTGGGGGAGAGGCACCGTGTGCAGGGATGTTGGGGGGTAGAGTGCGGTGCAGAATGGAAGGAAGCGGCTCATGGCTCCGGGCGGGCCCTGCCACGGACCAAGGGGACCGAGGGGGCAGATGTGCAGGTGATAAGCAGCCTCTGTGTCTGTGCAGATGCTTTGTGCAAAGAAGCCGACTGGATTCAAACTCCCTGGTGCCCAGGGTCTCTCGGGTGTGGGGGGGATTCCAGGGGATTCTTTCCCCTTCTATTTCCAGGCTCCCCGAATTTTTCATAACAGGCGAAGCCTTTTTAAAAGCGGAAATTCAGAAGCAGACAGAGCCCTTGATGCAAATAAAGGTGTCTGCTGTTGCGCTGTTTGGGAAATTAAAAACAGAAATAGTCCAGACATGCAAGGGCAGGACATGGGTATTTATGAGTGGGGTGTCTACACTCGGGCCATTGCTCCGCCATTCGTGAAGAGTCCGCTTTCAGACGAAAGTGCAACGAGCTGGGGAAACACTTAGGGTCTGTCTCCCAGAACCGCTCAAGAGCACTGCAGGATGTTCACCAGTTTGTAGCTGTCTGGAAACACATGCGCGGAGGAGGATGCTGGAGGCTGTGCCCCCGCAGGTAGATCGCGAGGGGGTTCTTCCTCCTTTTGTCATGTTCCTGCACCTCCTTGATTCCTCCCGTGTTGCCCACAGTGGAGGCGCCAGGTGGGCCCGCCTGACCTCCTCCCCTGGCCGCAGAGCAGGTGCCAGCAGGTGGACCCCTCCAGAGACTCCGGGTGGCAGAAGACTCCCCGGGGTCACGACTGGGGCCGGTCACGTTTGCACCCAGCGCTCCCGGCAGTGGTGGCCTCGGGGTTCCATGCTGTCGTCCTGGGGGTCATTCCCGAGGGCCCCGCCCAGGCTCTGATCCCTGCCCCGCACAACCACATGTTGCTTTCACACTCAGGGAAATCATGTTTAAAATACTAAGAGATTTCTAAGGTCTGTGTGGGTGTAAACCACTGTGAAGAGCTGACATTTTTGCTGTGTTCATTTGCCAGCAAACGAGATGGTGGCCCAGAGAGGGCAAAGGTTTACCCAAGGCCACACAGACTTGCTGAGAGTCTGAGTCCAGCCAGGACTTTCTCCATTCCCCTTGGAGAGCCCAGCCTTTCTTGAGTGAGGCAGCAGCACAGACAGCGGAGTATGCCTGCACCACTCTGTGCCGTATCTTTTCTACATGTCCACAGAATCTGGGGCGTCAGGTGCAGGGAATGTCGAGTGATGATTGAAAGTCCCGTGACGGGGCACCTGGGTGGCTCAGTGGGTTAAGCCGCTGCCTTCGGCTCAGGTCATGATCTCAGGGTCCTGGGATCGAGTCCCGCATCGGGCTCCCTGCTCAGCAGGGAGCCTGCTTCCCTCTCTCTCTGCCTGCCTTTCTGTCTACTGTGATCTCTCTATGTCAAATAAATTTAAAAAAAAAAAAAAAGAAAAGAAAGTCCCGTGACCTGAACTCTAGAATGACACTCACAGGAGCCCCCCAGGTCAGAAACCTGGCACCATGATGGATTCCTCCCTTTCCTTCAACAGCAATAATACAATTTTTAAAAGTCCCCAGCCCCATTCAGCCACCTAAGTACTAAGCCAAAATACTGAATCTTCTCCTGGTAGCTGACATTTGAGCAGAGACTGGAATAAAATGGGAGGGGGGCCTTGTGGATATCACAGGGAAAAATTTTCAGGGGGCTGGAACAGTCAGTGCAAAGGCCCTGAGGTTGGGAACTTCACGAAGGGCGAGGGAGACTCATCTACCTGCAACCAAGTGAACCGAGGAGAGAGCGTGGAAGGTGAGCTCCCTGATGCACCCTGGAGCCAGATTGTGCTGGGCCATAGGGACCATGCGAGAAGAGTCCCTCTGACTGTGGGTGGGGAACAGATTCTAGGGGGCCAGAGATGCAGCAGGGAACCCAGTGAGAAAGCAACCACTGTAGTCCAGGCGGGAGACGCTGCTGCCAGACCGGTGTGGAATCGGTGAGGTAGAAGTTGCTAGAATCCTGATAGGTTTTGAAGGTGGAGTGCACAGATGGTGTGGGTGTGAAGGCCAGAGGGAGATCAAGGATAACACCAAGGATATTCCAGGCAGAACTTTTGGATGGATGGAGGTGGGAGGGAGGGGGTCGGGGGGCTGGATTGCTGAGACCTGCCCCGGGGGATCCAGGGCAGGGGGTGGATGCCCCTGATGACCATGCCGGGAGGGGTCTCGTGGCGCCGCCAGTGGTTCTGAGTGAACGTTAACGTCCTCCTCTCTGAGGGACTGGTTTGGACGGTCAAAATGCAGCATCTCCCAAGTTCAAGGGAGAAGCGTGAGGAGATGCGATAGAGATGGTGGCCGCCAGGGGGCGCCAAGAGCCTGCGCCTGGGGCCAGCCGTGGGGGGTGGTTCCCTCGCGACCCTAACTCCAGCGTTGCCCCTACTCAGGACCCCTCAAAGGGCCACACTGCAATAAGTGGGATAAAAGCTAGACCCGAGTGGGAGGAAGCTGCTGCTTTCCGAATGAGGAGGAGCAGATTCGAGAAGTCTCTGTAAGTCCGCCCAGAGGGGCTCCTGGGGGTCTGCCGGTCAGTGAGCTGCGGCTGGAGGCTCGAAGGTCCAGGTCAGCCGATGAAATTTGATTAACATGTCCACATTGGTCACTAACCCCCACTTGGGCCTGGACCAGGTGGAGAGAGGGAGTGGGGTGAGCAGGGGTCCCAGACCTGGAGGGGGCGGCCGGGCCAGCAGGGTTAAAGGGTGAGAGCCAGCGGGAGGATAGGACGGCCGCCGATCCGTGTGCAGGGATGAGGCCAGAAGCTCGCAGGCAGTTGCTGTACAGGTCCCTGTCACTTTGCTGTGGGCAAGGGGCGTCAAGCCTCAAGCCTGACTATCCCACCCTGTTCCCCTGCCCTTTGTCTTACCCTATTGCCAGGCGGAGACCTTACCCAGAACCCCAGTGGCCAGCAGTCATCAGTTCACCCCCTCCATCCAACAGTGGGTCTCTCTCTCCATCTGTTGACCCATCCATCGGTCCCCTTCCCCACCCATCGGAGTATCATCCGTGTGCATCCGGATATAAAGAACGCGGGCCCTCCGATTCCATTTACCTGAAGTCCCAGGACAGGCCAGACTGATGTGTGGTGATGCAGGTCAGGCTACCAGAAACTGACAAGGAAGATGCATGAGCCAACTTCTTGGAAAATGGAAATGATCGGTATCTTGATCCGGGTGGGAAGCCTGCTTCTCCCTCTCCCACTCCCCCTGCTTGTTTTCCCTCTCTCGCTGTCTCTCTCTCTGTTAAATAAATAACCCCCCCCAAAAAAGACATACACACACCTCCCATCCTTCATCGCCGTCATTTCCTAGAAGAAATAATTACTTGAATCATTATTATTTTTTGGAAAAGGTTTATTTATGAGAGAGAGAGAGAGAGAGAACGTGACCATGGTGGGGGAGGGGAAGAGGGAGAACACCTGAAGCAGACTCCCAGTGGAGTGTGGAGCCTGATGTGGGGCTTGGTCTCACGACCCCGAGATCATGACCTGAGCTGAAATCAAGAGCTGGGTGCTCAGCTGACTGAGCTGCCCAGGCACCCTTAAGGATCTTTTAAACTTAAAAATCTTAAGGATCATTTTAAAAATTAGAAAGAAACTCTGAAGGTACTAAAAGCCGCTGAATTGCACGCTCTAAAATGATTAATTGAGAACAAAAAGCTCGGGTTAAGCCTCTGCCTTCCGCTTGGGTCATGGTCTCAGGGTCCTGGGATCAAGCCCCGCATTGGGCTCTCTGCTCAGCAGGGAGCCTGCTTCCTCTTCTCTCTCTGCCTGCCTCTCTGCCTACTTACTTAGGCACTTACTTAGGCACTACTGATTTCTGTCTGTCAAATAAATAAAATCTTAAAAAAAAAATTTTTTTTTAAGATTTTATTTATTTGACAGAGAGAGATCACAAGTAGGCAGAGAGGCAGGCAGAGAGAGAAGGAGCAGAGAGCAGAGAGCCCGACGCGGGACTCGATCCCAGGACCCCGAGATCACGACCCGAGCCGAAGGCAGCGGCCCAACCCACTGAGCCACAAATTTTTTAAAAAGCCAAAAAACTCTGTAAGGAGGGGGTAAGTTTGGAGATGAGCGCCTTTGTGGTCCCCAGTGAGGACTCTGCTTAGACCAGGTAATGCGGGAGCCATGGAGGGTTCTGAGACGTGGGTCTGGCGCCCCCTGGTGGCCTTTAGGGGGACAGGCTGCAGGGGACAGAGGAAGAGGGGAGGACCTGGGGGGAATCTGGAGTCCCGGTTTCAGGTGCCAGTTAGACACCCAATTTTAGGTGCCAAGTGGACAGTTGGTTGCAAAAATCTGGAAATGAGAGGCTGGAGATAGGCATTTGGAATTTGCATTAGACCCCAACTCTGTGCAAACGGCCCCTTGTCTCCCTACCTAGCGCAGTTAGAATTTTCATTTCCTAGAGTGATTCTGGTCAGGTCCCTCAAGCCCAAACACAGTCAAACAACGTGTTAAACTCTGGGCCTTACCGACTTTTTCTTCCACATTCTTTCCTCTCCATCAGGGTCCGGCGAGGCTCCCCAGTGGGGATGGGGGCCCCAAACCCCCACACCCCTGCACCGCGTTCTGAGGATCGCCAGAAGGGTCTGTAGAGTCCATATCTAGTTGACCGATGACAGCGACATAGTAAGGACACACGGTGGATCGGACAGGTGCCGTCTGGAGGGATCCACCTGCCGCTCCCTCCCAGCAGCGAATATGACGTCACCTGCGTGCAACGCTTTTGCCCACGGAAGCCCACTAGATCCTCGGAGCTGCAGGCTTTGGAGGAAGGCTGGTACATGGGCACCATCTGCCTGGCGGGTACCCCAGCTCCAGGCTTCCAGAAGGACAGCAGGTGTCAGCGTGAACCATATTGTTTTGTACAAAGGGCTGAGGCTTGGCGAGCCCACTTATCATTTAGGGAAGTTTTATATCACCGGAGGGAAATGTTTATCAGGCAATTTCCCAGTTGTAAGGCAAGGGCCAAGCTCCCAAGCTCAAAAGCCCGGAAGGTTAGCACAGGCGGTTCCTTGCACCGCTCCCCCCCCCCCCCCCCCCCCCCCCCCCCCCCGCCACGCTGCTCAGAGACCTGGTGGCAGTGATTGGTTTGGACAAGATAAAAAGCCAGGCAAGAGACGGACACCTGGGTGGCTCAGTCAGTTAAGCGTTTGCCTTCGCTCAGGTCAATTCCAGGGTGCGAACATCACGCCCCCCATCCGGCTCCTTGCTCAGCAGGGAACCTGCTTCTCCCTCTGCCCTTCCCTCCCCCTGTTTGTGCTCTTTCTCTATCTCTGACAAATAAATTAAGATCTTTAAAAAAAAATGCCAGACGAGGGAAAGAAAACACAAGATCTAAAAGTAGAGGAAAAAAACCACAAACACTTCTAGAAGAAAACATCGGAGGAAATCTTAGTGGCCCTAGGTTTGACAGAGATACCCTAGGTGTGACATCCAAAAGGGACAAAGCATGATTAAAGCAAAACCAAATGGGACTTCATCAAAATTAAAATCCTTTGCTCTCCAAAAGATGCCACTGTGAGACCGGGAGGGCACGCTGCCGACTGGGAAAGTGTCTGCAAAACGTTATCTCCAGCAAAGGACTCGGAGCTAGAATATGTAAAGAACTCTTACAAACTAATAACCTAGAAGATCGATAACCCCAGTAAAAAGGGGGCCTCGGCTCATGTGGATCCCAAGAATGGAGGAGACGGGGTCCTCCCCATCTGGGGGGCTTGGGGATGGGGGTAGAGGGAATGAAAAGGAGCCCCAGGGAGGCCCTGACCCCCTGCAGAACGACAGACAGAAAGACAGACAGACAGAGGTGGCCTGGCCGCTGGCCTTGCCTGCACCCAGTGTTGAAGACATCGAAGAACAGGCAGGGGTCGGCATGTCACGATCCAGGGACACATCAGACACTTCCCTGGGGCCCGGACAAGCAGAGGCTGGGTGTCCTGGACCCTCAGAAGTTCAGGCCTCTTTCACCCCCGGGGCTTTTAGGGTCCCTGAGAACACCCCCCGGGCCCCACTCAACCTGACCCCACTTTTCTCATCTTGCCCACAGGTAGCTGGCTCCACAGCCTGACGCTGGGCTCACCCGGCCTCAGATGAGTGCCTTTGGGGTGCCCATCTGTGAAATGTGACCATCACAGTTCCTGCCTCTTCAAGGGCAGGATGCGCTCATGAAGGACATAGCCGCTTCCTCGCTCTGTTTATAAAACTCGCTGCCCCAGCCCTGCCTGCCACCCTTCCTGGCTTTATTTTCTTTCCCAGAGCCCACGATGCCCCTCACGTAGTACATATTTGTTTCTGTCCCCTGGGCGGGTGGACTTGTGTGTTGCCGGGGGTGGGGAGGCCATGCCGACCGGCCTCAGTGACCCTGTGACGTGTGTCGGTGCCTGGGGCCTCATTCTGCAGGATGTGCCTTGTCTGCAGTCATACACCCCCAGTGAGCTGGATCTTGGGGTGAGCTGCTGAGCCGCTGGCTGGATCTCGTTGTGTTGCGCTCTTGTGTGTCTGGAGTGTGGCTGTGTGTCTCCTGTGTGCGTGTGGGGGTGGCTGCCCTTGGGTCTGGCACATTTGGTGGCTCTGGCTCGGCTGTGGTCTACAGAGGTCCTGTGTGCCTTTGGTGTCATTGTGTGGCCGACTGGAGAGGTGTGGGCTGTTGTGTTACTGTGTTTCCAGCTGGGTTGCTGTTTGGTTGGCTGCGCAGTTGTGTACCCGGGTGTGGGGGGGTGAGTCCTTGTGTGTTACCATTGGTCTATGTGCATGTGTGTGAGAGAGAGAGGGAGAGTCCCAGCCCCCCAAAACCACCACTAATTCTTCCGGCCTCCCCAACTTCTGGACAAGAGACCCCTTTGTTCTCAGGGCAGAAGAGGGGGGCTGGTGTTCTTTTTCTCTGAAGCTCCTGGCAAGGTCTCAACCCAGAGCCTGGCCAACAAAACACTCAGAGCTTCTGTGCTGTGCCCGGCCACTGGCTGGGTGTGCTGGGAAAGCTGGGGGGTCACCAGACCTGTGAGAACTAGAGCGGCAACGGCAGCAGAGAAGGGGGAGCACTAAGGGGACCCCGACCCTGACCCAGGCTCAGGAGACCTTGCTGGAGGACGGTTGTTACAAGATGGGTTTTGGGAAAATCATGACGCATGCAGATCTAAAAGTGTACGTGAGATCGAGGCTGAGCCTCCCCTGTTCAGAGGATGCTCGAAGATCCGGAAGATCTTCTACAGATCGGGAAGGTTGAAGCCAATATTGGAGGCAGAACATTTGGGGAGGTGCTATGGCCTGAATATTTGTGTCCCCCCTCTCCCCCCATTAATGTTTGTTGTTTATAAGCCACAAGGAGAATTACTGTGCATTGCTTCCACGTATCCACAAGGGACAGAATTATTTTTTTTTAACTTTTATTTATTTATTTGACAGACAGAGATCACAAGTAGACAGAGAGGCAGGTAGGAGAGAGAGAGGAGGAAGCAGGCTCCCTGCTGAGCAGAAAGCCCAACTCGGGTCTCGATCCCAGGACCCTGGATTATGACCTGAGCCAAAGGCAGAGGCTTTAACCCACTGAGCCACCCAGGAGCCCCAATAGACAATGGACAATGGACAATGGACAGGATTATAAAACAGCCCACAGCTTGGAAGGATTTGTTCTGGGCTGAATGGTGTCCTGCCCCAGATTCATGTATGTTGAGGTCCTAGCCCCCAGGACCTCAGGATGTGATCTTATTTGGAAATAGGTTCTTTGCAGATATAAGTAGTTACAATGAGGTCCTACTGGACTGAGGGGGGGATGTCTCTAATCCAACATGATTTATGTCCTTATAAAATGGGGAAATTCGGAGAGAGAGACACACACACACACACAATGCTATGTAAAGATGAAGGCAGAGAGCCAAGTGACGCTTTTACGAGGAACACCAAGATAGCCAGCAAAACACCACAAGCAAGGAAAAAAGCATGAAGTCTTTCTCCCAGCCCTCAGAGGGAATCAACTTTATGGACATCTTGATCTCCATCTTCTTTCTTTTCTTTTCTTCTTCTTCTTTTTTTTTTAGATTTTTACTTTATTTATTTTAATTTTTAATTTTTAAAAATTTTTAAACTTTTAAAAAGATCTTATTTATTTATTTGTCAGAGAGAGACGGAGAGAGCACAAGCGGGGGAAGCAGCAGGCGAGGGAGAAGCAGGCGCTCTGCTGAGCAAGGAGCCTGTTGCGGGGCTCGATCCCAGAACCCTGGGACGCGACCTGAGTCTAAAGCAGTTGCTCAACGACTGAACCACCCAGGCGCCTGGAGATTTTATTTTATTTCTTTTTTCTTTTTGAGATTTTATTTTTAAGTAACTTGTACCCCCAGCATTGGGCTCAAACTCAAAACCCTGAGATCAAGAGTCCCACATTCCACAGACTGAGCTAGATAGGCGTCCCTGGATCTCCCAGTTTCCGACCTCTAGAACCGGGAACCAACTCTCAGTGGCTTAAGCCACGTACTCAGTGATGACAGACGAACAAATACAGATGTACTATGCAGAAGGCACAGCTTTCCCCGGAAGCACAATGTTTTCCTTATAATATTGTAACAGAACCACCCTGAGTTCTCTCCTCGTGAGTCAGAAACGACACTAGGACAAGGACAAGTTTATTTGCAGCAAATAAGAGGTGATCACAGAGAAGGGCTTCCAAAAGTGACTCCCAAGCAAGGCTCAGTGGGTTCTTTCATGTAGGGTTAGGATGAGTAGTTCATCCTACGTAGAGGCTGGCACAAAATCGCGCTTGCGCTTTAAGGCAACGTGCCGGAACACGCATTGGCTGTTATGTAAATGAGGCTTGTGCTCCTCCTTGTGTGGAGATTTCAGTATTATAATGAGATAAAGGTACTTGTCATTTTAGAGATCACTCCATCCTCCGACCATCTGCTCAGGTGTGAGTCTGGGGAGCTTAACCCCACCCCAGGGTGGTCTGGGGGGTCTGGAGGTCTTTTTAGGGCAGTTGCTATGGCTGGTGGAGTGGCTTTGCTTTCCATCTGCCTGAGTTAAGAGACAAGCTGAAAAGAGGAGCTTAAGAGAAAATGTGGAACAAAGGTCGATGAGTACCAGCAGGTGGGCAGTCAAGGTCAGGTCCTGGGGTCTAGCTGGCCACGGACAGTACATTGGAGCTGACTGCTGTCGATGAGCCGGACTCTTTCAGCAGGAGAGGGTAGAAACAGCACGTGCCAAGCCCGAGAAGGAGGAAAGCAGGGGAGGTCTGAGATTGGACTGCGGTGATTCGATGTGGCTAGGGCACTGGGAGATGGGGCAAGGAGGGAAGGATGGGACCAGACGGGGGCAGACAGTGCCAAGATTTGGGTTTTTGTTCTGACGCCTCTGGAAGATCTCTGTTTAGGGGCCATTGATTGCACACAGCCCTGTTGGCTGCTCTATATCCCAGGCTTATTATTATCCTTCCAAGACCAGGGGGATCAGAAGTCACACAACAGAGGGGGAGTGGAACTTGAACCTTGTCTGCCATCCACCCTGAGCCAGGATTATAGCAAGCGAGGACCAAGGACCAGGAGGCTGAGACATAAGCGGGGGCAGGAAGATCTCTGCTGAGCGGGTCTTTACTGAGCCTTCCGCACGTGCCATACAC
Source organism: Neogale vison (assembly GCF_020171115.1). Taxonomy (NCBI): domain Eukaryota; kingdom Metazoa; phylum Chordata; class Mammalia; order Carnivora; family Mustelidae; genus Neogale; species Neogale vison. Next base: position 52,152,241 of record NC_058097.1, on the reverse strand, counting down.
CCGCTCACCAACCCCCTCATGTCCTCAAGCCGGCAGGCTAAATCACTCCCAGTAGGGAAGGGATTTTGTCTATATTTTTGATGAAGTTCTAGAACCTAGGTAAGGTTCAGTGGGCTGAGGTCTGGAGCCGATGACCAAGAAAGAATTCTTGAGACATCTTTGGTGCAAAATGGTGGTTTATTAAAGCACGGGGACAGGACCCGTGGGCAGGAAGAGCTGCTGCCCCGGGTTGTGAGGGATGGCAGGTTATATACCTTGTGGTTGGGGGAAGGTGAGGGGAAGGGAGGTTTCAACGGAGTTTTCATATGTTAAAGAGGGCCTACAGGGTGCAGGGCGGGGTGGGGGGGGAGGCCTTGCCCTTGTGGCTTGATCAATGTTGTCTTAGGTTAGCCATTAACATCAAGATAGTTGGGAGATTCTTGGTGGGGTGTTATGATCCTGATATCATTTACCTTCCCTTCTACCTCAGCCTCCACCAGTTTCGTTTATGATGGGGAGGGAGACGTTAGGGCTTGAGGAACTGAGAGTTATTTGCCTCTGGAAATTTGTGCTATTGATAAGGTAACCTCCCTGTTTGTAGATCTCCAGGACATTTGTAGAGCAAGGGAGATTCCTGTCTTGCAGGATTGTGATTTCTGCAAGTTAACTATTTGTTTATCGTTTATGGCAGTCAGGGGTGCCTGAGGAATGCTACACATATTATGGAGGAGAGCGGGTGGAGGGGGGAGTGCAAGGCGCCAGCTTTTGCTCTGTCCTCAGCCAGCCTCCTGCTCCCTCATCATTTTCATCGTGGACTGCAGGTGGGTCCGCACTACATATTTGGTCAATGAATGAGTCATCCCTGAAGGCGATTACGCCCATCTTCCGCACAGAGAAACTGAGGCTTGGAGAGGGGCCCACGCTCTAATTAATCCCTTAGCTAGGTGCCCGCTTCCAGCACTTTCCTGAACCCCTCGCCTCGCGGGTCAGGCGGCGCCCGGTCCAGCGGCCCTGCAGCGCTGGCAGTAAACCTGGGCCTCCCGGGCGCGCCCCTGCGCACCCCCAGTGCTTTCCGGCTCGGCCCTCCCACCCTCTCCCAGGCAGAAAAGGGGCCCGAGAGCACCCCCTCCAGGCCCACACTGGAAAACCACCACCTTCCTTGGCAATTCCGTTTTCTTTACGGATCCGCCGGTCCCGAACCCCGCCCCGCGGGGCCGTACCATTCCGGCCCGGAGGGGGGACCGGGAGGGGTCGCGCAGAGGCTTCCCCGGGGGCTTCTGTCGGACGCGGCCCGACCCCAGCGGGGGAAGGGAAGGGGCTGCGTGGGGTCTCAGAGTGGCGTGTCACAGGGTCCCTGCACTCCCGCCGTGGGGGCCCGAAGGCCCCCGCCGTCCCCGCTCCCCCCCGCGTTGGTTCGCGCCGTGGAAAGCGGAGTAACAACCTTTGTGCTGAGGTCTCGGAGCCGCTGAGTGCGTCCGTCCCAGCTGCAGGTGGGTCGCTGTCCGCGTCCCGCCCATGCTGCGGTCCCCAGCCATGGCCCTCGCGATCCGAGTCGTTTATTGGTAAGCACGACGGCCGGGGGCCCCCTCCGAGACCCCCGCCCGCACCCCTCCTCGGCCCGACGGTGCTGAGCCCTGGGGGCTGGACCCACGGGGCTCCCTGCCCGAGAAAAGGGGTTCCCTGCTGGTGGGGTGGGCGTGAGGGGACTGGCGCGAAGGAAGGGCGTTGGTCCACTTCCCGAGTGCGTGGCGTTCAGGACAGGTCAGGTTTCCGAAGGTGGAACCGAGACACGTGTGAGGCTATTTAAGACACTCGACTCGGGGGGGGGGGTGGGTGGGGGTGGGGCTCCGTTTGCGGAGCTGGGGGTGGGGGTCACCTTTGTAACGGGAGCGGAACCTCTCTGCACGTTTAGGGTTCCCCTCCTCCAGTACCATGAATAGTCATGGGGTGGGGACAGCGAGAGTCGGGAAGGTTCGAGAAGCGTGGGTTTAAAGGAAAGAAGACGGTGGGTTCCCATCTAGTGATCCTCCTCCCTTTCGGGCCTGGGTTTCCCCATCTGCAGAGAGAGAGAGAGAGTGATCTCGGTAGGGACCGCGGAAGGGAGTGCATGTTTGATCCAGCTTCCTCGCTAGCGTGAAAACGTCCCGAGTGGACACAGGGGTTTTTCTCGTTGACTGCTCCTTACACCTACCCCCCCCCGCCCCGCCCCAATTGCATAGGCAGGCCTCCCTGTGGGCGCCTAGTAAATGCACGTTCCGCACATTTCTCCTCCCAGAAAGTGCTTGCAGGAGAATATCAGCTCTGCCTTCGTTATAGGGGAGGGTGGGGGTGGGTCATGTCCCAGCGTGAGTCAAATGCCCTGGGGCAGCTGCTGGTTTTGAAAGGCTGAGATCTACTGGCCCCGGGCGCCTTAGAAATGTCCCCTCACCCTCCGGAAAACAGAGAGAGGAGTGATATTTTGAGGCCCCCATGAGGCCTGTGCCAGACTCCACTCCTGAAATAGCCTGCTGTGGGGGTTGGGGAGGCGTTTGGATTCCGGCCTCAGGGCTGGGAGGACCTGGGGATCCAGGAGTAAAGGTTTTCAGGACACCTTTTCCCCGGGCTGTGGGTGGGGATGCTGTTTCTCTGGATCTCATCCTAACCCCGTTTTCTGTTTCCCTTCTTTCTGCCTGTGTCTCATACTTGTGGTCTCTCCTTGTCACCCCCTTGTTCTGCGCCCCCTCTCTGTTGCTTGGCTCTTCTGTTGGGTGCCGGTTTTCTGTGTGTGTGGGTGTCTGCCTCCTGTTCCTGTCCCCGTGCCGTTGTCAACATTTTCTGTGTGTCTTTCCTCTCCTCTCTCTGTCCCCTCTTTGGCTTTGTCGTCTGTCTGCGTTCCTCTTAACGTCTTTCTGGGCCCCCTTCCATTTCCCTTTGTGTCTCCCTCTGCCACCCACCTGCCTCTCCCCCCCACACTTCTTCCTTCCTCTTCTGGATCCCCACCATCTCCCTCTCTCCCCTGGAACCCACTCTCTTGGACTCCCTCCCACCAGTGGCGCTTGAGGCTACAAGTCCAAGGTAAGCAGACTGGCCAGCCCCAGGGTGGCCCTGGGAGATGAGGGAGGAGCGTGAGCCGGCGTGGCCCCTGTTGACCCCTGTTTTCACCCCTGCACCTCCTTTGCAGTATCTTCAACTCAAGAAGAAGTTAGAAGATGAGTTCCCAGGATGCCTGGACATCGTGAGTCTTGGTGGTGGGGAGGAGAATCAGAGATGGATCTCCTTGTGTGTCCCTCAGCCCTGAGGGGGGCGGGATCCCAGTATCTCGGGTGGTTCGGGCTGGCCTCACCCTTCACCCCATAGCTGCAGGTGTCCCCAGGTGGGCCGCTCCACCCCTCCAACATCATCTCTCTCCCCAGTGCGGCGAGGGGACTCCCCAGGCCACCGGCTTCTTTGAAGTGATGGTAGCTGGGAAGTTGGTTCACTCCAAGAAGGTATGGCTGTCTGTTTGTCCGTCCATCTTTCTCATCTTATTCTCAGGCTGGCTGGGCATTGGGATCTCACCGCTTCCCTCTTCTTCCACTCCCCAGAGAGGTGATGGCTACGTGGACACAGAGAGCAAATTTCTGAAGCTGGTGGCCGCTGTCAAGGCCGCCTTGGCTCAGGGCTAATGTGCCCTGAAGGCAGAGGTGAGGGGTTCCTGGCTCGTACACACTGCAGTCCACATACCCCTAACCTAAGACTCGTTTCTAACCTGATACCATCCAGAATGGGTAGCATTGTCTATGTTATTCTCTAGATCACGGAACTGCTTTTCAGGACTTCCTGAGCCTGATTTCCCCTTTCCAATCCAGTGTGTTCCAGATGAGTCCCAACTGCCACCCCCCCAAAACTGGACACCCCATGCTAGCCCACTCCAGAACCAGGTTCTGGCTCCTGACGGCCGAGGGCCTGGAAGCGCTCTCCCATTATCTCTCTTTGAGCATCCCCGCCTTCCGTCAGTATTCAGTGGACCCAATTTCCTGTCCCCAGGAAACTTGGATCCATAAAACTGGTTTTCAAATGCTTGAAACTCACATTCCATTTCCTAGAGTCCTTTAGCAGAGCAGAGTGAGGTCACCTTGGCTGTGAACTTGAACACGAAGATTGAATTAATGCGATACAGAGCAGCATCTTGCCTCCTGTGCAGCTCTGAGATGAAGGGAGGGCTCCCCTAAACAGAGAAAGTCAAGAATTATGTAATTCCAAAGCGGCTTGAGCTGACTCAGTTACGTGCTGGCAGCTGTGAGGGTGGGGGCGGGGCTTTCAGTTCTTCAAGCCAGAAATGGGAATTGACAGGTGGCCCCGACATCAGCCCGCGGTTGCCTGGAGTTCCAGGGAGGGCCGTCAGTGGATGCTTTCCTCCCACATGAGCAAACATGGGACTTACGTTGGGGAAAGGAGAGAGGGAGCAGTGGGTCTTGTTTGCATGTTTTGTGGGTGCAGTTTCCGGGGTCCCTGAGACCACCCTCGGGTTCAGGGATTCGCTAGAAGGACACTCGGGACTCACCAAGTTATACGGGTGGTACGATGATCATAGCAGCAGGGTAGCCATGAAAGTCAGTGAAGAGGAGAAGTATGGGGCGGCATCAGGACCCCTCATTGTCCCCGTGGTCGGAGTATCACCACAGCGAAGCTCGCCCTCCGTGGTTGACCTTGGCCTCCGGCCCCTCCAGAAGCAGGAGCTGTTATCTTGTGGTCCAAGGCTCCCCCGCTGTAAATCATGTCATTAGCGTAGCTGGGCACCGTAGCACAAGGCCCCAGGTGAACTGGGATGTCACCCAGGCAGGACATTCCATTCCCAGTGCTTTGACATCCCCCCTCCCAGGAGCTGGTGGCCAGGCGGGTCCTCCTTGTGGGTTGGGGGCCATGAAGAGGTCTTTCTGGGGCTTGCAGCTGGCGCGGGCATCCCCAAACCCCATTTCAGTAGGCAGCTTGTCTGGAGAGCTGTGTCCCCGTGGGGCACAGGTGACACGTGTACTCTCCCCTCTGCTAGTGGCTGCCCAGCAGCACATCCCCACCCCCAAATTTATTAAAAACGAAGTCTTGGCCCACCTTCCCCGTTGGATTACAGCTTCTCTTTCACGGGCATCCTGTTGTCTTCGTGCCTCAGTTTCTCCCTGGGACTGCATTTTGCCCCTCACTTGTCTGTCTTCCTTTATCATGGGGTCCCCACTGGTCTTGGTCCCTGTAAACTCACCCCTCCCCCACCTCTTCTCTGCACAGTCCAGTGACCTTGGCCCAGCCCCTGCTGGCAGACGCTTCATGATGGGAAGGACTGAAATGTCTCGTGGACGCCTGGTCTTTCCCTGATGTCCCTGCGGCCGCTGAGTGGGGGCTGAGACTGACGCCCCTGGTCCTTGCCTGTGTGTGTGTGTGTGTGTGTGTGTGACATGTGTGCCCCCCCAGGAGTGTAACTTCGCACTCTGCCTTGCTCCTTCCTCTGCCCACCCTCTCCCCGCATCCCTCAGCCCCCTGGCTACTCTCTGGCATTTGGGGTGGTCCTGCTCCTGGCTTCCTTCTTGGGGGGGGGTTGGCGAGAGAGAGATCCGGGTGAGTGAGTTGCAGATTTCGCAGACTTGTCAACGGTTCACTGTTCATTAAACATTGGGTGAGTTTAATGGAACGTGTCTGTGAGTTTCCATTTTGCTCGTGGAACCTGGGCGTCAGCGTGTGAGATTGAGGCGGGCGTTGGGGGGCACTGATTTCAGCCCATGATGACGGGGCTCCCATGAGAGCCAGGGCTCGCCCCCCTCCTCCGCATCAGGGTGGGTTGGTGACTCCAGCAGTGGTGGGACAGAAAGCAGGGGAGTCCTGGGACAGCAGAGCCGGCTTTGGTCACCACCTTCAGAGCCCAGAGAGCGCTTCCCATGCTTTGTTCTGTTGGCTCTTCGAGCAAGTCACAGCGCTGAGCCGACTGGCTAGGGGACTGGGATCCTAAGTGGGCTATCGCCCTTGACAGTGGAATTAGGAATTGGTTGAGTTGGATTAGCCCCTGGTAGAGAAAGGTGAGCGGATGTCGTCGGTAGACGAAGCTTGCTGAGGACCCCATGGTCAGCTGTCATTCTGTCTCCGTGCTGGGTTGGGTGTTAGGGCCACTTGGGGAGGTTGGAGACTCGGGTGCCCCTTGGACCACGGCATTGGGACTGTTGGGGATTGGGGGGGCAGTGATCAGGAGTCTCAAGCCCACTTGGGAGCTCCTTCTGGGCCTGGACCATTTATAAGACCCACAGGGAGGCTGGCCCTCTCGCTTCAAACAGACCACCATCTTGGAACCCCTTTCACGGAGGCCCATTTCTATCTTAAATGTTTGTACGTGTTCTGGAAAAGTGAAATCACCAAAACATGCAAACAAAATTTCATTTGTGTACAATGCACCAGGATCTTTACAAAAGCCCCCCAAACAAGGATGTTGCTGTTCTGTCAGCTCCAACGCCTCGTTGTGGGCCAACAGAGTGGGAGCTCTGGTAATTCTGTGAACCCAACTCTGGATCGTGCTGAAGCAGATGGGTCACACCGAATTAAGCTCAATTCTTCTCTCAGGTCGTCTGAGCCGGGCCATCGGGTGGCACGGGCGAGGTGAGGACACCCACCCCACTAGATGCCACAAAAAAGCATCTAGATGCAAATGTCCCACTCTCTGAGGCTGTTGAGTTGGAGACACCCACGAAACCGCGTTCGGGACTGGTCAGGGGCTGGAGACCAGGGGAAAAGAGCTGGAGAAACAGAAGAGATCACAGTCCAACGAATGTTACTCTTTTCCTTTAAAAATAGCTTTATTGAGATACAATGCATACAATACAACTCATTCCCCCTTCTTTTTAAAAAAAGATTGAGAGGGTGAGGGGCAGGCAGAGCTCGAGAAGCAGGCTCCCCGCTGAGCAAGAAGCCCAATGTGGGACTCGATCCCAGAACCCCGAGATCACGACCTGAGCTGAGGGCAGACGCTTAACCCACTGAGCCACCCAGGTGCCCCAACTCACCCCTTTGAAAGTGTCTTAATTTGACGGCTTTACTAAATTCACAGATAAAAGCAATCAGCACCCACCATCTGAGAACATGGGCACCACGGAGGGAAGCCCCTTCCCTCCCCGCCACGAGCATCCAGTAATTTGCTTTCCGTTTCTGGGGATGTGCCTAGTCCCAAGATGTCCTATCAATGGAATCTGATAAGGCTTTGCCTTTTGTGTCTTGCTGCTTTCGCTTTAGTTTAACGTTTTCGAGGTTCATGCCCTTAGTAGCATGAATCAGCATTTCTTTCTTTTCGCGGCTGAATAATATTCCACTGTAGGGACCGCCCTGTTTTGTCCGCTCCTCCGCCGATGGGCACTTAGGTTTTTTCTAGACTTTTTGGCCCCTGTGAATGAATCCTGCCCCTGAGACCGCAAGTTCACAGGGGTGTGTCTGAAATCCTGCCTTTGGTTCCTTTGTGCGGACGCCTAGAAGCGAGATTGCAGGGTCAATGGCAATGGTATTTTACAACCTCTGTGGTGGCGGGTCACACACAGCCCCTTAGATTCCCTCGGGACTGGGGATCTCTTAATGCCTTTGGAAGGATGGAGAGCACTTGCTTCAACTCAGATACAGTGCTCATCGAGCGAACTCTCAGACCTGATCCTCTCACTCCGGAGACACCATGGTTCTTGCCTGAAGTCAATGCCGATGGCTCACGAGGCTGTGCCTGTGTTGCGCGGGTCTGTTTGCCGCGGTATCCAGGAGAAGTCACAGGACAACCGCCAACAACAGCGACGAGAAAGAGTGCTCCCCACCCCCGAGCAGGTCTTCATTTCTAATGATCCCGATGCTTTTCTTAGGAAACAATTCTTTGTGGTTGAGGTCTAAGCCAGGTCAAGACAGATCACAGAAAGTGGGCAGCTAAGACTTGTTGGAGCCTGACCTTGACCCCGTCTGCCTGCTTGACTCATACTGGGGGCTGCCTGGTGACACCACCCGCAGTTCTCACTTCTCCATTTGGCTTAGTGTTGTGCTGCCAACTGGCAGTTGGTCTTTTAAGCGAGACGTTTGATGGGTGAGGCCACGCTGGGTTATGCTTCAGCGGAAACAAAGCAAACCCAGGTCTCAGCAGATGAACACAACCGAAGCAAAGTCCTCTCCAGGGCAGCCGTCCTCTGTGTGTGCATTCCGTGGTCTGGAGAGGCACTGTCCAGCAGAATTTTCTGTGAGGATGGACCTTAACGTGCAACACTTAGCGGCGGGCCGCAGGGTGCTTTCGGGCACGTGAGATGTGGCAAGTGTCACTGAGTTCAGTGTGTTATTTTATTTACTTAAATTTACTCAGGGGCACCTGAGTGGAGCAGTCCGTTAAGCATCCCACTCTTGGTATCTTGGAGTGGTGGTCTTGGGGTAGTGCGGTCGAGCCCCTCATCTGCCTCTGTGCTGAGCGTGGAACCCGCTTAAGTTCTCTCTCTCCTTCTTTCTCTGCCCCTCTCCTTGGTGCATGCTCTCGCTCTAATAAGTAAATCTTAAAAAAAAAAAAACAGTTACAGTCAAATACGCATGGCATCTGCCAGGGGTTACCTTATTTAAAAAAAAAAAAGATCTTATTTATTTATTTGAGAGAGAGAAAGAGAGAGCGCGCAGGCACAGAGGGAGAGGGAGAAGCTGACTCCCCACTGGGCAGAGACCCCTGAGGTAAGGCTGGATCCCAGGACCCTGAGATCATGACCTGAGCTGAAGGCAGACGCTTAACGGACTGAGCCACCCAGGTTGGTTCCCTTATAGAGCAGTTGCAGATCTAAACTTTTGGAGAGCCCTGTTGCTGCCTCTCACCCCACAGCAACCTCAGCGCACCTGCCTGGGAAAGAACGGAGAGGCCCACGCACCGGCTCTTAAAGGCGTCAGCCAGGAAGTGACGCACATCCCCTCTCCTCGCAGCCCATTGGCCAGAACAGGCGCACGGCCCCGCCCATCTGCCCAGCCGGGCTGGGGACTGCAGTCTTGTATTCAAGAAGGGGAGGTGAGCCTGAATAATCGGTGAGCTCTAGAAATATCTGCCCCGGTCCTTTTATTTTAAGTTTATCTTGTGCCTGGGAGGGAAAGTGCCATGGTCCTATTTTTGCTGAACTGGGACAATTCACACCTTCAAGAAATAAAAGGAGGCAGCCGAGAAGGTCCCTCCTATCCTGAACGGGGAGACACAGTGAATTCTTGTCCAACAGCGATCCCGTGTGGCCATCTTGAGAACTGCACCCCTATCATTCCGGGTAACCAGAGCATCATCCACATGGAATCCCTTCTGGTCATTGAGATTCGTCTCGCGGAGCGAGTCACCATTTTTGGTGTAGTGACATGACCCTTTTCAAATAAATACGGAAGAGGGAAAAATATATCTTCTCTTCTCTCTCTGGCCCCTTCCATTTAGTCTACGACCGATCCCAGCTTCAGTACTTGCTGACGGTGGGACCTCAGACAAGTGTCTTTATCTCTCAGGGTGATGATTTAGTGGAAGGAGGAGGCGAGGGAAATGGGGGTGAGGGGTCCAAACAACCCCAGGGGAAGGCTGGGCCTCACCAGGATCAAGTGCAAAATGGGAGATTCTGCCCTCCGTGCTTCTGTAGCCTCTTCCCTCTGACTCAGAGAACTGCCTGTCTTGCCTCCCTGCCCTTCCTGACTTTTCTCCATCTGGGGGAAAGACTGAACTATCCTCTCCCGTCAGCCCTACCTCCACGTGGCTCCACGTTACAGCGCCTCATGCCGGGCAGTTCCTCCCACCTTAAAAAAAAAATATATATATATATATATATATATATTTTTTTTAACTTCAAGGACATTTACTGGGGCACCTGGCTGGCTCAGCCCATAGAGCCTTCGACTCTTTTTTTTTTTAAGGATTTTATTTATTTATTTGACACAGAGAGAGAGAGAGAGAGAGAGATCACAAGCAGGCACAGAGACAGGCAGAGAAAGAGAGAGGAGGAAGCAAGCTCCCTGCTGAGCAGAGAGCCCCATGTAGGCCTCAATCCCAGGACCCTGAGACCATGACCTGAGCTGAAGGCAGAAGCTCAACCCACTGAGCCACCCAGGCACCCGAGCCTTCAACTCTTGATCTCAGGGTGGTGAGTTCAAGCCCCATGTTGGGGGTGGAGCCTACTTAAAAGAAATTCAAGGCCATGTATATATATATATATATATATATATATATATATATATATTTTTTTTTAGATTTTGTTTATTTGACAGGCAGAGATCACAAGTAGGCAGAGAGGCAGGCAGAGAGAGAGGGGGAAGCAGGCTTCCTGCTGAGCACGGGGCTCAATCCCAGGACCCCGAGATCATGACCTGAGCCGAAGGCAGGCTTTAATCTACTGAACCACCCAGGGGCCCCAAGGCCATGTATAGTTAAGAGCTCTTGAGGTTGGTGGTCAACTCAACAATGGGATTCAGGTTTCAGAATTGTTCTCTCTATTCTCTTTTCTTTAGTTTGTTGAGTTTTTATGTACTTGCTGTTTTGCCTTATGACGGCAAGATGGCCATTGCAGCTCCACGCATCACATCTGTGTCCAAAACAGGAAGGAAGAGGAAGACATCCTGCCAGTACACTTTTCTTTTTGTACCTGTCCCCCCCTCAATTTTTTGACTCAAGGTAAAATACACATAACCCAAATTTACCATTTTGACCATCTTAAGGTACACGATCGATTGGGTAACATTTAATATATTTCTAATCATGAGCAAATATCACTAATTTCCAGTTCCAGAACATTTCTTCACTCCAAAAAGAAACTGAACCCAGTAAACACCCACCCCTCAATCCTTCCTCCCTCCCAATCCATTGGCACCCACCAATCTGCTTTATAGATGTGCCTATTCTGCGGTCCCCTGGGTGGCTCATTTAGCTGAGTATCTGTGTTCATGCAAGTTAAATGCATATTCCTAATTGAAACAAGCCAATCTGAAAAGGCTACATGCTGTATGAGTCCAACTACAAGACATTCTGGGAGAGGCAGAGCCATGGACACAGTAGAGTGATCAGAGTTTTCCAGGAGTTTAAGGGGGAGGGATAAACCAGTGGAGCACAGAGGACTTTGAGGGCAGGGAGGGCATTGCAGTGGGGAATACGTGTAGGGTATTGTAGGGCACTGTAATGGCAGATACCTGTCATTATTTGCCAAAACCCACAGAATGCACGACACCAAGGATGAACCCTAATGTAAATCATGTACTCTGGGTGACAGCATGTCAATAGAATTTCACTGATTGCCACAGAAGTACCACTATCGTGGCTGTCGATTTGGGGGAGACTGTGCGTACATGAAGGCAGGTGGTTGGTATACAGGAACTCCCTGAGTTTTCTGCTCTCCTTTGCTGTGAACCTACAACTCCTCTGAAAAAAATAAGGTCTTTTTAAAAGATTTTATTTATTTATTTGTCAGACAGAGCGAACACAAGCAGCAGGCCGAGGGAGAAGCAGGCTCTTCGCTGAGCCAAGAGCCCAACTCAGGGCTCGATCCCAGGGCCCCAGGATCATGACCTGAGCCAAAGGCTGAGCCACCCAGTCGCCCCCAAGATAACTTAATTCTAACATGCCTTCTTTAGCTATTTGTTTACGCTGAATTACAGTTTCCACAAGAAAGGCGAGAGGAATACAGATTCTTCCTAATATAGCAATGTCTGGAATAGTATACCAGAGCCTCAACAACTTTCTCCAGTTTTTTTCTTTCTTTCTTTTTTGAGGACCCCTTGTGAACCCATCTGGGTCTCCATTTCTGGTGTATTTCAACTTGTGCCAGACGGACTTCTTTTGAAGCTCAGACTGAACTTCTTGGAGGTGGCCCATGGACCCTTGGACATAGAACCCCAGCAATCTCTTGAGAGCTTCGCATCTCTGCGGGGGCCAAGGTGTTGCAGGCTTGTTTTCGTTTTTCCCTGTCTCGGAACTGGGGTCAGCCTTGTCCCTGAAAAACCTCGGGTCACCCTCAGAGGCAGATGCTGTTTGAAGGCAATAGCCCGTCCCCCTAGAAATCTAGAGGAGAGGTAGCGAAATCTGCAGGCATTCAGCAGGTCAAGACGCTGCCCACCCCAGTGCTTCTGTGCTGGTCTCCCCGCCCTCTGCATCTGTCTCCCCTGTGCCCTTCTGTGTCTGTCCAGCCGCTGGTGGATAAGCAGGAGGAGTTTCATTAAGCCCAGGCAGCCCCGGGGCCTGTCCGCTCTGTTATATCTGTCCGCCAATCCCCGACAGCCTGTCACGTGTCCCCCCCCTTCCCTCCCTCCACCTGATCTAATTCTGTCTCTGCTGGCAGAGGCTGTTCTGACCTAAGAGGATTGAAACATTGGCTAAATGGAAGCGGTCAGCGTCAGAGAACTGCTTGCGGCGGATGGCCACAGGGGGGCAGCAGAGGGAAAGGGGAGCTGGGGAGACAGCGCCCCAGGAGAGGGGGCAAGCGGGAGTCCCACCAGAGAGGACAGAAGGAGGGGGAAGTTCTGGAAAGGAGGACTGGGGGTGGGGGGTGATTTCAGATTTACAGAAAAATCGAGAAAATACGTATCTAGCGCTCCATTCACACCTTACCTTAGCAGGTACGTTTATTACAATGAGTGAACCAACAGTGATAAACTCTCATTGACTAAAGCCCTTAGTTGATTCAGTTTTGGTTAGTTTTTCCCAAATGTCCTTTTTCTGTTCCAGGATCCCCCCCGGGGCACTACGTCTCCTGTGACAGTTTCTCAAGACTGTCCTCGTTTCGATGACCTGGATGGTGTTGAGGAGTATGGGTCAGATATTTGGAGAATGCCCCTCTGTGGGAATTTGTCTGAAGGTTTTCTCATGACCAGATTGGGGTTATGGGTCTGGGGAGGAAGACTGTGGAGGTCACATCAGATCAAGGCTACACAATCATCTGGCCATGGTAGGGTCTGTCCGGGTTCTCTCCTTCCCTGCCTGGGCTCTTTGGGAGGAAGTCACTTTGGGGAGCCCTGCTGTGGGTCTGGCTTTGCCTGCGGAGGCTCAGAAAAGTGTTGTCACCTGCCCCAAGTCACACAGCAGATTCCTGGTGCTGCTGGTCTCGTCTGGCCTTGCATCACTCTACGCTACAGAGACGCGGGGTGAGAGAGAGACAGAGAAGGAGAGAAGAGAGCCCAAAATGCATGAGAGAAAAGAGAAGGGAAGGGGTCAGGAGGCAGGAAGAAGATGGGAGCCTGGGAGGAGTTGAGTGAGCCATGGAGACTGGGGACCCAGACAAGAAGGGCAGGAAGGAACGCACCAGGCAATGGGTGGAGAGAGACAGAGGCAGAGACAGACACCAAGAAAATTCTTTATGTGATGCTATCCTTAACCATTGTGATGGCGGATTCTATTTGCTGAGCACTTAAGATGTTCAGGCTCAGTTAAGATTTATATGATTTGGGGGTCTGGGTGGCCCAGTTGGTTAAGCATCTGACTCTTGATTTGGGCTCAGGTCGTGAGCTCAGGGTCATGAGATCGAGCCCCACGTCTGGCTCCGTGCTGGATATGGAGCCTGCTTTGGGATTCTTCCCCTCTGCCCTGCCCCCACTCTTTCTCTAAAATAAATAAATAAATAAATAAATAAATAAATAAAATAAAAATTATATGATTTGACTCATTTAATCCTTCTCAAATCCCTTCTTCTTACCAAGAAACCCTCACATGAAAAGCTTACACACTTCAAAAAAAATCTTTCTTTAAACCTTTAAAATTGTTATTTAATTTGCATTCACTAAAGTGTGCAGGTCTGACATGTTAGGAATAACTGACTCAATAGCAGCCCCACTTCCCCCAAATATCCCAGGGGCATACTTGTGTTTCCCTCCAAGCCTCCAACCTCAGCGACCACCGACTTGCTTTCTGTAACAACAGATGCGTTTTTGCCTCCTTTAGAGTGTCACAGAAACAAAATCACACAGTATATCGTCTCTCGTGCCTGTTTTCTTTCCCACTCAGTATAAGGATTTTGAGATTCTCCCCTGTTGCTGTGTGTATCCGTAGTTTGTTCTTTCCATTGCCAAGTGGCACCTGCTGTATGGACAGACCATAATTTTTGGATCTATCCCCTCGCTCTGTCTGCATTTTTGTCCACCATGGATAAAGCTGCTATGAACATTCTCAGATTCTGTAGATGCTGACCTGGCCTAAGAGGGTGGGGGCAGGTGGTAAGTCGGGTCAAGGCCAAGGAAACCCTGGGGAGAAGCCTGGGGATGGAGGGGGAGGATTGGGTGGGTGTGGGCAGGAACCAGAGAAGGAGAAGGAAGAGGAAACATGGGGGCAGGCAGCACAGAGAGGTGGAGGAAGAGGGAAGAGTTGTGGGGGTGGGGGTTGTCTGGTGGCAGAAGGGTAAGACCACCTATTTGCTCAGCGCTTCCTGGAAATCAGGCTCTTTGTGGAGCAAATAAATGACACACTCCATCTGACTCCCACTCGTACACGTGGAGAGGGTATGGTTGGTACCCAGAGTCTCATGGACGTCCAGCTGTCCACATGTCCTATTCCAAAGAATCCAAGAAGCAGATGGGCTTGGCACAATTTGCTGGCGCAGGTTAAGGGCTATGCTCTCCAGCTGGGCTGCCGGGTGCTGGCTCATGCAGCTCGGGTGCTTGCTGTCTTCTCGGAAAGGCACTCGGATGCTCTGATGTTTGGTGTGACCTCCAGGAGGCAAGGGATTAAGCTGCCTGCCTTAAAGGACCTTTCTGTAAGGGTATTAGAGCACACAGGACAGCTGCTGTCACATGGGAAGTGACACATGTTGGGGGAAGGGGGCTGCATGTTCTGGTTTTGAGAGCAAGAAATTCCGGTGCCTCAGTTTCTCCTTCTTTCTGCCCCCCCCATCTCAACCCTCTCTCTGTTACTCTGCCCTTCAGTCTCCTTATGGGGTCTCAGGGTGTTTTTCTGTGTACATTCCTACTGGGGGCTCTCTCATAAGCAGGAGGGGTTTCATTATATCCTAGCAGTTGTTCACCCCCACCCCAAGTCTGTCACATGTCCCTCTAAATCCCTGCTAATTCTCCCTATATTTTGCTGAGGCTGGCCTGCCCTAAGAGGATTGGAGCATTTGCTAAATAGGAACAGGAGGAGGTCAGAGAACCTGCTGTGGGGAGGCCCAGGAGCCAGGATGGCCACAGAGGGGCAGCAGAGAGACTGGAGGCAGGAGCCAAGAGGGAGTACACACTGGTGGAAGGGTAGAGAGATGGTGGACCCCAAATATAGATTTTGTAGATACTGACCCATAGGTGAAAGGGTCCCTCACGTATGACAAATTACCAGGCTCGTCATCAACTGACCACTGAAAATCCCTGAGGGTTAAGAAGAAAATCCCCGAATCCCTACCTCACACCATACAGAACCAATTCTAGATGTATTCAAGACCTCCTAAACATGAGATAAAATGATAAGATAAAGATTTTAGAGAACAAAACAGACTATCTTTAGGACCAAGTGCTAATGAAAGACCCGCCCCCCACCCGCCACTGGAAAACTTTCTTAAACAAGAAAGCAAAAGCGAAAAGCATTAACTTCAGGCAGGAAAAGCAAATGAAACCAAATCACACCCAAGCTATAGTCAAAGCAGTACCCCAGGGTTCTCAACCCTGTGCCCTCTGTGCATGGATTCTACACTTTTCCACAAGGCACGTAGACCCAGGGATGTCAGTTTTTGTAAACTTTTATGTCGACTTGAAAATGGGGCTTATCTTGTGAAAGTCATTTTTCCTTTTTGTTAATAACTGTAGTTTGCTTTCCAGCATATCACCATGCCAGGGATGGTAAGGAAAAAGGAAGAAACTGGTCCACAGTGACAGATAATGAGAAGCACTGAACTTGACAACATTCAAATAGAGGAATTTTATTTATTAAAATTATGAAAAAATACAAATAGGAAAAATATTTGCAATACATTATCATCAAGCAGGAGGTAAGGATAAATGGGTTAAAGATAAAAATAGGGCCCCTGCCTGGCTCCGGGCGGTAGAGCATGTGACTCTTGACCTCAGGGTCCTGAGTTCAAGCCCCACACTGGGAGTAAAGCTTACTTTTAAAAAAATGGGATTAAAAAAACCAAACCCCTTGTGAATATTCCTAAAGTCCAAGGACATGTGAGATGTGTGAGACATGTGAGGCGTAACTTCTAGATCAGCAGTACATGAATATTAAAACCATAGTGAAGGCTCAAACCAGCTGACTGGCAAGCATTGAAAGGTCCAACATTCTAAATGTTTCTGAAGGCCCCCACCAGAGGAGAGCTGGGTGAATCCGGCTGGTGAAGGATGGTAGAAAGCTCTCGAAGCATTGGTGAAGCAAACAGAGGGGGCAAGCAGAGGCTCCACCACGTGACCCCTGGGATCCCACACAGATGCCCACATGCGCCCTATATAATGCTGGCGGGACACTCTCAGACGGGGTGGGTTTGCTGTGAACATGAGAGGTCACCTCTGAGGGCAGGGGCGGGACAAAGGGAGGTGTGTTCCTGACCGTGCCCCTGTCCCCAATCACATGAGGCCATCTGCAGGCCGATCAAACCATTGTCCCCTCTGACCCCATGGGAACTGCGGGACTCCGTGGGGACAGATTCCCCTATAAATCCAGTAACCTCCTGAGGTCCAAGTCACCGTCCTCGGTGGATCCGGACATCAAGGGGAAAGAGGGTTCCTCCAGGGGGTCTTGAGGCAAGAGGAGTGCTGTGAAATTGGGGGCCAGCACGGGACGTGGCGAGAAGTCCGAGGAGAAGGAGTTCTGAGGCCAGGTCGGGTGCAGGGCTGGGACAAGGGCCTGGGCAGCCGGGACATGGTCCTGGAGCCCAGCTCTGGGTCCCACCAGTTTTGGCGGAGGCTGTAGACACCTATACTCCCTGGGAACATGGGTCTCCCAGGAGCCAGGACTGGGGCAGGATCAGGGGCAGGAACAGGGGCGGGGACAGGGAACAGAGGAGGGAAGGCAAAAGGGACTGGGAAGGGGTCAGGCACAGGGATAGAATCAGAGGCAGGAGTTCCAGGGCTCTGGGGTGCAGAGCAGACTCCCTGACCTCGCCCTATGGGCAGTCCCTGCAGCCTGGCGTGCCTGGCCCGATGGTTCTTGAACCACACCTGGAGGGAGGGACAGGGGGACAAGGAAGAGGTGTGAAGGGGCTTGCCTCTGTCCCAGGGGTGGGGCTACTGGGAGGACAAAAGCCACATCTCATCAAGGAAATGCAGATCAAAACCACAATGAGATCCCACCTCACACCAGTCGGAAGGGCTCAAATGAACAAGTCAGGAAATGACAGATGCTGGCGAGGATGCAGAGAAAGGGGAACCCTCCTATACTGTTGGTGGGAATGCCACCTGGTGCAGACACTCTGGAAAACAGTATGGAGGTTCCTCAGAAAGTTGAAAATAGAGCTACCCCACGACCCAGCAATCACACTACTGGGGATCTACCCAAAGATACAAACGTAGTCATCTGAAGGGGCATCTACCCCCTCAATGTTTAAAGTAGCAATGTCCATAATAGCTAAACTCTGGAAAGACCCCAGATGTCCATCGACAGATGAAAGGATAAAGAAGACATGGTAGAGATCTACAATGGAATACTGTGCAGCCATCAAAAAGGAAATCTTGCCATTTGCAGTGACCTGGATGGAACTAGTCAATCAGAGAAAGAGAATTATCATATAATTTCACTCCTATGTGAAATTTAATTAACAAAACAGAGGAGCACGGGGAAGGGAGGAAAAAAATAAAACAAGAGGAAATCAGAGAAGGAGACAAGCCGAGGGTTGCTGCAGGGAGGTGGGGGGGATGCAGTAACTTGGGGACGGGCATTAAGGAGGCACGTGATGTGATGAGCGCTGGGTGTTATAGAAGACTGCTGACTTCTACCTCGGAAACCAGTAATACCTTATATATTAATTGAATTTAAATAAATTTTAAAAAAGCTGGCCTCATACCACTGTCCTATGGCCCCAGGTCCAAAACGAGGCCCCTGGGATGTGGAGTGCAGGAAGCTACAGGGGCAGATGCAGGGGGCAGCAGGGGCAGGGCGTGGGCACCCCGCACCCCAGGGGCAGGGCTTCACCGAGGCCCTGAACGCTGGTGCCTAGAGGCCCAGCCCCGCGGCTTCAGTCCGGGCGGGATCACGTTGGCGGGTTTGGACAGCACAGGGGCTTGGCTGAACTTGGGGTCCGGTCCCGCTTCTACACGGGGACCCCTTGTTAGCCATGTGAACCTCTGGCCTCAGTCTGCTCAGCGGGTGCAGGGGAGGGCCCAGCCCCCCACGAAGTGCCACCTTCCTAGTAGATCTCATGAACACTGAGGACCCGGGGGCGCGGGGGTCCTACCTGAATTTGCTGTTCGTCCAGGTCGAGCCTGGCGGCCAGGGCGAGACGCTCCTGGTGCTGGGGTAGCGGTTCCTCACGAAATGTTTCCTCAGCTCCCGCAGCTGCGCCTTGAGGTACACCGTGCGCTTCTTCCGGGGCTTCGGGGGCCTTTGGGGTGCTGGGGGCCCTGAGCAAAGGACCCAGGGTCAGACAGGCCCCGGAGAGAGCCCCCAGCCCGCCGCCGCCCCTCCCCCGCCGCCGCCTGGGCCAAGCCCCCTGAGCAGATGGGAGGCTCCACCCGGGGAGGGAGCACAGCTGCGGGTGGGCGGCGGCGCGTGGACCAGACGCCCTGCGGGCTCGGGCCCAGGCTCTCCCGCTGCCGGCCCTAGTCCCTGCGCGTGTCCGGGCCTCGGTGTCCCCGTCCTTGAAACGGGCCCGATTACAGGTCCCGTCTTGTGATTCCGGGGCCCGCAGCCACGGAAGGCAGGCAGGGTGGGCGCCCCAGGCTCAGGCGGGCTCCCACCCCCACCTGCCCCCCAGCTCCTCCCTCGAAGGGCCAAAGCCTCACTCACACTTTGTGAGGGGGCGACTGTGCCCTCTGCTCAGCCCACCCCCAAGAACTTAAGTCCACCCCAGCCCCACAGAAGTCCCCACAGCACAGTATGGGACCCCCTTCCCGGACGGGGGGGGCCTCCCCAGCCTCAGCCCCGGCTCTGGCCCCTCAGGCAGGCCCAGGCGCACCTGCAAGAGGGCCTGGCGCCATCATCCTCCGCTCTCCTCGCTCCCCGGAGACCTGTGTGCGAGGTTCTGCCCCCAGGACCCGGGGCTTAAATCCCACTGGCCAGCGGTGCCCACCCACACCCAGCCTGAGGGTCCCGGAACTCTCCCTTACTCAGCCTCTTCGGCCCCGCCCCTGCCGGACTCGCAGGGAGCGACTGACCCTTTCCACCCTGTGGGTGGGGGCGGGGCTGGGGGCTGGGACCTCCGAGAACACCCAGCCTGGGTCCCACCCTCGGGGGCTCTCGCCCAGAGGAACCCCACGTTGCCCATCATGTGGGGTCCCCGTCGCAGGAAAGGGCCCCTCCAGCCAGCACCCTGGGGTCATTCCATCCCTTCCCAGTCCTGGGAGCCCCAGTCACCAGCTTCCCTGTTCAGTCTCCATCCTGTCCTGCCTGCTTGGTCCAGTAGCCTCTCTCCTTGCCCCTCAACTACCACTCTCGCCTCTGGTTCCTTCTCTAAGTGGCCCGCATAGGGCTCTCTGCTTGGCAGGCAGCCTGCTTCCCCCTCTCTCTCTGCCTGCCTCTCTACCTACTTGTGATCTCTCTTTGTCAAATAAATAAATAAATAAAATCTTTTAAAAAATAAATAAAAGAAATGAAGGATGCCTGGGTGGCTCAGTCAGTTGTATCTGCCTTTGGCTCAGATCATGATCCCAGGATCCTGAGATGGAGTCCCTGCTCAGCAGGGAGCATGCTTCTTCCTCTCCTGCTCCCTGGGGTTGTGCTCTCTCTCTCTCTCTCTCTCAATCTCTCTCTGTCAAATAAATAAATAAAATATTTTTAAAAATTTAAACAAGAAAATGAAATATAACATTTTGCTGGTAGATTGGCACAGGCGGAGAAGAAGGGTCACGCCTGGGTTGGTGGATGGGGGGGATGGGGAATCTGACCTTCTCATGGTTTTGGACTGTATCACACAAAAGATCAAGTTCAAAATTAAATAAAGCATAGGAACATCGTTACTGTAGGTGTAGCTCATCATTATTGTAGGTCTGGGTCCCCTGGGCTAGAGACCCCTGAGGGTGGGACCAAGGCTGTCTTGCCACTGAGGTCCCAGCCCCCAGGCCCCCTTATCACAGTGGGGAAAGGACTAGTCACTCACAGTGACTCCTCCAGGGGCCGGGTGATGTGGGTGAGAGAGTGGGGGTCAATGGCGATCCCCTGCTTAGCGTTCCTTGGTGGAATGTACCATAATCTCTTCCTCATCAGACAGGCGGAACACTTCACAAATACTCTGGGAACACAGTGGTCGTCAGGGACATAATGTCCCTGCCCTCCTAGGTTTCACTGTGTAGCAATACATTTGTCCAACAGAGGCGTCAATGGAGGGACAAGCTCAGCTAGGCTGTGCAAATACACATGAAATACAGGAAAGTCATGGCAGCACCATTCAGAAGAGCAAAAGGGTAGAATCAAACCGAGGTGTCCGTCAACTGGTGACAGGACACAATGTGTATGTTCATACAGTGGAATATTCTTTAACTCCAGCCTTACAAGGGAGTGCTCATGCACCTTGCAGATGTCACCTGAAGGGAAAGAAGCCAGACACAAGAGGTCACCTATGTACGATTCTATTTACATAAAATGTGCACGATAGAGAAATCCACGGACACGGCAGCTGGATTTGTGGTGACCAGGAGCCGCAGCAGGGGAAAATGGGGACTATCTTAAACGATTACGGGGCTTCTATTTGAGGCGATGACATGGTCTGTGGTTGATCGTGGTCATGGACGTACAGTAAGAAAAAAGACAAAACATTGAATTGTACACCTTAAATAGGAGGATTTTGTAGTATGTGGATATAGATCAATAAAAAATACATTAATGCAGTGTTTGTTATGTTGTGCGTGGGATTGTTGAAGATCCGAGGGACGGGTTACATCTAGAGCTGGGGGAGGGGACACGGAGGATGGGAACGTGGCTTTCTGTTGCCATTGGTGGGGTCGAGGTTGGTAACCGAGAATTTTTGGAGATTTTCGAGTTGGTGCCAGTGAGGATCTGATAAAAGAATCGAATGAGCACAGTGCCCTCTGACTCAGCGGTCTTATCATAAGAGGTTTTTTCTGGGAGCTGTTTGCCTACTGTGAACAGGCACCAACACACCTATTTGAAATTTTAGGGAATGGAGTTCATTACAGGAGCTCATGTTCACCAAGAAGATGATTAAATACTATTTGGCCATCCCAGACTGTGGAAAGCTCATTAACAGCAAAAAAGGAATCAGGGATAGAACTTTTAGTAACCGTTGATGATTTGTAATGTATCTTTTATTTTGCTTTGAGTGGCGGAGGTCTGTCTTTGCAAAATAAGTGTGTCCTGAACACCAGGTCCTTGTTGGGTTTTTGCTTTTTTTGCTGTTGTTGCTGGTGTTTTTTTTTTTTTTTTTTTTGCCAAACAACATCTAGAATCAGAGTTAGAATCTGATTCTAGAATAGAAACGTACAAAGTGAATGACTATTGTGTTAAATGATTGAACGAGCTGCAGTTTCCGACACCCAGTAATGTCTCCGAGACACTGTTCACTTCTGAGACTTACGGATTTAATAAGCACACTCAAAAGATAAGTATACACATACATATACATATATAATATATTTAACAACAGCAGCAAAATGCCCATAATATCTAGGTAATTACCAGGGATTAAGGAGGATGTGCATTTTCTCTCTTTTCTACCACTTATTATTATAATTAATTATTTGTTTGATTTGCAAGCAGGAAAACAAGGAAAGTTTCTGGCTTTGGGTGCTGTGTGGAGCACGTGTGCTGGGCTGTTGGGTCTTCCGACCTGACTCCTTCCAGGGCTGGATGGAAACCAGCTGGGGGAGCAGGAGTTCCTCATTGGGCTTCCCAGATTCAGCTGGATGGGGAAGTTGTCGGTAGCCCAGAATCTACCTGCGCAAACTGAGAGGGAGGTGGGAAGGGAGTGAGTGGAAACCTGTGCTAAGAAGAAATAATTAATCCATTGATTGTTTTAATTCAATCAGAATGGAAACAATGGCTCCCTCCCCATCAGTCAATTCCTTATCTCCTCTGCAACCCCTCCCAGGCAAGCCCTGATTTGGGTCCTCTAAGTAAGGTTGGCTCCTCTCCGCTTTCGGCCCAGGAGATGCTCACAGACCACCAGACTGCTCCCTGCACTCTGTGCGACTGAGGCATCATTTCCCAAGTGAGAGGGGGCCCCAGGCAGGGTGGTCAAAGACAAGCAAGCAGAACTTTGAAGGCAGCCTTGGAGAGATGGACAGACGGGGGCGGGGGAGTTGGCCTCTGCCTTCTAGAACCTTCTGGGCTTTCTGTGATTGCCATTTCTCCCCGTGTCTCTGGACTTTGCTCTCTCCGCTTCCTCCTTCATTTTTTTGAAATACACCCCCCCCTTCATGCATTCTGTATTGGTGAATCTGCCTACTCGCTAAAATTTCTTTGTCACCCCCAAAACGAATGCTCCCTGCACCCCCCCCCCCACCCCGGGGCCCTTCACAGGCACATGCAGAGCGGTAAAAAATTCGAGCAATCGACTTCATGCTGTTTCCAGTAGCCATTTCATTTCAGCTCTTACACTGTAAACAAGTGTCCTTTGGGGGAATATTGAAAGCTTTTAATATGTTTTAGTATTTTTGTGCTTTTAAAAATTTTTTAAAAATTTAAAAATTTTAAAAATTGTGGTTATGTAGGGGCGCCTGGGTGGCTCAGCGGGTTAAAGCCTCTTCCTTCAGCTCAGGTCATGATCCTGGGGTCTTGGGATGGAGCCCCGCATCAGGCTCTCTACTCGGCAGGGAGCCTACTTCCTCCCTTCTCCCTCTGCCTGCCTCTCTGCCTACTTGTGATCTCTGTCTGTCAAATAAATAAATAAAATCTTTTTAAAAATTGTGGTTTTATATATATGTATATTATACGTGATATTTGTCATTTTAACCATTTGTAAGTATACAATTTAGTGGCATTAAGTACAATCACAATATTAAAGTGGTTACAATATTGTGTAACCATCACCACTGCCCATACTTCAAAGACCTTTTCCGTCCTCCCCGGGGCAGAAACAAGAACTCCTCCTTCTGCCCTCCCTCCGCCCCTGGTAATGTCCAATCCATTATCCGTCCCTATGAATTTGACTAAGTAAATCATGTAAGTAGAATCGTGTGGTATTTGTCCTTCAGTGTCTGGCTTATTCACTAAGCATAATGTCCTTATTTTTAAAAATTTAAGATTTTATTTTTAAGTAATCTTTACACCCAACACGGAGGTCAAACTCACGACCCTGAGATCAAGACCCACATATGAGGTGCCCGGGTGGCTCAGTTGGTTAGGTATCTGACTCTTGATCTCAGCTTGGGTCCTAATCTCAGGGTCGTGAGTTCAAGCCCCATGTTGGGTTCCTTAAAAAAAAAAACCCAAAAAGTCAACTTGTATCTGAGCTTTACAGGGAGGGGCTGTGATAAGGGTCCGCATCTATTCAGGTGGGGGAAGAGTTCCAAAAATTCCCAGCCAAGTGCTAGGTATGTGGGAAGAGAAACGTAGTGCTGGTTCCCTGACCAGACAGCCGTCTGTCCCCACAAGTTCTTGATGTCTTGCCCTTCCCTGTTCAGAAGGTTCCAGAAAGAATGTGGTTCATGAGTTCCTGGGGCGGGGGGAGTGGTGTCTCTACAGAATGGTGTCATTGGGAAGAGGACCAGAACCTTCATCAGATGCTTAAAGGAACTGACTGTCCTGGGGTGCGACTTGCTCCTCTGCTCTGAAAACCCTTTTGTAGTCTAACCACTGTCCGTGCTGCCATGTGTGAAAGGACGGAGGAGATGCGGCAGCTGAGGGCGGTCAACTTCTGTCTCCTAAAAACACACATGCCAGGAATTAATAATTCTGGCGGAGAAAATAGGGTCTCTATGGACAGGCGAGATCTGGAAATGTAGACAGAAGCCTTAGGTTCCACGCTGACCATGAAGGTGAGAGCCAAAGATGGAGAAAACATTTTCCAGGCATGGGGAGCTCAGTGTGCGAGAGGTCTCAGACCTCGTGGGATTTCAGAGGAGCAGAAGGAGTTTTCATTCTATCTGGACATGCTGTCCGGCCTCCCCCCACGGCCTGTCACGTGTCCCCCCTTCCCTCCCCCAAATCTGATCTAATTCTCTCTCTGCTCTGCTGAGACCTGCCCTGCCTAAGAGGATTGGAGCATTTGCTAAATGGGGACCTGGACAGGGTCAGAGAGCCTGCTGCTGGGGAGACCCAGGGACCAGGATGGCCACAGGGGGGCGGCAGAGGAGATGGGGAGCCAGGAGGTGGACAAAGTAGGGAGAGGAGAACAGAGAAAGGCACCTGCGGTGTTTAGGAAACTGTATTAAAAGGGTTAGGAGGAGGCCAACATTGTTGATTTTAAACATTTATCATAAACCTGTTTCCTGATCTCCTCCTATCCACTCTCCCTTCTCTGTCCTTTTGGAAGTAACAGGGGGTTCTGGAGGTATAAGCATGGAGGTCTGGGGGCATCGGACCAGGGCCCTCAGAGATGACCTGGGAATGTTCTGGAAGGCTCCGACCCATCAGGAGTCTACGTAGAGCCCTGAGGTCTGCTTCTGACACGGGGCATCACGCAGCTTTGCGGTGTCCAAAGAAATCATCAAAAATTTTTTTAACATAGAATTTTAAATATATTTTATTTATTTAAAAAAATACATTTTAAGTAAATTGAAAAGCATTTAAAATATTTTTTAAAATTCCTCAGTTTTAATGCCTAATACAGTAAAAGAGCAACTGACATAACCAGTTTCTTTGGTAACTTTTGGGAGCCGGACAGGATTCAGAGGTATGTCCATCCTCCGTGAAAACCACATTCAGACCCAGGTTTGGGTTTTTGTTTTTGTTTTTAAAGATTTTATTTATTTGACAGAGAGAGAGAAATCACAAGTAGGCAGAGAGGCAGGCAGAGAGAGAGGGGGAAGCAGGCTCCCCGCTGAGGAGAGAGTCCAACGTGGGGCCCAGGACCCCGAGACCATGACCAGAGCTAAAGGCAGACGTTTAACCCTCTGAGCCAACCAGGCGCCCCAGGCACAGTTTTGATGGCAAACCAGCCAAGGCCCAGATATTGTGTCTCTTCATAGTTAGCTGAGTATCTTTGGGCCAGGCACTCCTCTCTCTCAGTCTCCGTGTTCCTCCCAGGAAGGCTGGCGTTGAGAACCCTCACCTCCAGAGCCGTCCATGCCTCCAGCAGGCACACCACCCCGACGGGTCCAGCCGTTGTATCGAAACCTACCCCTGAGCCTGGTCAACATCCCCTCTGCAAAGTATGGGGACAACTCACCCCATTTCCCTGGGTTCAGGGGTCTCTGGGATATGGAACTTCCAGGGCTAACCCAGGACAGTCCCAAGAAAACTGGGTTGGTTGGTCACGTTACCCCTACATCCCTCAAGGACCCCATCTTTTGAGAACCCTGTGTGTCCCTGTGGTCCAGTTGCTACAGGGCTTGTGTCCCTAGGACCCGGTGTGTTCTGTGCATTCATGCATACACACACAGATAAATGTAATATGTGATGTGCCTGTAACGTCATGCGATCTAGGATATATAATATAATACATGCAACACACATATACTTGTCTGTCTATGTCTCTTTTAAGTGTGAAGAAGAGTACATCTTTATAAATCTTCACAAAGTGAACACACTCAGTTAGCAACACCCAGATCAAGAAATGGTTCCAACCAGGGGCACATCACACTTGCGATGTCAGCTCAGGTCATGATCTCAGGGGCGTGAGATCAAGTTCTGCACACAGCAGGGGTCTGCTTGAGATTCTCTCTCTCTCCCTCTGCCACTCCCCTTCCCAATAAATAAATCTTTAAAAATAAAGAATAAGAAATGGATACCACCAGGGCCCCCCCAAGAAAGTTTTCTCGTATCTCTCCACCTGCTCCCCCTCCCCTCATCAATGACTTCAACTTGACTTCTAACCCCACAGAGCTGGGGTGCCAGATGTAAATGGTGTCAATGGAACGATACCATAGTCTCTGAGTGTGCTTCCTGTTTGGGGCTATTGTGACAATGTGCTCTAAACGTTCTTCTGATCTTCTTCATGACATAAGCCTGTGTTCCTGTTGGGTACGGACCAAGGAATGGAAATGGCTGAGTTACATAAGAGGCACACACTCACCTTTTAACGGTATGGCCACGTGGTTTCCTAGAGGAGCTGGAGTACCTTACTCCACCAGTGCTCACCAGCTGTGTGCAAGTCAGCACTTAGAATTGTCAGGCATTCATTGTAGCCATCTGGTGGGACACAGAGGTATCGCTGTGAGGTTTTCACTTCCATTTGCCTGGCGACTGATGAAACCGAGCCTTGGGTCATGCATAGATGGATAGCCAGAAGGGAAAGCTTTCTTTCCTTCTGAAATGCCTAAGTCTTCTGCAACCTGGGCAAATTTCAAAGCAACGTGATGCTTCAAAATCCCAAAGGATGGGCTAAGGGGGACCACTCTCTCAGCCCTGGGGACCAACCCCTGGAACCCGAGGCTGGTGCTCTGGGTTCCCAATG
This sequence comes from Neogale vison, assembly GCF_020171115.1. Taxonomy (NCBI): domain Eukaryota; kingdom Metazoa; phylum Chordata; class Mammalia; order Carnivora; family Mustelidae; genus Neogale; species Neogale vison. The sequence continues at coordinate 52,125,695 of NC_058097.1, read as the reverse complement.
ATCAACAGCCACTGGGCCCAGCCTCCCATCTGAGCAGGTGCTCTGACAGGTGAGGCCTGGAGGCTCCTACCCACTTTGGGGGTGGTCAAGGAGATAAGCCTATTTTACAGAGGGGGAGACTGAGCCTCAGGGGTGCAGAGGAAAGTGCCCGCCCTAGTCAGACAGCTGACAAGCCTGAGGACCTCCAGTCCCCACTGCTCAGACCCTGCACTGAGTGAAAGACAGGTTTTCAACCCAGACCCAAGTGACTCCGCACATCAGTTCTGGGAAGACTCCTTGAGCTCCACGGGGTTCACCCTTGCTCTGCAGACCGGAAGGTTCCCCTGTCCTGTGGGAACAAGGAGCTGGGGTGGATGCCATCTTGTCCAGCACGGGACGTGGAGAAAACCTGGGTTTCAGGGACAGTTAGATCCTGAATTAACCAACTCAGCAATAATGTGATGTGCGAAGTATGCGCAGACACTGTTGGGCACTCCTAAGTCGGACCTCACTGACTCCTGCAGAAATCCCAGGTCTTTCTCCTTTCCATAAAACCAAACCCCACCTCTGCCCTGTGTGTACGTGTCTCTGCCCCTTTGCCATTCCCTAGGCCCTTCATCCACTCCTTTATTGAGCACCTGCTGTGTGCTGGGACTGTCCCAGACAGACAAGGTCCCAGCCCTCCTGGAGCAAACGTCCTCTGAGAGGGGCGGAGGAGAGACAAGAGGGTGATAAGAGTTTTGCAGAAAATAAAGCCGCGAAGAGTGTGCTAGGGAGCTACTAGGGGGAGGGACCCCCACAATCTAATCCACTCCTTCCTGCCGCAGTCCTGCGGGCCTGGGCAGTCCTTGAAGAACCCCGAGATTCTTTGCTTTTATACATCTCTCCGAGCATTTAATTATTGAACAAATGAATATTGATTTGCTCTTTACAGCCCTCTTCTTTCTCCCTTTGTCTCCGGGCCGTCTGATCGCCCCCAGGGTCTGTCAACCCCGGCTGCCCCACGACCCTGGACCCTGTCGGGGACTCATGACCTCCAGTCTCCTCTGGGCTACTTTCCTGCGCTTGACTTGTTTGGGGACGGGAAGAGGCCGGCGGGACAGAAGGGGACCGAGGGGTTAGAAGCCAGATCGCACAGAGCGAGACACAGGGTGGGTTTTCTTCTAGAGTTGGCCCGAGTTGAGGCTTTGATCTTCCCACGCGGAGCCCAGGCCCTTGAGCTTTGCGTGGGGGGAGGGTAGGGCCGGGTCCAACGGAGGGGCGGGGCCTCCTGCTGCAACCTGCTCCTGCTTCCGCTGGTTCAGGTACCAGGTAATGAGAACAGGTTACACCGGGGATAGTGATACTTCCCTCATCCTCTTTTTTTTTTTAATTGAGGCACGATTTACGTCAATAAAATACATCCATTTTAAATGATCAGTTTGTTGCATTTGGACAAACTGGTGCTCTCATGTGCCTCTCGAGATAACACAATGTTGCACTGCCTGGAAACTTTCCCTCAGGCCACTTCGCAGTCCGTACCCCCTCTCCACTCCGGGTGTTATCATCTTGACCGTTTTGGTGGGCGTGTTGTGGCATGCCGTTGTGGTTTTAATTTGTGTTTCCCTGATGACAATGTCGAGAATGTGTGTGTGTGTGTCCTTATGGGCTATCAGGATATCTTTTATGAAGTGCTTCTTCCCGTGGTCTGATTACTGAGTTGAAGGAGTATTCTGGAATATTCTGTATTCTGGATGTAAGGTCTTTGCTAGCCTGTATGTTTTGCAAATGCTTCCTAACAGACTGTGCCTAGCATTTTCTTGTACCTAATGACGTTTTTTGAAGAGCAAAGTTTTCCAGGTTTGATCACCTCTAACTTACCAGTTTTCTATTTTGTGGTGATTGCTTTCTGTGGCCTGTTTAAAAGACTTTTGCTTATCCTCGGGTCAAGAAACGCATCTCTCTGTTTTTATTTTTATTTTTTATTTATTTTCCACGCCTGGGAATATTTTACTTTCACTTTTCACGTTTAGGACTGTGATGGCTCTCAAATTAGTTTTTGTGTCTTGTGATTGAGGTTCTGTGTTCTCTTTTTTCTTATGTGGATATTGCATTGCTCAAAATGATGTCTTGAAAAGACTTGCCTGTAGACTTGCTTTGGCATTTTTGTCAAAAATCAGTTGACCACGAAGTTTTGGCCATTTTCTGAAGTGTGTATTCTGTTCCCTTAATTGATTTGCTTGTCCTTACCCGGTATCATGCTGCCTCGTGTACGGTAGCTTTGCAGCAAGTCCTGAAGTCAGGTAATAGAAGTTTCCAGGTTTTTTTTCCCCCAGATTGTTTCGATAGTCTATATTCTTTATATTTTCATAGAGATTTTTGAATGGGGTTGTCGGTTTCTAAAAAAAAACACTCTTTAGAGAGGTTTTGGTTGGGATTGCTTTGACTCTAATGATTAGTCTGAGAAGCACTGACAGATCTTAACAATATGGAGGTTCCCAGTCCCTGGTTTATTTCACTCTTGACTTGGGTCTCCTTGAACGTCTCCCAGCAGAGCTTTGATGTTTGCAGAGGGGCAATTAGCTGAAAGAAGAGATGACAGGATTTAGGGATGGATTGGCAGTGCGTCGTGAGGAAAAAGGGAGTAGGCAAGGGTAAATGTCAAAATCTCTTCCTAGATGGCTGGGTGGAGATGAGAAGGAAAGCTACTTCTCCTGGTAGGGATCCAGCTCAGAAGAAGAAAGGCCTGAATCTGGACTCAGTTGCCCCCAGGGCCGTGTGCATGACCTTCTGAGACACACTTCTGCACACCCTCCCACCCTGAAGGGGATCCCATGGGTAGATGGGTGCCCAGTCCCAGGAGGAGGTGATGTGGAGAAGCTGATACTCTTCTCCCATGGGGCCGTAAGGACTCTCTCCCTGTCCCTGCTCGGCCTCCTTTCCTTCCCTACTCCGGAGGGCCAGGGTGGTCTGTTAACAGCACTGGATTGTCCCATCAGTAGCCTCCTGACTGGTCACTGAGAGTCAGACAGCCCCTCCCTCTCTCCCTGTCACCGCCCCCCCCCCCCCCCGCCCGCCTCCCACCCTCCCCTTCAAGTTAATGAGACCAGCCCTGATTCCCCACCCAGGCTGCTGGCCTTAATCTCCCCCCGGCAGGGGGTTCTTGGGGGTGGAGAAAGAAAGAGCCCCTTATGGTGAGACACAATGACCCAGCCACAAGGCAGGATTACCACCATCTCTCCCATGCATGTACTGTGCGAGGTTGGGTGCACGCCCGTGTGCAGGCTCGGGTGTATGGCGAAATAGAACAGACCCAGGGAGGGTGATGGAGACAAAAACAATCGGAAGTACAGAGCAAGAGAGGCTACCAAGATAGGGAGAAAGCAGAATTGGAGGGAAAGTTGGGAGAAAGAAAATGAAAATCCTACTGTCAGATGAGGTGTTGGAGAAAAAGAGAGAGAAACAGACTAGAACTTGGAACTTGGGGGGTTGGATAAAGAAGCCCAGAGGAATGTGGTTGGCTAGAGTTGCAGGGACAGGTGGACAGACAGGGACACAGGGACAGAGAGACCCAGAGCTGGAGGGCGAGGTAGGGGGCACACATGCAAAGGGGCAGGAGTGGCATAGCTGGAGGCCCAAGGAAGAGAGAAACTGAGGCACAGAGCTCCCAAACAAAGACCAGTGGTGTGGAGGGAGGAAGAGAGAGAGGGAGGAGGAGAAGCTGATGTCCCACAGAGACAGTTCAGAGACCAGAGTGATAGAGTCCGAGGCTCAAAGAGAGAAAAGGGGAAACTGAGGCAGAAGCCACGAACAATGGGGCCACACAGGTCTGAATTAGTCCGCAGACAGAATGTTGGGGAGACAAAGGGTGGCCCAGGAGGGGAGGCAGAAAGCCCTGTGCCCCTTATTTTTCAAATAATCTCTCAGGAACACCCTGCACTTCTCTCCTTACTCTTTGATGGGACGCCAAAGTGGGAGGGACACCAGTTAGACCTTAGGAAGAACTTCCCTGAAGAGTGGGGGCTCCTGGTCTCAGGCAGGAGCTGGGGCTTCCCATCCCCATCAGCCCTAATTGCCAAGATGTTGCAGGGAGGAGGGGAGGGGATTAGGCAGATGGGGGCCCCTCCCCCTCCCAGCCAATGTCACCTCCTGGCGTCCAGTCAAGTCCCCACCAGGGGCCAGGATTACCCTCTGAGATCCAGGCCACCGCAAATGACATCACTCCCAGCCTGGGCTTAAAATCTCCCCATGTGAGGGGACCCGCTTCCTTCAGCTTCTGCTACCTGCTGACTCTGTCCAGGACCTGGGCCACCAGGAGAACCCTGTCCCATTTCTGGAAGGTGAGTGTCTGCATCTCAGCGCCCAGGCATAGGTCCGAGAGGAGGGGGTGTGCGATGTTTGTTCTCTAGGGAATGGAGGTCCCATCCTGGTGTTTGGAAGTACAGGGCACCTGTGAGCGCAGCAGGAGGGCACGAGGGTGTCTGCGTCAGGGGGGCAGCTCAGACAAGGCAAAGGAGGACCTTGAATGCGGCTGAGCTGGGGGAGTCTTGTCACGGCTGATGTGGGGCCCCCTGGATCTGGGCTTAAAGGCTGCCTTTTACTCACTGTGTGTCCTTGGGTCATTCACATGACCTCCCTGGGTCTCAGTTTCCTTGTCTTCTAAGTGTTGACAATGACAAGTTGCCATGAAGGGCCATGGGGAGCCTGTCACAGGCCTGGCTTGCAATGAGCCCAGGAGAGACAGCTAGCTTCATCCTGCTTTGGGGGACTTGGGGACAGATCTGGGGGTCGAGAGCAGGGGACGCTACTCTCTGAGACTTGGTTTCTGCCTCTGTGAAGCAAGGATCATAGTAGGACCTACACTGGAGGGAGTTTTATCAGGATGATTGTTCCCTGAGATCTTATTCCCGAGGCCCTCAGTGCGTCTCTGAGAAGTTGGGGGATGGTGAGGTCCCCATGGTTGTCAGCTGCCTGACTGGGGGTGGTTACCGTCCTCTGCACCCCTCAGGCTTGGTTTCCTCACCTGTAGAATGGGATCATCTCCTTGTCGACTCACAAGCTTGGGCGTGAGCCTTCAGGCCTTACCTGTCAGAGCACCTGCTCAGGTGGGAGCCTGTGAACCCCGGGAATGCCAGCCTCGGGTCCCGCACCTTCGTCCCCAGGGCAGGGAGAGTGGTGTCCCTCAGCCCACCTTTGGGACAAGGATGTATCATTGCCTTGAACTTCGCCTTGTCAGGCTGATTGAAAATTCTCAACAAAAGGTAGACATCATCACCGTTGCCGTCTGGGCTTCCCAGGACGGGATATCCAAAGCCTGTACCGAGTGGAGTGGGGAAGTCCCGAGGCCATGACGTCGCTCGCTATCTGTCTCATCTTGTTGCAGGAGAAACATTTCAGTGGTTGTCCAACGATATTTTTGTTTATTATTCTTTGAGGACGTCTTGTCCACAAAGCACTCGTGGGTTGTCTGACGAGCCAGCAGATGCTCAGTCCTGGAGGGCACTGTCATGACCAGTTGCCTGGTCTTGGGGGAACACCTGCCTTGCCCCAGGCTCGGAGTTCCTGTCTGTAGGTGGCTCAGCCCAGTACGAGACGGCCGTGCTTTCCTGGAAAGCCCACCATGTAGCCTGGTTAGCCCCTAGCACGGTCGATGGGGAAGATGATGAGCTTGGATGTTCTCATTCCAGGCCATGTCCTTGGACCCTAGCAGGGCAGTGCTACCCGTCTCCCTTTTTCTGCACCCCCCAGAAGCTCCAATGAAGCATCCTCGCCCCCTTGGGGAAGAGGGAGATGACAGAGGGAACCCATGCTGGGTGCTGGGAGAAGAGCCTTCTGGAGCCTCCAACCCAGGGTGGGAATCCCAGGTCCCCACTGACAGTCTGTGTGTGACCCTGGGCAAGTGACCCGGCCTGAGGCTGAAGATGTTCCCATCTGTGAAATGGGAACATAACAGGAATGCCACGTCAGCCTCCCCGGGCTCTGCTGAGGACAGAAGGGTGTAGAAGGGTGTCCAGCGTAGAGAAGGCTGGTGTGTGAGTTGGCCCTAGCCTTGTACCGAGTTACACTAAAACTTAGTCGCTTAGTGCATCAAACACTTCTGGTCCCATACAGTGTCTGAGGGACAGGGATCCCGGGGCGGCCCCACTGGATAATGCTGGCCCAGGTCTCTTTGTGCTGCTGTATGTAGTCTGATGCTGGCCAAGGCTGAGTCCTTGGCCGGCTTGCCTGATGCTTTGGAACTGACTTTCCCCAGGGGGCTTGGTCCTATGGCCTCAGTTCTTGGTCTTGGAGTGTCCGCACGACCCTGGCTGCCTACCCTCAGAGCAGCGCCAGCCTCGGAGGTCCCTCTGTCATTTCTGCAGTGCTGAACGGGGAGCCCATGGCAGCCCTGCTCTGTAGGAGGGGACAACACAAGGGGCTGAATCCCCGGTGTGGGGTGGGGTGGGATTATTGGGGGCTTCCTAGAATGCCCACCATTACTTGGGATTTAAAGCGGCTTTTTGCTTTAATGGTAACCACCAGCACTGAGCTTCCCCGTGACCTTCCTGGCCAGGCCCCACGTCATCTGGTTCGCTGTGCTCCAGTCACACTGGGCTCCTTGGTTTCCTCCTCCAACGAGACAAAATGAGCCCAGACTCCAGGCTTCGCAGCTGCCTGCTCTTTCCTCTGCCTGGAGGTGTCTCCCCATGGGACGAGGAGCCCATTGCTTTTCAGGCCCCAGGGTCCTCTCCTCACAGAGAGGTCTTCCCGGACCATCCGTCTAGATGAGCTGTCTTCCCCTCGCCCCAAACCCCGTCATTATGCCATTACCCCATGTCGTTTTCCCGGGAATTCAATCCCATGAGAACAGAGATGCCGTGTGCCTCATTTCTTGCTACCTTCCCACCTCCTACAGCTAGATGGAATATTAAAACTATTTCCTGGAGGGGCAGTAGGACCCCAGTTTATGATAAATAGAGCACCACCCCCCAAGTGGGAGGTGAGAAGGACACGCTTGTGGGAGCAGAAAGGGGGAAGGAGCTAAGGCAAAGGTCTTCTGTTTTTTACTTTTACTTATTTCTGAAATATTGGGGGGTGTGTGTGAGAGAGAGAGACAGAAAGAGGGAGCAAGAGAAATCCAGGTTAGCGTGTGGGATGTGGAGTTGGAGCCTGCAGGAAGAGACGGGGTTAGCTGTGACAGGGACCTGACAAGAGGCATTCGAGGTCCAGGGGAAGGCTTATGCCCACACCCAGAGAGACTGGGAGCCTCCTTGAGGGTATCTTAGTGGGGGTCATAGGGAGCCCCGGAAAGGGTCTTAGGGTTTTTTGTTTTGTTTAGACTTTATTGTTGCTTTTGTTTTTGAAAAACTTATATGTCTATATGGTTACAAGACAATCCAAATTGAAGAAATGAGGCTTGGATATAGCACTTTCCAGAAAGCCTCACTTCTAGCGGTATCCTGTGTTCTTCCTGGCAATTTTCTGTGCATACATATGTATATATATGTATATATATACATATATATATATACACACACACACACAATATATTATATATAATTGCTGCCTTGTTTTAAAAGTCACGGATGGTAGCCTGCTATACGCACTGTTCAGCACCGTATCTTTTCCTTTGACAATATATATGTCGCATATGTATACATCATCTAATATATATTAAATTAAATATCTTTTTTAAAGGATTTTATTTATTTATTTGACAGATCACAAGTAGGCAGAAAGGCAGGCAGAGAGAGAGAGAGGGAAGTAGGCTCTCTGCCAAGCAAGGAGCCCAATGCGGGGCTGGATCCCAGGACCCTGGGATCATGACCTGAGCCGAAGCAGACACTTAACTGACTGAGTACCCCAGGTGCTTCTAATTTTAACAAAATTGAAAAACCTGATTAAAAACTTATTTAAGTTATTAAATGAGGAGACCAGCTGTTTCCAAGGGAGAAGTCAAGGAATACAGGCTCATACCGTTCTTCAGGGAACGTGTGGAAAACAGAAAGGAAACTGGAAGCAGGAGAGCGAATCCTCTGTAACCCTAAGGTCATCCTTTCTGCTGGAGACAAATCCTTTGCAACCAAACTTCTTGCAAGTTACCGTTTACCTTATCAGACTCCCCACGCTGGTCCATAGCAAATAGCAACCTGAACAGAGATCTGGTCCCTTAGAAGATGAACTAACCCTGGGGCAGGGAGGGGGGTTCTGTGAAACAGGCTCCCAGGATGATCTAGAAATGACACCGTGTCCCCTCTTATTGCCAAATTTGGGATCATTTCTCGTAATTATTTGCTAGAGAACTTTAAGAATCAGTTCGCTGCAGCCTTACACTTTTTAGTGACGTCATGGAATTCCCTTGAATACATGCGCCATCATCTACTTGCATCATTTACTTCCTACCTCCCCTTTGGTGGGCAAAGGGACTGCTTCCACATTTGGGCGACTGGACACGTGGGCACTGGCAGGCTCCGCTTGGAGTCTGTGCAAACATCCGCTTGCAAGTGGGGAGGGGCGCCCCCTGCTGTTCGCTGATGACCGCAATGTCAGGGGCTCGGTTAAGGAGCTGGTACGCGTGGTGCATTTCCCCTCCCAGCCGCCTAAGGATGGAAATGCTGTTTGCATTCTCATTTTCCCTGGAGGGGATGGAGTTGCCCTGAAGGCAAACAGCCCCGGGGAGGGGTGTATGGCGGGGAGAGGAAAGATGGTATTTCACTTTGATCAATGCTTCCAGTATATTCAGACGCCGCTCCTGATTGGACACCGGAGTGCCTGCTTCTCTGCACTCAGGCTGGCACTGGAGCTAAAGGACCTCCTCTTTTCCTTTGCCCACCTGATGGGTCACACGTGGTCGTGGAAGATCGCCTTTCACTTGTCTGCATGCTGTTCTGCCATCCCAAGTTTGTGCGGGAACCTTCCGGTGTTTATGGGGGAAATGCCCACATCTCTAGAAACCTCCCGGTCCCAAGCAAGGGGTCGCCCTGCTGTCCGTGATTCTCTGCGGGGCTGGACATCTTTTCTGGGGCCTAGGATGGGCATTCCAGTTTCAGCTGCTGATGCGGACGGGGTTTTGGGGAAGCTTTGCCCATCTTAAGTGGAGGGCAATAGAGAGATACGTACTCATGGGCACACACCTAAGAAGAGTCTGAAGCAGGACTTGGACCTGAGCCTGTCAGGCACCACGTGGTACCTGGGAAGTGCCTGAGCGCCTCCTCCTATCTTGCAGGGCCGTGGACCTGGGCCGCGGTGTCCCCAAAGATCATGATGGCGTATATGAACCCGGGGCCCCACTACTCGGTCAACGCCTTGGCCTTGAGTGGTCCAAGCGTGGATCTGATGCACCAAGCTGTGTCCTATCCAAGTGAGTACCATCCTTCTCCCGGTGCCACCTCCCTCCAGCTCTCAGTGACCCCTAGGGCTCCTTATCCTCCCTCAGGAAGAAGCTGGGAATTTGCCAGGGTAATATTGGAGTCACATACTGACTATATGTAGTCATTTGCAATTTGCTAAACACTTCTCCACGTCCTTTAGGGGTGCAGGAAAGTGTAGGGGCGTTCATAACAATTTAGGAAGGGTTCCCTCTACGTGGACCTGTCACTCTTCTACACTAGAAGGAGCTGAATATTCTTGATTATGTGTTTCAATTGGACATGCCTTCATGCATAAGAAATTTTAGAAAGGGTATAAAAACCGACCTCATACACCTCCTTAGAGGGCTGATGCCAGTTCTTGGGGTGAGGCATGAGCCCCAAGATGACTGGCAAAGAGGGGCCCCATTTCAAAGGGGGACAGAGTGAGGTCTACAAGGTCAGGAAGTAGGTGGGCAGATGAATGCCCAGAGAGGGCTTCTCGGCATTCCACAGGACCTCAGGACCTCCCGCCGGCGGACAAAGAGACTGGCAAGTCCAGGTCCCATGATGGTCCTATTGTCCTGTCCCTGCTTCAGGTGCCCCGAGAAAGCAGCGGCGGGAGCGGACCACCTTCACCCGGAGCCAGCTGGAGGAGCTGGAGGCCCTGTTCGCCAAGACTCAGTACCCGGATGTGTATGCTCGCGAGGAAGTGGCTCTGAAGATCAACCTGCCTGAGTCCCGGGTTCAGGTGGGGGTGGTCCGAGCCCTGGGTGCCTTCCAGCCCTTCCTGGGACCCAGAGTGAAGAGAGGGGGAGTAGTCCTAGAGTAACACCCAAAGTCATGTATGGCCTGAATATGACCCCTCGCCCCCGTTACGGCCCCTCACCCCTCCCTCCACTTTCTTTGCCAGCCACATCTGCCGATTCTTCCCCTAACACGCCTGCTAAGCACACACCAGCCCCAGGCCCTTTGCACTCGCTGTTCCTTCTACCTGGAGGAGCTTATTCCATCACTTTGCTCAAGTCTTTGTTTATTGACCGATCAGGTCACTGTGTCCATCAATGAGACCTAGACGTACCCTCGCACTTACAGGTGCAATGTCCCCGGGGCCCCTACCCTGCTGCTCCCTCCTCCCATTCTGTGGGGTCTTTCCAAGTATTGATCACCTTCTAAAATACTATGCAGCGTACTTACTGTCGATGTATATAACCTGTTGCCCTTGACAAGAAGGTCCGTCCACAGAGGCATCCCCAAAGTCCTAGTTCGTGTGTGGTGATTGATTGTGCGGAAGGATGGATAAGTGTACATACGGGCGTACGTGTGATTGCGTGTGTATGTGCATGATTACCTGCACACGTGCATGTGTGATGATACGTGTGTGCCTATGACTGTGCGTGTGTGGATAATTGCAGATGTGAATGGTAGGTCGGATGGACAGACGGGGTGCCCCATAACCGACGGCAAGGTACGGTGGTGTGATTGGGATGTGCATCCCCCATAAACGCCATCATTCAGGGCACCGTGGGGGCTCTCTGGTCTCCCTCCCCACTCACCCACCCCATCTCCCCTTGCCCCCCCCCAGGTTTGGTTCAAGAACCGCAGAGCAAAATGCCGCCAGCAGCGCCAGCAGCAGAAGCAGCAGCCGCAGCCCCCGGGTGCACAGACCAAGGCCCGGCCTGCCAAGAGGAAGGCAGGAATGTCACCGAGATCTTCCTCGGACGTCTGTCCAGACCCCCTGGGCATCTCGGACTCCTACAGCCCCCCTCTCCCCGGCCCCTCGGGCTCCCCCACCACGGCCGTGGCCACGGTGTCCATCTGGAGCCCGGCCTCAGAGTCCCCGCTGCCTGACGCCCAGCGGGCGGGCCTGGTGGCCTCAGGGCCGCCTCTGACCTCCGCGCCCTACGCCATGACCTACGCCCCGGCCTCTGCATTCTGCTCTTCCCCCTCAGCCTACGGGTCTCCGAGCTCCTATTTCAGCGGCCTGGATCCCTACCTTTCCCCTATGGTGCCCCAGTTGGGGGGCCCGGCTCTCAGCCCCCTTTCTGGCCCCTCCGTGGGGCCCTCCCTGGCTCAGTCCCCCACCTCCCTGTCTGGCCAGAGCTATGGCACCTACAGTCCCGTGGACAGCTTGGAGTTCAAGGACCCCACAGGCACCTGGAAGTTCACCTACAACCCTATGGATTCTTTGGACTACAAGGACCAGAGTGCCTGGAAGTTTCAGATCTTGTAGAAAACCCTCTCTGGCATCTGCGGGGTTGGGCCTCCCTCCAAAGGCAGTGGCCCCTCTGGACTCATGGGCGGAGCAGCCCACCTGCGTCCCTGCCTCCCCCTGCCCTGAGGAGGGTCCCCTCGCTTTCTGGGGGGCAGTTCAGTAGGACTTAGTAACCCTCAACCCAGCTGCCATTTTAAACCATGAGTCCCAGACTCCTGACATGGGTGCCGACAGGGTGCCCCGGGACGGAATTAAACCACCCTTGGCGGTTGATGTGGGGGGTCCTGGAGAGGTTGGCCTCGAGGTGCCCTCGAACAGACACAGGTGGGAAGGCTCAATTCCATACCTTCCGTTTGGGACACTTGCTTAGCATATGTCTAGAGATCCTTCTAGAAAATCCAAAGACAGTCTTTTAAGCAGCCCTATCGTGGAAGCTTAGGCCAACTGTCCAGTTCAATTAAAACAATCCACTTGGCATGTTACAGATTTCACAGGTCAGATTTTGTATGATAGGTTAGGGGGCTCTTTGATACATATATATATATATTTTTTTTTTTTCCCTTCTTTTTCATCTTCTTCTCTTCTTAGTTTCTTCTTAAAGACATTGCATCACTCATACATTCTTCCGGACGGTGAGAATGGGCGTATTTGGTGCGCGAACGGAAGGCAAGCTGCCTGTTTCATGTCTCCTTTGCCCCTCCTTTGGTTGGAGGATTTTCTAAAGGTGAATTTCATCCAAGCTTTGGAGGAACCATGGTGGTTAGGACTGGGGCCGACCGTGAGCCCCAACTCTAGCTGTGGGTATTTCAAAAAGGAAGAGGAAGTGGCCAGCTTCCCAACTGTAAATGGGCAAGAGATAGGCATGGGGGGGGAGAGACGTGGATTTGGAGGAAGCCTGCATTTCAAATACACAGTCTCTCTCTTAGATTCCGTTTCCTGTTCCCATTGCGGGGACTGGACCAGAGAGCCCGGCCCAAGGGAGTGCCTCTGGGGTGGGGGAAATCTTTCTTCCCATGCGGACTTGATCCTCAGCGACAGAGACAAGCACCAAGAGAATTTTAAGGAGTCAAGCATGTTGACGCTCTTGGAAGTGTGGTGGTTTGCCTTTGCTTCCTCAGTCTGAATTTTTCTTTCATTTTCAGCCCTGGGGGAGACAGCAGCCATGGGTCTTTCTTTGGGGGGCTTCACAAGGCAGCTGGAGGCAGGGCGGGAAGGTGGTGTTCTGGTACATGGTGACCACAAGCCACCCCCACCCGCCCCAAAGAAGAGGAAAAGCTCTGATTTGTAGCCTTTGCCCATTTCTGTGGTGTCAGTTCTCCCACTGTGGCTGATTTCTAGGGTCTGATCTGAGGTCAGGGACGCAGAGCCTGCCGTCTACCTTCATGGGCTGGTAGGAGATGGCTTCAGGCCTTCGGTGCAGGAAGGAAGGTCAGGAGGCCTCAGATGGGTTTTCTGGGTCCAGGCCGGGAGAGGTCCACATGGCCCAGACCCCCGAGCCCCCTGACGGGAGTGTTGAGATCAGTAGAACCCACAAGGATAGGTTCCTAAGCACACTCCAGGACCATCCCTCATGGGCCTGAGTCATGCAGGCTTCTGGGACATTAGACCTGGGAGTGACTCAGAGTCCAGTGTGGGGCACAAACAGACAAGATCGATGCCAGCTGGGGTGGGGGATGGGCGGTCCAGGCAGAATTCGTAGGGGTGAATCTGTTAGGAGAGTCCAGTTTCCTTTCCCTGGTCCAGCTTCCTGAACTCTGGGGATGGCAGAGGTTCCACTTCCTAAAGCCAATGAGTGACAAGGGGGAAAAGGAAGTGGCCGAGAGCCCCCCTTATTCTGGGTCCCCTCTCTCACTCATTGGGACTCCGGTCTCCTTCCCTCCAGGCCACCCACAGAGTGATAATGATTAAAATGCTCAATCCCGCTTAAAGTCTGGGTGATTTTTATTTTTTAAAATTTCTGAGGAGGGGCAGACAAGGGGAGGTAGAAAAAGGGGTCACTCCATCCCTCTCCTTCTGCCCCCACCCCCTGTCTCTGGGGAGATGGGTCTGTCCATGTGCTTTCTCTGTCTGGTCACTGTCTTTTTCCTTGGTACCTCCCTAAAGCCAATTAATCAGGGACATGGGCTCCAGATGCCAGCTTCCATCTGCTGTGACATCCCTGGTTCCCTGAGTTTCCCTCTGCAAGGATGGGGGGAGGGGGTGGCCACACATCCTGAATCAGTGGCCCATGTGAGGACACAGGCCCTCCCTGTCCACCAGCCTCGGGTCCCTGCCATGTCCCTCTCACCTCTGCTTCTCTCTTTCTTTTCCTTCTGACTGTCCCTCAGACTCCCAGGTCCCCATTCCTCTTTGCTGGATTTGTACCTTTTCCTTTTTCTGTTTTCTCTGCTCCTTTTTCTGTTCCTCCAAATGTTAAGTCATCATTGTCTGCTTCTGTCCCTCTCAGTCCTAGAGGAGCCCCAGGTTAAGATCTGTGTGTGCGTGTGTTGTGGAGTGTGCAGAGGGGGACACAGTGTTGGTGAGGTCAGACACACTTGCTATCGGAGCCTGGGTTGGCCCCTTCTGGTCCCAGGATCCAGGTGATTCATTTCTCCCAGCTTCAGCTTCCCCTCCTGTAACACGGAGAAAACCTACCTCAAGGGAATGAAATGAGATCATTTTCTTTTCTTTTTTTTTTTTTTTAAGATTTTATTTATTTATTTGACAGACAGAGATCACAAGTGTGCAGAGAGGCAGGCAGAGAGAGAAGAAGGGAAGCAGGCTCCCTGTTGAGCAGAGAGCCTGATTTGGGGCTCTATCCCAGGACCCTGAGATCATGACCTGAGCCAAAGGCAGAGGCTTAACCCACTGAGCCACCTAGGCACCTCATGAGATCATTTTCTTAAGTACCTTGTCTTGAACCTCTGGTCCGTGGTAAGAGCCCAATAAAAGTTTATTTGTTGTAAAACACAGAGCACATAAAACAATCATCATCTTTTTTTTTTTAAATAAAGATTCTATTTTTTAAGTATACTCTACACCCAATTCGGGGCTCGAAGGGACCACTTCAAGATCATAATTTTCACGCTCTACCTACTGAGGCAGTCAGGTGCCCCCATTATTATCACCTTGAAGTGTGCAGTTCAGGGCATTCACAGAGGAAGGCAGACACTAAAGGCCACATATTGTAGGATTCCATTCATATGAACAGTCCGGAAGAGGCAAATCCACAGGGAGGGCAAAGCAGGGTGGTTGGGTGCCAGGAGCTGGCAGGGAGGGACGGAATAAGGAGTGACTGCTTAATGGGTATGGGTTTCTATTCAGGTGACAAAAAAGTTCTGGAACTGGGTAGCGACCCATTAATTTCACCTCGAAGTATATACCCCAAAGAACTGACAACAGGTGTTCAAGCAAAAACCTGAGGGTTCCTGTTCATGGTAGCATTGTTTGCAATAGGCAAAGGACAAAACAAGCCAGACCTCCATCAGCTATTAAATGGACACACAAAATGTGGTCAGGCCATTCAGTGAACATTTTTCTTTTTAAAGATTTTATCTATTTATTTGACAGAGACACACAGTGAGAGAGGGAACACAAGCAGGGGGAGTGGGAGAGGGAGAAGCAGGGGCAGGGAGCCCCATGCAGAACTCCATCCCAGGACCCTGAGATCATGACCTGAGCCGAAGGCAGATGCTTAACCGACTGAGCCACCCAGGCGCCCCATCTGATGGACTCTTACTTGGCCACAAAAAAGAAGAGCTTATTTATATTTTCTTAGTAATCTTTACACCCAACATGGGGCTCGAACTCATAACCCTGAGATCAAGGGTCACATGCTTTTCCAACAGAGCCAGCCAGTCACCCCGGGTGTGTCCTAGATCTCGATTACAGTGGTGGCTCCATGGCCATATAGGATGGTTCAAACTCCTCAGACTGAACTGTTACAATGGGTAGATTTTGCAGGATATAAATTATACCTCAATACACTGGAAGGAAAAAAGAAAAACCCACAGAGCATGTACTGTTTGCCAGACACTGGAGAAAGCCAGTCCAAAGACTGCTGATTCTCAGAACAATCCAGCAGAGAGATGCTATGTGTATCAGATAAGACACTCTTATGCTTCCCATTTCACAGATGAGAAAACTGAGGCTGTGGGAGGTCAGGGGACCTGGCCAAGATCCCACCACTAGGAAGAGGTACTTGGGTTTTATATTCATCTTGCTGGGGCCTCCAGACCCTGCTGGCATTTCTCCCCTCCCCTCCGACTTTGGTCGTCCCTCATTCTTCCTTCCTCCTAAGTCTCAAGCTCAGGTGTGCGTATGTCTCTCCCCCACTCCCATATGTCTGGGTCCTCCCCCCAGTCCATGCCTCCTGCTCTCTGAGCCCCTCCCTGCTTGTCTCCTCTGTCCCCGAACAGGACTAATTTAGCAAACGCTCCAATCTTCTTACGATTGGAAGAATGGCCTCAGCAGAATGACCGGGAATTAGCAGGGATTAGGTTCGGACACATGACTCTCCTCCCCGGGGGAGGGCCTCTGGGGAGACAGATGAGTTTTATTTATTTATTTTTTAAAAATATTTTATTTATTTGAGAGAGAGAGAGAGAGCACTTGAGTGGCAGTGGGGGTGGGTGGCGATGAGGAACAGAGGGAGAAGCAAACTCCCCACTGAGCAGGGAGCCCAGCCTGGGACCCTGAGATCATGATTTGAGCCAAAGGCAGATGCTTAACCAATTGAGCCACTCAGACGCTCCTGACAAGTGAGTTTTAACTAAGTGATGCCCTCCTCCACAGTAAATCGTGCCTAGGACATGCAGTTATAGTAAAATCACAGCCAAACGCTTCATGGGGTGCTTATGATGTGCTAGGGACAGTTAGGCACTTTCCTTGAATTTCTCTTACCCCTCCCCCTATCTTCATTAGAGCCTCACGTGGTGGGGACCATCCTCCAGCTCCCCTATTTCATGGGCCAGGAAGGGGTGAGGAACCTTCCCAAGGCAAACGGGGTCTAGCCCCAGCCTTCCCGGTGCTTCTCAGTGTGAAGATGGAACAGAGGCTGGGCGCTGGGAAGGATGGTGTGGCTGTTGCCACGCCTTGTGGCAGTGTGACCTCGGGGATCCTGGTTTCAGCCCCTCAGAGTAGGGAGGAGATGGGGGGCAGCAAGAGGGGGTGGAAACTGGAGAGGAAATTGTGCTCTGGGAGGGAGCCCAGAAAGAACAGTAGAGGAAGGGATTAGGCAGGGGAAAAAGCCAAGACAGATGCCAGGAAGGGACTTTCGTGCAAGGTAGGCTTTCTTCCTTAAGTAGGAGGTAGACTTCTCCAGTGAAGCAAATGGGTCTGGGTTTTTTTTGTAGGAGGCAATTATGCGCTTAATTTACTTAACAGATATATCATTGTTCGTATTTTAAGATCTCTTCTTGGGTCAGTTTCAGAAAGTTGCATTTCTCAAGGAATTTGTCCATTTTTCTCTACGTTGTCAGATTTGTGGGCAAACATTTGCTCACGATCTCCTAATTTCCATTTGATTTGGCCGTAGCATTAAATGACATAGCAGATCCAGATAAGAAGAAAGCCTAAAATCAACCATCTTTAACGTCTGGGTGGCTTTGTTAAGCATCTGTTTTCAGCTCAGGTCATGATACCGGGGGTCCTGGGATGGAGCCCGGCATCCGGCTCCCTGCTCAGCGGGAAGCCTGCTTCTCCCTCTCCCACTCCCCCTGCTTGTTTCCCTCTTTTGCTGTGTCTCTGTCAAATAAATAAATAAAACCGTGGAAAAAAGAAAAGAAAAGAAGATCCAGTCTCTTTTTAGAAAATTGGTTCCTTTGTTCCTATCTTTCTGGACCACACTTCTGGGAACTTCCAAATTCTTCTGAGACTCCCATGGATTCATGGAAGTTACCCCCTTTCCTAATCACTACTCTTTCTCTAGGTTTTCACTGAAAAACATCTTCCGTTTGATCCAGAAAATGGGCTTTAGCTGTATCACCCCAGGGAACCATTAAAAAAAAAAATTAAAGGGAAAATTTCACTAAGTATCCCATGAAGGAAAATGCAACAAGTTATCACATGGATGGGGATGGGTATTGATTAATAAATCTTTAAAAAATAAAAAAATAAAAGTTTGTTATTTTTCATTAAAAATTGGATTTTGAGTTTTATCAATGGTTCTTCCTACCTATACTGGTATGATATGATCTATACTGGGATGATATGATCTTTTCTTTATTATATTAACATGACAAATTACCTCCCTTGGTATTTAAGTATTAAATCTGTCTGCGTTCCTGGAATAAACTCAACTTGGTTAGGATGTAATTATCCTTTATATGAGCCGGATTCCTTCTGATTTTGTCTAGGACTTTGATTCCACGATCTATAATTTTCCTTTATCTCAGCGTTCTTGCCAGGTTTTGGATATCAAGGCCTCATGAAACAAAATGGAAAATGTTTCCTCTCTTTCAGTTCTCTGGAAGCTTGCATAAGACTGATGTCATTTCCTTCTCAATTGTTCTGTGAAATGCCTGGGCAAAACCAAATGGTCAAGCCGTGTTATTTGTATGAAAAATGTTAACTATGGATTACTCCTCTTTTAAAAAAATAATGTACTTGTGTTTTTATTTACTTATTTATTTTTCAGTAATCTCTACCCCAACCAGGGACTCGAACTCATGACCCCGAGATTAAGAGTCACACTCTCCACCACCTGAGCCAGCCAGGCAACCCTGGATTATTCTTCTTTAATAGGACTATTTGGACTTTTAATTTGTATATTTGTTTGCTTGGGTAAGTTGTGTTTAGCTTGGAGTTTGTCATCTAAATTTTCAAATTTCTAGACATACAATCATTCACAATATCCTTTTATGATCATTGACATCTTTTTTTAAAAAAGACTTTATTTACTTATTTGACAGACAGAGATCACAAGTAGGCAGAGAGAGAGAGGGGGAAGCAGGCTCCCTGCCAAGCAGAGAGCCCGATGCGGGGCTCGATCCCAGGACCCTGGGATCATGACCTGAGCCGAAGGCAGAGGTTTAGCCCACTGAGCCACCCAGGCACCCTATGATCTTTGATATCTTAATGTAGGATTTTTCATAATGCCCTCTCTCATGTTCATTCTTTTTTTTTTTTAAAAGATTTATTTATTTATTTGACATAAAGAGACACAGCAAGAGAGGGAACACAAGCAGGGGGAGTGGGAGAGGGAGAAGCAGGCTTCCCACTGAGCAGGGAGCCCGATGCAGGGCTTGATCTCAGGACACTGGGATCATGACCTGAGCCAAAGGCAGACGCTTACTGACTTAGTCAGCCAGGCTTCCCTCTTACATTATTATACAGTAACAATGATCCTAACTGGGCTGTGGGGAATTTGCAGGGAGTGCCAGGAAAGATCTCCCAACCCCTAAGTCCTGTTAATTAAATGTTAAACATTAAACATAATGTTTTCTATAGGATTCTTTTGCACATAGCCTTTATCGGATTTTTCTGGGTTCGCAGACTCTGCAGCCCCTCCGTTGTCCTCTTGATGCAATGTTTGGATGTGGGTGAGGTCTGGAGCCCACGGCCAAGAAAGAATTTCTGAGACATCTTTGGTGCAAAAAGGTTATTTTATTAAAGCACGGGGACAGGACCCCAACTTCCCTCTGGGTTGTGAGGGGTGACGGATTATATACGTGGGAGTTGGGGAGGCAAGGAAGAAGGGAGGTTTGCCAAAGAACTTTCCTAGGCTAAAGAGGACCTACAAGATACTGGAAGCCTTGCCCTTGTCAAGCTATGGTTGCTTTTCCCTCTAGCAAAGCCTTAACACTGAGACATTTGGGAGTTTCCTGGAGGAAGGTTATCCTTTGCCTCAAGTATCTGTCACTGGGCTGCAGGTTAGAAGGAAATTTAATTTGACCTGCATTTCCTTTGACCTTGGTTTTCTATGTCAATGTGGAGGGTGTGGGATGATGTTAGAGCCCCAGGAAATGGAGTCTATGGACGGTCTAGCAATAAACTAACATCCAGGTTTTCTTGTAAATTTCTTTCACAAAGACATTTGCAAACTGTTGGGGACTCCTGTCTTGTAGGACTATGATCTCTATAAGTTAACCTTTTGTTTTTCCCTTCCCTTTCTTTAGAAAAGAAAGTGCCTGAGGAATGTCGTGCAGACCCTTACTCTGTCCCCCGTGGGGTGGGGTGGCGGGGGACGGGTTGTGGGGTGTCAGTTCCATCACTCCCAGCTGTGGGCAAAATCATACCCGTGTCCTCTTGCCCAGATGTCTGCACTTTCTGGGCTCTCTGGTTTGCTTCTCAATTTTGGTTTTAGAAATCCCTGTTCTCAGAACCAGTGGAGATATAGATAGGCAGGGGGGGAATGAAGGAAAGATAGTGGAGAGATGGACAGACGGGAGGAAACAGTCTTAAAAACTGGACTGGAGTTTGGAAGCTGGATATCTGGGGCACGAGGGAAGATTCTAAGGGCACGAAAGTACAAAGAATGTGTGTGGAAGGGAGTGGCAAGCCACTAGGGGGTTCTGAGGAATGGAGGATGCTGTCCTGTCCACCCAGCTGGGAAGGGAGAGGATGCAGGACAGACGGACAGAGGGAGGGACTAAGGCTGGGGGTACAACCAGCTGAGACCCCAGTTAAAGATGATACAGCACTTAGAATAGTGCCTGGCGTTTAAGAAAAATGCATCTGAATTTCTCTCTCTTTTGTTTTTGCCTTTGTTGCTCCTATCTGCCTGTCTTACCTCTTAGCTCTCTCTTTTCGGATAACCTCAAAGCTCTCCCAAGGTCAGGCAAGACTCTGCGGTGGCTTGCCTCTCCATCCTCCTCTTTCTGCCTGGCTGGTCTCTAGCTGCCCCTAAGAGAAGCTAAGGTCTGGGACCAAAACCAGGGGTAGGGGCCCAGGTGGGAGAGGGAGGCTTGCCCGCCCCTACAGAGCTGGTTTTCAAAGTAGGGTCCCTGGGTCCCTGATTCGTCTCTGATTCAGACCAGCTCCTTTTGCATCATCTGGGAACCTGTCCGAAATGCAAATTTGGGGTTCCGCCCCCATACCCTAAGAATCAGAAACCGGAGGAGCCGGAGAAGCAGGGTAGTCTGGGTTATAACAAGCCTCCAGGGGATTCTGACGTGCACAGATTTCAAATATCCGCCGCCAGGAGGTGCTGCGGAGAGAGGCTGGCTCTCCAGGCAATCCTGATTGTGTGGTTTGTTATCAGGGGTGGAGCCCCGGCTTACACCCAGGGACCCTGCCTGTGGCGGAGGGGGTGGGGGCGGGGAGGACAAAGCTGTGGCGCCAGGGGTGGGTTCTCCCGGTGGCTGCAACAGGTGGTCTCCCGAGCAGAAACACAAACACTGTCCCAACCGCCAAAGAGAGGGCTGTTTCCCACACAGGCTAGCACGGGAGACGCTTTCCCTGCTAACCTCGGCTCCCGACCCAGCACCTCCTGGCCTTCCAGACGCAGCGTCCTGTCACAGCCCGACCTCTGTTTCCAGGCATCATCCAACCCGGAGCACAGCCTCGCTTCCTTCCTCAAAAATTGTGGTAAAATACGGGCAGCGGAGCAGCACAGTGGGTGGAGCCTCCGATTCTTGGTTTTGGCTCAGGTCCTGATCTCAGGGTCGTGGGATGGAGCCCCCCCATGGGGCTCCGGGCTCAGAGTCTGCTTGAGATTCTCTCCCTCGCCCTCTGCCCACCCCCACGCCCCCAGCTTGCTCTTGCTCCCTAAAATGAAATAAATAATACCTTCTTTAAAAACTGTGGTGAAATCTACAGGATGCAAAATGTATCCTTTTTACTGTTTTAAAATGCACGAGGCGGGGTGCCTGGGTGGCTCAGTGGGTTAAGCCACTGCCTTCGGCTCAGGTCATGATCTCAGGGTCCTGGGATCGAGCCCCGCATCAGGCTCTCCGCTCAGCGGGGAGCCTGTTTCCCCCTCTCTCTCTGCCTGCCTCTCTGCATACTTGTGATCTCTGTCAAATAAAAAAATAAAATCTTAAAAAAAAATAAAATAAAATGCACAAGGTTGTGGTGTTAAGTACCTTCACAGTGTTGTGTGACCGTCACTGCTCTGTACCCATTAAACACTAACTCCCCATTCTGCTCCCCCCACCCCCTGCCAGCCCCTGCTAACCTGCGGCTGCATCCCCGGACCCTGGAATCATGACCTGAGCCCAAGGCAGACGGTTAATGACTGAGGCCCCCAGGCATCCCCCCGAATTCAATTCAAAATCATAAAAAAATAATAAAAATCACTTTTCTTTGAACCTTCCCCTTCTCCCCCAATAAAATACAATCGTCTCATCGAGACGTCTCATCGAGATGCCCATATGTGTGAGATATTAAACCCACATGTGCTCACCTCCTGGCGTCCTCCTGACAGCCTTGGCTCAGAGACACTGATAGCTATCACCAAGTCTGTCTTGAAAACCAGCCTATGAAATGGTCAGACTCCCCATCTCCCTGTCACTGGAGAGACGACCGGTTCTGAACTCAGGTTTGGCTGTTTATGGCTGGAAAGCCAATACTCAAGACACAAATGTTGGTGGGAAAGGACATTGGTGGCCTTATTGAGGAGGCTGGCGATTGGGGACAATGGTGGACCCACGTCTTAAAGACCACCCTCTTCACCTGGGGGGAGCTGGAGGGCTTAAAGGGGAAAGTGTGGGATATGGTGAGGGGGTTGTGTGCAGGCAAAGCCGGTGCTCAGCACCCGACTATTTGTCTTTGCAAGGCTTCCAGATTCCCCCAATAACCTGCCAGTCCTCAAGGCTTCCAGGTGTCTCCCAGTAGGGGCTGGTTCAGCAGCCCAGCAAGTTATATCTGGACTCTTCCCTGCACCGGGAACCAATCGCTGAGGTACCTGAGGCTGTTTTCCAGGGCCCCCCTTCTGGAAAGCCTGGTCCTTTGTGCCTCAAAGTCAGTGGGCAGCAGGATCTCAAGGAAGCAGCTAGTTAGTTCTGCTACAAACAGAGGCGTTTAGGTCACCAAGCAAGAAGCTTGAAGCAAGTCAACCCTTAACACGGGTGGGAGTGTGCTCACCATCCCACCCACCAACCCCAGGGAGACCCTTCTTCTCAGTCTGGGCCAATCTCATCCACAAAATGGTACATTTACTTTCTTTTAAAAATGAGAGAGGGCGGGGTGCCTGGGTGGCTCAGTGGGTTAAGCCTCTGCCTTTGGCTCGGGTCATGGTCTCAGGGTCCTGGGATCGAGCCCCGAATTGGGCTCTCTGCTCCGCAGGGAACCTGCTTCCCTTCCTCTCTCTCTGCCTGCCTCTCTGCCTGCTTGCAATCTCTCTCTCCCTATGTCAAACAAATAAATAAAATCTTAAAACAAAATGAGAGAAGGATCCTGCTCCTCCTTCTCCTTCTGTCTTTCTGCCTGCAGGTGCTTGCTCTCTCTCCTGCTCACTTTCTCTCTCTCTCAAATAAATAAAATCTTTCAGGAAAAAAAATGAGAGAGAAGGTGGCCTCCAGCTACATCTTCTACACCAAGGAAATTGCTAGATGCCTCCTGTGGACAGCAGAGCCATTGACTTGGTGACCCGTAGGTTCCTACCTGCCCAAGGAGAAAAAGATGTCCAATTAAGCCAGAATCTTGCCAGAAAGGAAGGGGCACGAATGCCCTGTGAGACACTCAGACAAACCTCAAATAAGAACGTTTTGTTTTCCCTCATTTTGTGTCTGATCCCCCATCCTACCTACCCCTCATCTCCCGCTCATGAAAATAACAGCCCTCCCCCGGACCTGAGCCTTGTAAGCTGTGTTCTCCCCAGACTCCAGTCCTGAGCAGACCCAGCGCCAGGGAGGAGCTCGTCTGGTGCCGAGATGTGGGTCTGTGTCGTTCGAGGGGCTGGTCTCCCCTCGAGCTCCCGAGTCCGCACACGAAGAAGCCTGTTCACTCATTCACTAAGGGGGGGGGTCCACCTGCACCCCGACGGCCTCCATCCCATAGGAAAACCAGCACGGATCCAAACCAGCACAGGGGGCCAGCGTGTTTGCGCTCCTCTCTGTTCAGGACTCTTAAAGGGGGCCATTTAGAGAAGGAAACAGAAGGCGAGAGTGGTGTTGGGGGGCAAGGAGAGAGGCTGCTGTACCAAGCAGGCAGGACAGGATGGAGACTGGACAGGGAAGCTGGTGACTGGGGCTCTCAGGACTGGGAAGGGATGGGATGACCCCAGGGCGCTGGCTGGAGGGGCCCTTTCCTGCGACGGGGACCCCACATGATGGGCAACGTGGGGTTCCTCTGGGCGAGAGCCCCCGAGGGTGGGACCCAGGCTGGGTGTTCTCGGAGGTCCCAGCCCCCAGCCCCGCCCCCACCCACAGGGTGGAAAGGGTCAGTCGCTCCCTGCGAGTCCGGCAGGGGCGGGGCCGAAGAGGCTGAGTAAGGGAGAGTTCCGGGACCCTCAGGCTGGGTGTGGGTGGGCACCGCTGGCCGGTGGGATTTAAGCCCCGGGTGCTGGGGGCAGAGCCTCGCACGCAGGCCTCCGGGGAGCGAGGAGAGCGGAGGATGATGGCGCCAGGCCCTCTTGCAGGTGCGCCTGGGCCTGCCTGAGGGGCCAGAGCCGGGGCTGAGGCTGGGGAGGCCCCCCCGTCCGGGAAGGGGGTCCCATACTGTGCTGTGGGGACTTCTGTGGGGCTGGGGTGGACTTAAGTTCTTGGGGGTGGGCTGAGCAGAGGGCACAGTCGCCCCCTCACAAAGTGTGAGTGAGGCTTTGGCCCTTCGAGGGAGGAGCTGGGGGGCAGGTGGGGGTGGGAGCCCGCCTGAGCCTGGGGCGCCCACCCTGCCCGCCTTCCGTGGCTGCGGGCCCCGGAATCACAAGACGGGACCTGTAATCGGGCCCGTTTCAAGGACGGGGACACCGAGGCCCGGACACGCGCAGGGACTAGGGCCGGCAGCGGGAGAGCCTGGGCCCGAGCCCGCAGGGCGTCTGGTCCACGCGCCGCCGCCCACCCGCAGCTGTGCTCCCTCCCCGGGTGGAGCCTCCCATCTGCTCAGGGGGCTTGGCCCAGGCGGCGGCGGGGGAGGGGCGGCGGCGGGCTGGGGGCTCTCTCCGGGGCCTGTCTGACCCTGGGTCCTTTGCTCAGGGCCCCCAGCACCCCAAAGGCCCCCGAAGCCCCGGAAGAAGCGCACGGTGTACCTCAAGGCGCAGCTGCGGGAGCTGAGGAAACATTTCGTGAGGAACCGCTACCCCAGCACCAGGAGCGTCTCGCCCTGGCCGCCAGGCTCGACCTGGACGAACAGCAAATTCAGGTAGGACCCCCGCGCCCCCGGGTCCTCAGTGTTCATGAGATCTACTAGGAAGGTGGCACTTCGTGGGGGGCTGGGCCCTCCCCTGCACCCGCTGAGCAGACTGAGGCCAGAGGTTCACATGGCTAACAAGGGGTCCCCGTGTAGAAGCGGGACCGGACCCCAAGTTCAGCCAAGCCCCTGTGCTGTCCAAACCCGCCAACGTGATCCCGCCCGGACTGAAGCCGCGGGGCTGGGCCTCTAGGCACCAGCGTTCAGGGCCTCGGTGAAGCCCTGCCCCTGGGGTGCGGGGTGCCCACGCCCTGCCCCTGCTGCCCCCTGCATCTGCCCCTGTAGCTTCCTGCACTCCACATCCCAGGGGCCTCGAATTGGATCTGGGGCCATAGGGAGCAGTGTGAGGCCTGGTTTTTTCTTCCGAGCAACCCCATCCCTGGCCAGAGCTAAGCCCTTTTTCACACCTCCTCCCTGTCCCCTCTGTCCCTCCCTTCAGGTGGGCCAAGCTCCCAGGCTTCAGCGACTGCCCAAAGGGTGCGGTCTGGGACCCCCTGCTGCACTGAGGGGCCATGCAGTCCCTGCATCCTTCCCTGTCCCCTTCCCTGTCCCCACCCGGGCCCCGGGCCCTGCTTGCCTCGCGTTCCCAGGGATCCCAGGCGTCTCCAGCGTGGCTGGGCACAGCCCACGCGGGTCTCCCGGGCAGCAGCGTCTCTAGCCTCCACCTGCCCAGCGGGACCCAGAGCGGGGCTCCCCACGGCATGTCCCCTCTACCCACAACCCTGTCCTAGCCCTGGACCCAGCCAGGCCTCAGAACCCCTTCGCCTCAGACTTCTCTCTAGACCCCGTCCTGGCCCCCGATTTCACAGCGCCCCTCTTACCCAAGACCCCTTGGAGGAACCCTCTCTCTTTCCCTTTGATGTCCAGATCCCAAGAGGGAGATGACACCTCCCACGCCCGCCTCCCCACCCCCCAGAGGACAAGTGACTCAGATGCTGTTACTGGATACATAGGGCAATCTGTCCCCACGGAGTCCTGCAGTTCCCATGGGGTCAGAGGGGACTAGGGGGGTCCTCCGGCTTCATGCACCGCCTCCACGTGGGCGGGGACAGCGGTGGCGGGTCAGGCTGCACCCCAGATTACTTCTTCTCAATGGGACCTCCCCCCCATGCCACCCGCTGAGGTGGGATATTGTGTCCACTGTGGTCCCCACAGGTC